>NC_137339.1:52460236-53022736 GCF_965287045.1 Carcharhinus amblyrhynchos | reverse complement strand
AATGGCTCCATTGAGCCAATAATATCAGGAAATCTGGGCCATTATGTCTTTGGTCAGTAAGCAGCAGAGAAGTCAGCACATTTGGTTACCTGTCACAGTATGACATGTTACTACAGATTATAAACATTGCCAAAAAAGTTTTGGACTCATGCTGGCTGCAATAAGCCACCCTTTTAGTCCCATCTCCCCACTTCGTTTGGTATTGCATAAATGTTTAATTATTTTGGATTTAGAAGGGATCAGGAAAAAAAAACAGGAAGTATGATGTGAAAGTAAACATTAACACATTCAATATTGACTAAAACAGAAAGGAAAGAGTGGGAGGGATCCTTCTTGTTGAAGCTATTCCCCTGTTGTTTGCTGGATAAAATGCCAAGTCAAATTTCTTACTCAGACCATTCAGGTCAGAATTAATATGCAAGAAATCATGAAATTTGGGTTATATTAACATAGATGGAAGATTGGTTAACAAACAAGAAACAAAAGTAGGGATGGAATTTTCAAGTTAGCAGGCTATGACTAGTACAAAGTTGCAAGGATCATTGCTGGGACTTCAACATATACAATCTATATGAATGACTTGGATACATTACTCTGACTCTTTGTCGAAGGCTGTCGATGACACAAAGCTAGATGTATATGCAGCATGAAAAGAAAATGCTGGAAAATCTCAGCAGTTTTGGCAGCATCTGTAAGGAAAAAGATGAGTACTGTCCAAAGGGGAGGGTGCTAAATTGGGGGAAGGCTAGATACAGCTGGATTAGGCAGGAACTTATAGATACTGATTGGGAGAGGTTGTTTGAGGATAAGTCCACGTTCGGCATGTGGGAGTCTTTTAAAGGGACAGCTGAAACGGGTGCAAGAAAGACACGTGCCGGTTAAGAGGGGGGATGGGAAAGGTAGGATCAGGGAGCCATGGATAACTAGGGAGATTGAGGGCTTCGTCAGGAGGAAAAGAGAGGCGTACGTTAGGTCTAAGCAACTGGGAACAGACAACATTGGAGGAATACAGAGAGAGTAGGAAAGAGCTTAAACGGGGAGTTAGAAGGGCGAAAAGGGGCATGAAATGGTCTTGGTAGACAGGATTAAGGAAAATCCAAAAGCATTTTACTCCTATGTCAGGAATAAAAGGGTGGTTAGAGGAAAAATTGGTCCCCTTAGGGTCAGAGGAGGGGAACTATGCCTAGAATTCGAGGGAATGGGGGAGATCCTGAATGAATACTTTGCGTCAGTATTCTCGAAGGAGAGGGACCTGTTGTCAGGTACTGTCTTGGGGGTTGTAGACTCGTTAGAGGAAATATCTACTACCAGGGAGGAAGTGTTAGGGTCTTTAGGTAGTATTAAAACTGATAAATCTCTGGGGCCTGATGGCATTTATCCTAGGCAGCTTAGGGAGATGAGGGATGAAATTGCTGGGCCTCTGACGCAAATTTTGTCTCTTCTTTGGACACAGGTGAGGTCCCAGAGGACTGGAGGATAGCGAACGTGGTACCGTTGTTTAAAAAGGGTAGTAGGGATAAGCTGGGTAATTATAGGCCAGTGAGTTTGACGTCAGTGGTAGGGAAGTTGTTGGAAAGGATCCTTAGGGATAGGATGTATAAGCATTTAGACTGTGGCAATTTGATTAGTGATAGGCAGCATGGATTTGTTAAGGGGAGGTCGTGCCTTACAAATCTGATAGAATTTTTTGAGGCGGCGACAAAAACAGTTGACAAAGGACGAGCTGTGGATGTCGTCTACATGGATTTGAGTAAGGCGTTTGACAAAGTCCCTCATGGTAGGCTGGAGGAAAAGGTTAAGGCTCATGGGATACAAGGACAGGTGTCTAGATGGATTAAGAACTGGCTTGGTAATAGGAGACAGTAGTAGTGGAAGGGTCCTTTTCTAGCTGGAGGTCTGTTACTAGTGGTGTGCCGCAGGGCTCAGTACTGGGACCTTTGTTATTTGTAATATGCATAAATGACTTGAAAGAGTGAGTAAGTGGTGTGATCAGCAAGTTTGCAGATGACACAAAGATGGCTGGACTTGCTGATAGTGAGCAGCAGCATCAGGCAATACAGCGGGATATAGATAGGCTGGTATACTGGGCAGAGGAATGGCAGATGGAATTTAATCCAGATAAATGCGAGGTGATGCATTTCGGAAGAATGTAGGGGGGAGTTACACGATAAATGGTAGGCCTATTAAGAGTATAGAAATGCAGAGGGACCTGGGGGTGCAAGTACACAAGTCCTTGAAGGTGGCAGTACAGGTAGAGAAGGTGACGAAGAAGGCCTATGGTATGCTTGCCTTTTATAGGGAGGGGTATAGAATATAAAAGCTGGCGTCAAATGTTGCAGTTGTATAGAACGTTGGTTTGCCTGCATTTGGAGTACTGCGTCCAGTTCCAGAACATAGAACATAGAACATTACAGCGCAGAACAGGCCCTTCGGCCCACGATGTTGCGCCGACCAGTTAAAAAACAATGACCCTCTAACCTAAACCAAACCCTTTCCATCCATAAACCTATCCACGGATCTCTTAAACGCCCCCAAACTAGGCACATCCACAACTGCAGCAGGCAGGGCATTCCAATCCCTCACCACCCTCTGGCTAAAGAACCTACCCCTGACATCCGTCCTATAACTACCACCCCTTAATTTAAAGCTATGCCCCCTCGTGCTAGCTTTCTCCATCCGAGGAAAAAGGCTATCACTGTCCACCCTATCCAAACCTTTGATCATCTTATATGTTTCAATAAGGTCCCCTCGCAGCCGCCTTCTTTCTAATGAAAACAACCTCAAATCCCTCAGTCTCTCCTCATAGGACCTCCCCTCCATACCAGGCAAATCCTGGTAAACCTCCTCTGCACCCTCTCCAAAGCCTCCACATCCTTCCTATAATGTGGGGACCAGAACTGCACACAATACTCCAAGTGCGGACGCACCAGAGTTTTGTACAGTTGCAACATGACGCTGCGGCTCTTAAATTCAATCCCCCTACCAATAAACGCCAAGACACCGTATGCCTTCCTAACAACCCTATCTACTTGATTCCCAACTTTCAGGGATCTATGTACACATACACCTAGATCCCTCTGTTCATCCACACTATTCAGAGTCCTACCGTTAGCCCTATACTCTACACATGCATTATTCCTGCCAAAGTGAATTACCTCACACTTTTCTGCATTAAACTCCATCCGCCACCTCTCAGCCCAGCTCTGCAACTTGACCAAGTCTCCCTGTAGGCTAGGACACCCCTCCTCACTATCTACCACACCTCCGACTTTGGTGTCATCAGCAAATTTACTAATCCACCCAGCTATACCCTCATCCAGATCATTTATAAAAATTACAAACAGCAGTGGCCCCAAAACAGATCCCTGAGGCACACCACTTGTAACTGAACTCCATGTCGAATACTTACCATCAACCACTACCCTCTGTCTCCTATCCGCCAGCCAATTCCTCATCCAATTTCCTAAATCACCCTCAATCCCATACATCTGCAATTTCTGCAGAAGGCTTCCATGGTGAACCTTATCAAACGCCTTACTAAAGTCCAAATACACCACGTCAACTGCCTTACTCCCATCCACCTCTTTGGTCACTTTCTCAAAAAACTCAATAAGGTTAGTAAGGCACGACCTACCCGCCACAAAACCATGCTGACTATCTCTAATCATTTCATTACTCTCCAAATAACTATAAATCCTATCCCGAATAATTTTTTCTAAAACCTTACCCACAACAGAAGTAAGACTCACCGGTCTATAATTCCCGGGGAAGTCTCTGTTCCCCTTCTTAAACAATGGGACAACATTCGCTAACCTCCAATCTTCTGGCACTATACCGGTGACCAACGACGACCTGAAGATCAGAGCCAGAGGCTCTGCAATCTCCTCCCTTGCCTCCCAGAGAATCCTAGGGTAGATCCCGTCCGGCCCAGGGGACTTATCTATTTTCAAACCCTCAAGAATAACTAGCACATCCTCCTTTGTCAACTGCAATACTGTCCAGTTTACAACCCTGGTCGCCTTACTACCGGAAGGACGTGGAGACTCTGGACAGAGTGCAGAGGAGGTTTACCAGGATGTTGCCTGGTGTGGAAGGCCTGAGCTACAAGGAAAGATTGGGTAGATTGGGGCTGTTCTCCTTAGAAAGGCAGAGGATGAGGGGAGATCTAATAGAGGTGTATAAGGTCATGAAGGATATAGATAAAGTGAACAGTGGTAAGCTTTTTCCTAGGTTGGATACAATAATTACAAGGGGCCACGGGCTTGGGTGGGGGGGGGGTGCGAGGTATAATTTGGATGTTAGAGGGAGGTTTTTCACAGAGGGTGGTGGGAGCCTGGAATGCACTGCCAAGTAGGGTGGAGGAGGCAGGCACGCTGAGGTTGTTTAAGGCTTACTTAGACAGGCACATGAGCGGAATAGAGATGGAGGGATACAGGAGACTTTTCTAAATAAAGATCAAGAGCTTTGGGACGTCCCTGGGAATCAACTGATTCCTATGGACCTTCCAACATATTTCATGGCTCACTTGCTTTATTTCTGCACTTCTGGGGATTCCGTAAATGTCTAAGTTTTGCATGTTTATTGATGTCTTATCTTGTACTTCACAGGTGGTTCGGTCCGCCTTGACCGACAAGGGGCGTACACGTGGTGGGTCATGCGACAGCTGCTCTTGGATGTTGCTTCGAGAGTTGCCTAGTGCTTCACATCGTTAATGTACGCTTAAACTGAACCATCTGACGAGCAACATGACAGCTCAGTGACTATCACTGTTTGCTTGCAGATACATGGATTTGGGCCAGTGTCTGCGGGAGTTTGCACATTCTCCCTGTGATTGCGTGGGTTTTCTCCGGGTGCTCCGGTTTCCTCCCACATCCCAAAAACGTGCTCTTAGGCTGATTGGTGTAACAAATTGTCCCTAAATTAGTCTTCCCCAATAGGTGGAGACAAAGGTCACGGGTAGAGGAGGGCACTCAATGTTAAAATGGCAGCGTGGGCTCGTTGGGCCGAAGGGCCTGTTTCCCATGCTGTGTTGTTCTTTGAGAGCAATGAGCTGACGTTGAGTCCAGATGACCCTTTGTCAAAGCTAAAAGGCATAGAAAATGGGAGATATTTATACTGCAGGATGAGGGAATGAAATATCAGTCATAGCTACAGAAACCAGAAGGCTGCTAAATGGCAGTTTCCCTACGACTCATCTTCCATTCCCTCACTCCGTATTAGAAATATGTCCCACTATTATAAATATTTCCCACTTGCATGAAAAATGCAAGTTGCAAGGAGGATATTGAGAGCTTTGGTCCCTCAGAATCAAAGGATCTGGGAAGTAGGGAGGCAGAAAATCAGCCATGGTTGTACTAAATAGCAGAAGGCCTCCTTAATCTATTCCTACTGCCAATGTTTTTTTTAAAACTCCAGCTGCATTAATAATGCCACTGATATATGCAAGGACAATGAACCGAGACTCCCACTCCCAGTTAAACGAGCTTGTTGTGCACATTGAAATTGGCCGGTACGATGTTGTGGGCATCACAGAGACATGGGTGCAAGGGGATCAGCACTGGGATCTAAATATCCTAAGATATGTGCCCTATCAAAAGGGCAGGAAAAGGGGACGGGATGCATTGTTTATAAGGAATGAAGTTAAAGCGATAGCCAGAAGTGACAAAGGGTAAGACAACATAGAATTTCTGTGGGTAAAGTTGAGGAATCGCAAAGGTAAAAAGACTCTGATGGGAATTATGTACAGGCCCTCCAGCAGTAGTCAGGATTTGGGGCAGAAAATAAATCAGGAGATAGAAAAGGCATATAAAAAAGGCAATATTACAATAATCATGGGACTTTAATATGCAGATGGACGAGGAAAATCAGGTAGGTAGTGGATCCCAAGTAAAGGATCTTGGGTGGCACAGTGGTTAGCACTGCTGTTTCACAGCTCCAGGGGCCTGAGTTTGATTCCCGGCTTGGGTCGCTGTGGGGGGAAACCGGAGCACCCAGAGGAAACCCACTCAGATAGTCCACACAGTCCAAAGATGTGTGGCTTAGGTTGATTGGCCGTGCTAAAGTTGCCCCTTAGTGTCCTGACATGCATAGGTTAGAGGGATTAGTGGGTAAAATATGTAGGGATATGGGGGTAGGGCCTGGGTGGGATTGTGGTCAGTGCAGACTCGATGGGCCGAAGGGCCTCTTTCTGCACTGTAGGGTTCTATGATTAAAAGGAATTTGTGGAATGTCCAAGAGACTTTTTTTGGAGCAGCTTGTGACAGAGCCTACTAGGGAACAGGCAATTCTGGATTTGGTGATGTATAATGTAGATTTGATTAGATAACTTAAGGTGAAGGAACCCTCAGGAGCTGTGACCACAATATGATAGAATTTACCCTGCAGTTTGAGGGGGAGAAGCTGAAATCAGATGTAATGGTATTACAATTAAATAAAGGTAACTACAAAGATGTAAGGACGAGCTGGCCAGAGTTGATTGGAAAGTAAGCGTAGAAGGGAAGACAGTGGATCAGCAATGGCAGGAGTTTTTGGGGGTTATTCAGGAGGCATAACAGAAGTTCATCCCAAGGAGGAGGAAACATGCTAAGGAAAGGACAAGGCATCCACGTCTGACAAGGGAAGTCAAAGACAGCATAAAAGCAAAGGAGAAAGCATACAACATGGTGAGGATTAGTGGGAAGCCAGAAGATGGGGAAGCCTTTAAAAGCAAGCACAGCTAAAAAGCAATGGGGGGGAGGCGGTCAGGGGGAAGATGAAGTGAGTGTAAGCTAGCAAGTAATATAAAAGATAGGGAACTTTATTTTTCAATATATAAAACATAACAGACAGGCAAAAATGGACATTGGACTAGTGGAAAACGAGGCTGGAGTAGTAATAATAGGAATAGGAAACAAAGCAATGACAAAGGAACTGAATAGTTACTTTGCCTCAGTCAGATGGAAAACACCAGTGGGATGCAGAGCTTCAGAAGAATCAGAGTACAGGTGAGTGAAGTGGCCATCACTAAGGAGAAGGTTCTGGGAAGCTGAAAAGAGCTGAAAGTGGATAAATAACCAGGGCCAGATGGACTACATCTCAGGGTTCTAAAAGAGATCATTGAGGAAACTGTGGGGGCACTGGTGGTGATCTCTCAGGAATCACTGGAGGCAGGGAGGGTCCCAGAGGGCTGGAAAATAGCTAATGTAACACCGCTGTTTAAGAAGGGAGGGAGGCAGCAGACAGGAAATTATAGTCTGGTTAGCCTGACTTCAGTCATTGGCAAGATTTTAGTGTCCATTATTAAAGATAAGATCGCAGAATACTTGGAAGTGCATGATAAAATAGGACCCAGTCAGTATGGCTTCGTCAAGGAGAGGTCATGTCTGACAAATCCGTTAAGAGTTTTTCAAGGCGGTAACAAGGAAGTTAGATAAAGGAGAACAAACGGACGTGATTTATCTAGATTTCCAGAAGGCCTTTCACAGGGTGCTGCATAGGAAACTGTTAAATAAGATAAGAGCCCATGGTGTTAAGGGTAAGATTCCTGGCATGGATAGAGGTTTCACTGACTGGTAAAAGGCAGAGAGTGGGGATAAAGAGGTCTTTTTCAGGAATGTAGCTGGTGACTGAGGGGTCAGTGCTGGGACCACAACTTTTCACACTATACATTAATGATTTGGAAGGAGTAACTAAAGGCACTGTTGCTAAGTTTGCAGATGATACAAAGATATGTGGAGGAATAGGTAGTATTGAGGAAGCAGGGGGATTGCAGAAGCATTTGGACAGGTTAGGAGAGTGGGCAAAGAAGTGGCAGATGGAATACAATGTGGAAAAGTGTGAGATTATGCACTTTAGGAGGATGAATGGAGGCATAGACTATTTTTTTAAAAAAATGGGGAAATGCTTAGGAATCAAAAACAAAAAAAAGACTTGGGAGTCCTTGTTCAAGATTCTCTTAAAGTTAACGTTCAGGTTCAGTCAGCAGTTAGGAAAGCAAATGCAATGTTTGCATTCATGTCGCAAGGCCTAGAATACCAGAGCAGGGATGTACTTATGAGGTTGAAAAAGGGTCTGGTCAGATCCCATTTGGAGTATTGTGAGCAGTTTTTGGCCCCATATCTAAGGATGGATGTGCTGGCCTTAGAAAGGGTCCAGAGGAGGAATACAAGAGTGATCCCTGGAATGAAGAGCTTGTTGAATGTGGAACAGTCGAGGAATCTGGTTCTGTACCCTGCTGGCCTCTTTTAAGGAGTTCAGAAGGATGAGGGCAGACCTTATTGAAACTTACAGGATACTGCGAGGCCTGGATAGAGTGCACGTGGAGAGGACGTTTCCATTAGTAGGAAAAAACTAAAATCAAAGTCCACATCGTCAGGCTAAAGGGGTGATCCCCTTTAAAACAGAGATGAGGAGGAATTTCTTCAGCCAGAGAGTGATGAAACTGTGAACTCTTTGCTACAGAAGGCTATGGAGGTCAGGTTATTGAGTGTCTTTAAAACAGAGATAGATAGATTCTTGATTAATAAGGGGATCAGGGGTTATGGGGAAAAGGCATGAGAATGGGGATGAGAAAAATAATCAGCCATGATTGAATGGCAGAGCAAACTTGATGGACTGAGTGGTCTAATTCTGCTCCTTTGTCTTATGACCTTCCTTACCTATCCTATCTACTTGCGTGGCAACTTTCAGGGAGCTATGGACCTGAACCCCAAGATCTCTCTGCACATTAATGCTGTTCAGGGTCCTGCCATTAACCAAATACTTATTCTTAATATTTGATCTTCCAAAGTGCAGCACTTCACACATGCCTGGATTAAACTCCATCAGCCATTTCTCTGCCAATATCTATAACTGATCTATATCCCAATGTATCTTTTGACAACCTTCTACACTATCCATAACTCCACCCATCCTTCTGTCGCCTGCAAACTTACTAACCTACCCATCTATGTTTTCATCCAAGTCATTTATATACATTACAGACAACAAGGATCCCAGTACGGATCCTTGAGGAATACCACCAGCCAGAAAAACACCCCTCCACCAACACTCTGACTTCTTTGGGCATGTCAATTCTGAATCCGAGCTGCCATCCAAGCACAGATCCCATGCATCTTAATCTTCTGGATAAGCCTATCACGAGCGACCGTGTTGAAAGCCTCAACAAAATCCACATAGACAACACCCACTGCCTCACCCTCAATCACCTTCATCACCTCATTGAAAAAAAAAATCAAGTTAGTAAGACATGACCTGCCCCGCACAAAGCCATGCTGACTTTCCCTAATTAGGCAGGCTTTTCCAGATGTATGCAAATCCTATCCCGAAGAATCCTTTCCAATAGCTCACCAACCACCGTCAGACTCACCAGTCTACAATTTCCTGGATTATCCCTTTTTTCTAGATGGGGACTGCAATGCACAGCATCGCAGGGGTGGGGTGGAGCAGGGTTTGAAATGTGTATACTTTAATGCGAGGAGTATTTGCAATAAAGTGGATGAACTTGCAGCGTGGATCAGTACCTGGGACTTCGATGTTTTGGCCATTTCAGAGACATGGATAGAGCAGGGGCAGGAATGGTTGCTGCAGGTCCCGGGGTTAAAATGTTTTAGTCGGAGTAGAGAAGGAGGTAGAGGGGGGGAGGGGTAGCTTTATTGGTCAGGGATTGTATCACAGTGTCAGAGAGGAAGTTTGATGAGGACTTGTCTGTTGAGGTAGTATGGGCGGAGATTAAAAATAGGAGAGGAGAGGTCACCCTGTTGGGGGTCTTTTATAGACCTCCTAAAAGTTCTAGAGAGGTTGAGGAAAGGATTGCGGAGACGATCCTGGTTAGGAGTGAAAGTAATAGGGTAATTGTTATGGGGGATTTTAACTTTACTAATATTGACTGGAATTGTTATAGCTCTAGCTCGTTAGAGGGGTCAGTTTTTGTACAAAGCGTGCAGGAAGGTTTTTTGACTCAGTATGTAGATAGGCCAACTAGAGGTAAGGCTATATTGGATTTGGTGCTGGGAAATGAGCCAGACCAGGTGCTAGACTTGGAAGTTGGTGTGCATTTTGGTGATAGTGACCACAATTCGGTTACGTTCACCTTAGTGATGGAAAGGGATAGGAATGAACCTCGGGCTAGTGGTTTTAGCTGGGGGAAGGGTAATTATGAGGCTATTAGGAGAGAATTAGGAAGCATAGGTTGGACTAGGAGATTACAGGGACTGGGAACGTCTGAAATGTGGAGTTTTTTCAAGGAGCAGCTACTGCGAGTCCGTGATAGGTATGTCCCTGTCAGGCAAGGAGGAATTGGTAGGGCTAGGGAACCGTGGTGCACCAAAAAAGTTTTTTCGTTGGTTAAGAGGAAAAAGGAGGCTTATGTTCGGATGAGACGTGAGGGCTCGGGTAGTGCACTAGAAAACTTTAGATTGGCTAGGAGGGAGTTGAAGAGTGAGCTAAGAAGGGCTAAAAGAGGACATGAGAAGACTTTGGCTGATAGGGTTAAGGAGAATCCTAAGGCGTTCTATAGGTATGTTAAGAACAGAAGGTTGGTTAGGGCAAAATTAGGGCCAGTTATAGACAGCAGAGGGAAGTTATGTGTGGAACCGGAGGAGATTGGAGAGGCATTGAACCAATATTTCTCTTCGGTGTTCACGCAAGGGGACATGGATATAGCTGAGGAGGACACTGGATTGCAGGGGAGTAGAATTGACAGTGTTGCAGTTGATAAGGAGGATGTGCTAGATATTCTGGAGGGTCTGAAAATAGATAAGTCCCCTGGTCCGGATGGGATTTACCCCAGGATTCTCTGGGAGGCAAGAGAAGTGATTGCAGAGCCTCTGGCTCTGATCTTCAGGTCGTCGTTGGCCTCTGGTATAGTACCGGAAGATTGGAGGTTAGCGAATGTTGTCCCATTGTTTAAGAAGGGGAACAGAGACTTCCCTGGGAATTATAGACCGGTGAGTCTCACTTCTGTTGTGGGCAAGGTTTTAGAAAAAATTATTCGGGATAGGATTTATAGTTATTTGGAGAGTAAAGAATTGATTGGAGATAGTCAGCATGGTTTTGTGGCGGGTAGGTCGTGCCTTACTAACCTTATTGAGTTTTTTGAGAAAGTGACCAAAGAGGTGGATGGGGGTAAGGCAGTGGACGTGGTGTATATGGATTTTAGTAAGGCGTTTGATAAGGTTCACCATGGTAGGCTTCTGCAGAAAATGCAGATGTATGGGATTGGGGGTGATCTAGGGAATTGGATCAGGAACTGGCTAGCGGATAGGAGACAGAGGGTGGTGGTTGATGGTAAATATTCATCATGGAGTTCGGTTTCGAGTGGTGTGCCTCAGGGATCTGTTTTGGGGCCACTGCTGTTTGTAATTTTTATTAATGATCTGGATGAGGGTATAGTTGGGTGGATTAGTAAGTTTGCTGATGACACCAAAGTCGGAGGTGTGGTAGATAGTGAGGAAGGGTGTCATAGTTTGCAGGAAGACTTAGACAGGTTGCAGAGCTGGGCTGAGAGGTGGCGGATGGAGTTTAATGCGGAGAAGTGTGAGGTAATTCACTTTGGTAGGAATAACAGATGTGTCGAGTATAGGGCTAACGGGAGGACTTTGAATAGTGTGGATGAGCAGAGGAATCTAGGTGTATGTGTACATAGATCCCTGAAAGTTGGGAGTCAAGTAGATAAGGTTGTTAAGAAGGCATACGGTGTCTTGGCGTTTATTGGTAGGGGGATTGAATTTAGGAGTCGCAGCGTCATGTTGCAACTGTACACAACTCTGGTGCGGCCGCACTTGGAGTACTGTGTGCAGTTCTGGTCCCCACATTATAGGAAGGATGTGGAGGCTTTGGAGAGGGTGCAGAGGAGGTTTACCAGGATGTTGCCTGGTATGGAGGGGAGGTCCTATGAGGAGAGGCTGAGGGATTTGGGGTTGTTTTCGCTGGAAAGAAGGCGGCTAAGAGGAGATCTTATTGAAACATATAAGATGATTAGAGGTTTAGATAGGGTGGATAGTAATAGCCTTTTTCCTCTGATGGAGAAATCTAGCACGAGGGGGCATGGCTTTAAATTAAGGGGTGGTAGTTATAGGACGGATGTCAGGGGTAGGTTCTTTACCCAGAGGGTGGTGAGGGATTGGAATGCCCTGCCTGCTGCAGTTGTAAATGCGCCTAGTTTGGGGGCGTTTAAGAGATCCGTGGATAGGTTTATGGACGAGAAGGGATTGGTTTAGGTTAGTGGGTCATTGTTTTGTAACTGGTCGGCGCAACATTGTGGGCCGAAGGGCCTGTTCTGCGCTGTAATGTTCTATGTTCTATGTTCCTTTCTTGAACAGAGGAAACAAGCTACATTTTATCCACCCAACAGCCCAAGGGCAGTGGAAGAAGGCATTTGTAGAGACATTTTAGATAGGTGCAGAAAGAATAGGGTGGTTGTAGTGGGTGACTTTAATCTTTCTGGAGTGGATTGGAAGGTGCCTAGAGCTGGGGGTACGGATGGGGAGGAATTTGTAAAATGTGTGCTGGAAGGGTCCTTGGAGCAGTACGTAACTAGCCCGACTAGGGAGGGGGCTATACTGGATTTAGTTTTGGGTAACGAGCCGGCGCAGGTGGTTGAGGTTGCAGTAGGCGAACATGTGGCTAACAGTGACCACAAGTCTGTCTACTTTAGGATAAAAATGGAAAAGGATGAGTGCCGTCCGAAGGGGAGGGTGCTGAACTGGGGGAAGGCGAGCTATAGCCGGATTAGGAAGGAGCTGAAGGACACTGATTGGGAGGGGTTGTTAGCGGGCAAGTCCATGGTTGGCAAGTGGGAGGCTTTCAAGGGCAAACTGATAATGTTGCAGGAAAGACATGTGCCGGTAAAGAGGAAGGATGGGAAAGGCAGGATCAGAGAGTCGTGGATTATAGGGGATATTTAGGACTTGGTCAGGAAGAAGAGAGTGGCATATGTTAGGTCTAAACAACTGGGAATGGAGAGAGCACTGGAGGAATATAGAGAGAGCAGGAGGGAGCTTAATAGGGGAGTTAGAAGGGTGAAAAGGGGGCATGAAATGGCTTTGGCTGATAGGATTAAGGAAAATCCAAAGGCATTTTACTCTTATATTAGGAACAAGAGGGTGGTTAGAGGGAAAATAGGTCCTCTTAGGGACAAAGGAGGGGAACTATGCATTGAGTCTGAGGGAATGAGGGAAGATCCTGAATGAATACTTTGCGTCGGTATTCACAAAGGAGAGGGGCTTGGTATCTTGTAATGTCTTGGAGGGAGCTGTAGGTCAGTTGAAGGAGATATCCATTACGAGGGGGAAGTGTTAGGGTTTTTAGGTAGCATAAAAACTGATAAAGCTCCGGGGCCTGATGGCATTTATCCCAGGCTGCTTAGGGAGGTGAAAGATGAAATTGCTGGGCCTCTGATGCAAATCTTTGTCTCTTCTTTGGACACAGGTGAGGTCCCAGAGGACTGGGGGATAGCTAATGTGGTACCGCTGTTTAAAAAGGGCAGTAGGGATAACCCTGGTAATTAGAGGCCGGTGAGTTTGACATCGGTGGTAGGAAAATTGTTGGAGAAAATTGTTAGGGATAGGATGTATAAGTATTGGAGCGTTGCGATCTGATTAGGGATACGCAACATGGCTTTGTTCAGGGGAGGTCTTGCCTTACGAATCTTGTAGAATTTTTTGAGGAGGTGACAAAAACGGTTGACGATGGGCAAGCCGTTGATGTCATCTATATGGATTTCAGTAAGGCGTTTGACAAAGTCCCTCACAGTAGGCTGGTAGAAAAGGTTAAGGCACATGGGATACAGGGACAGGTATCTAGATGGATTGCAAACTGGCTGGGCAACAGGAGACACAGTAGTAGTGGAAGGGTCCTTTCCAAGCTGGAGGTCTGTCACCAGTGGTGTGCCGCAGGGCTCAGTACTGGGACCTCTTCTCTTCGTAATATATTTAAAGAACTTGGAAGAGGGTGTACGTGGTGTGATCAGCAAATTTGCAGATGACACCAAAATGGCAGGATTGGCGGATAGTGAGGAAGATTATCAGGTGACACAGCAGGATATAGATAGGCTAGTATGCTGACCAGATAGATGGCAGATGGCATTTAATCCTGACAAATGTGAGGTGATGCATTTTGGAAGGAATAATGCAGTGAGGAGTTACATGATAAAAGGTAGACCAATTAAGAGTATAGAAGTGCAGAGGGACTTGGGTGTGCAAGTGCACAAGTCTCTGAAGGTGGCAACCCAGGTGGAGAAGGTTGCGATGAAAGCTTATGGAATGCTAGCCTTTATAGGAAGGGGTATAGAGTATAAGAGCTGGCATCTAATGCTTCAGTTGTACAGAACGTTGGTTAGGCCACATTTGGAGTACTGCGTCCAGTTCTGGTCACCTTACTACCGGAAGGACGTGGAGACCCTGGAGTGCAGAGGAGGTTTACCAGGATGCTGCCTGGTATGGAAGGACTGGGATATGAGGAAAGATTGGGTAAACTGGGGCTTTTCTCCTTAGAAAGATGGAGATTAAGGGGGGGACCTGATAGAGGTGTATAAAATAATGAATGGATAGAGTCAACAGTGGCAGGCTTTTTTCCTAGATTGGAGACAAATATCACAAGGGGTGAGGGGGGAGAAGTATAATATGGATACTAGAGAGAGATTTTTCACACAGAGGGTCGTGGGGGTATGGAATGCGTTACCAAGTAAGGTGGTTGAGGCAGGCACGCTGGACTTGTTTAAGGTTTACTTAGGCAGGCACGAGTGACACAGGGATGGAGGGTTATAGGCGACAGTTTTAAAAAGGGTCAGAGCCTCGGGACGATACTGGAAATGTAATACTACATGTTAATGTTTTGTCTCTTTTAATCCGCAGGTGTGTCGGTCCACCTTGTTGTCAAACGAGGGGCATGCACATGGTGGGTTGTGTGTGGGCTGCTCTTGGATGTTTTGAGAGCGGCCTAGTACTTCGCGTCGTGTTGTGTGCTTAAACCTGGACCAGCAGATGGGCACCACAACAGCTCAGTGACTATCACTGCTAGCTGTGCAGATACACGGATTTGGGCCAGTGTCTGTGGGAGTTTGCGCATTCTCCCTGTGATTGCGTGGGTTTCCTCCAGGTGCTCTGGTTTCCTCCCACACCCCAAAGATGTGTTTTTAGGCTGATTGGTGTACCAAATTGACCCTACACTATTCTCCCCTGAATCTGGTTACAATAGGGGTACCATTAGCATACACACAGGGCAAGTTAGGTGTAGGAAAATGCTTTGTTAAGATGGCGGTGCGGGCTCGTTGGGCCCGTTTCCCATGCTGGGTTGTTCTTTGTTCACTTACCCTTTCCTGGCCAGCTGTGTCCCAGATCAGAAACTTGTGCAACTCACTTTGATACTGCACCGTCTTTGTCATAAAGGAAGCCCTAAATACAGGCCAGAAATCATAATAAGTTACACAACATTCAGGAGTAGGACAGTATGCATCCTCAAAACACATCTTAAAAAAAACTTTTTGAGCTGCTCACCCTATTGTGGGATTGATGTTTGGGTCAAAGCTATCTTCTACAAACCTCCAAACGATGCTGGATTTGCCGACACCTGTGTCCTGGATATACATTGAAAGAAAAAAATGGTTAGGTTATATCCTTTCAGTATTCCTTATTGAGATAAGCAAAATGGGAGACAGAAATAAAAATAAATATTTTTTCAAATAATTCCAATTACTTTCAAAAGATGGGTTGACCGAGACTGCATTATTCCATTTTTAAACTGATTTTCTTGGCACTGCATTTATTTTCCTCTAAAAAGGTGGTAGTGGGGCTACTTACCCTAAAAATATTAGTGAATTAGGTGACACAGCAAGATGGGACAGCATGGTGGCAGTGGTTCTGCCTCAGCACCAGGGACCAGGTTCAATTCTGGCCTCAGGTGACTGCCTGTGTGGAGCCTGTAGGTTCTCCCCAGGTCTGTGCGGGTTTCTTCCAGATGCTCCAGTTTCCTCCCACAGTTCAAAGATGTGTGGGTTAGGTGGAATGGCCATGGTAAATTGCGCCTTAGTTTCAGAGGGACAAGTAGGGTAAAATACTTGGGGTTAAGGGATAGGATCTGGGTGGCTTTGTGGTTGGCACAGACTCAATGGGCCAAATGGCTCCTCTTGCACTGTTGGAATTCTATGATTCTATGACAAATCTGACAGCTTAGTGGTCTCCTGGACTTCATAAGCAGGATTTGAATGAACAGATTGAGATTAATTTTTAAAAAAAACTTTTAGTGACACAGTTCTGGAGGTTTAGTTACTTTATTCATTCAATGCCCATTCAAGTGCATTTTCTAACAACTGAATGGGTGATTTTCCTTCCATACACCCCCAATGGAAAGCTCGTTTTGTTGCTCCAGTCAAGATCAGGAAAAAAATACCTGGGTTTAATAGAACTTCCACCCACAAACACCTTGGTCGTCGCATTGTAATTCAACAGTTTGTGGTCTAATGTTGCTAATTGGTTTAAACATTATCTCAGATTGGTATTAATTATGTCCAATGGCAAGATAATTATCATAGGTCAAAATGATCAGTCTCTGCACATCCACACACGCTGAACACCCATACTCCAACTAGTCTGCAGATGTGTCAAAACCAGAGCCTTACTAAACCCAGAAAAATTTCCACAGGTTCATAAGACCGGAAAGATAGAGATAAAATATTGTCCATCATATCTTGAAGTAGCACGCACATGTCACACCTCTGAAGCATATATTACACCACATATGTTGCTAAAGGAATCAGGAAACCAGCTAGTAAACATACAAATGAGTGAGATGCACCAGGATTCATCATCCAACCATTGCGGCACCATTCCAAAAGGGATTGATTGTTTATAAAATTCAATTTATTAACACAGTATTTTCTACCGCTGTTGGATATTATCATTGCCAGCTGTTGCACAGAGCCATAGAAAAATCTCTTTCTTGTTTTGCAAGACATGAACATTGCTGGCTTAGCCAGCATTTATTATCCATCCCTAATTGTGGTGGAGTCTCTTATTGAACCGCTGTAGTCCATATGGTGTTAGTGTTCCCCTAGTGCTGTTACGAAGAATTCCAGGATTTTGATTCAGTGGGAATAGCAATACAGCACCAACTCAGGATGGTGTGGGAGTTGGAGGAGAACTTGAGGTGGTAGTGTTTCCATGTGCCTGCTCATTTTGTCCTTCCAGGTGGTAGAGGTTGAGAGTTTAAAAAGGTGCTGTTGTAGCTACTTGGCAAATTTCTAATATATTGTATATACGATACACACTGCTGCCACTGTGGACAGTGATACAGGGAGTGAATGATTAATTTGGTGGCTGGGGTTTCAATCAAATCAACAGC
The DNA here is from genome assembly GCF_965287045.1 of Carcharhinus amblyrhynchos. NCBI lineage: Eukaryota > Metazoa > Chordata > Chondrichthyes > Carcharhiniformes > Carcharhinidae > Carcharhinus > Carcharhinus amblyrhynchos. Next base: position 53,005,420 of record NC_137339.1, on the reverse strand, counting down.
TTTGTCTTGGATGGTGTTGAGTTTCTTGAATATTGTTACAGTTACACTCATCCAGGCAAGTGTACCCGACTCCTGATTTGTACTTTGTAGATGGTGGACAGGCTTTGGGGAAATCAGGTGGTGAGTTACTCTGAAGAATTCCCAGCTTCTGTCCTGCTCATTCAGCTACAGTATTTATGTCTCTCATCTGGTTCAGTTTCTGGTTGAAGGAAATCCCCAGAATTTTTTTTTGCTTTAATAATGTTTTTATTGAGAATGTTCAACTTTATATTCAGTATGAATCACAACAAATTCCCAGGATTCAGCATAGTATATAACAGTACAAAGGTAGGCTGGTAGTTAAGTGAGTTTGAGTGTCTTGGGCTACAAGATGATATAGGTGGAATGGTCAAATGGGCATCTAAGTGGCATATGCAATTCAGCCCTGGAAAATATGCATTGATAATTTGACAAGGAAGTTTTCAACGTACATCGTGATACTAAGAGGTTCTATGGAATAAAGGGATTTTGGCGTGTTTGTCAATGGAGCTTTAAAACTGGAAGGGGGTGTTAGTGGGGTGATGAAAAAGGCATACAAGAAGAGACAATTGCCTTTATCAATCGAAAATTTGCCAGATCAGTGACATGGATGCCATCATCTCACGTGAGAACACCATCCATCAGGCACATGGTACATACCCTTGCGACTCAGCCAACATTGTCTACCTGATATGCTGTAGGAAAGGATGCCCCAAGGCGTGGTACACTGGGGAGACCATGCAAACGCTATGATAACGGATGAATGAACATTGCTTGACAATCACCAGGCAGGTGTGTTCTCTTCCTGTCAGGGAAAACTTCAGCAGTCACAGGCATTCAGCTTCTGATCTTCAGCTAAGTATTCTCCAAGGTGGCCTTTACGACAACGCAGAACCACCAAGCAAAAATTGATAGCTATGTTCCGCACACGGGGTTGGCCTCAACCGGGATCTTGGGTTCATGTCACATTATCTGTAAGTCCCATGACTTGCCTAGGCTCGCAAAATCTTTAACTGTCCTAGCTGGAGACAATTCACACCTCTAACTTGTGCTTAACCCTCTCTCCACTCACATTGTCTGCACCTATAGAGACTTGATTACCTGTAAAATTTGCATTTCAACTATTATCTTGTAAATTGAATCTGTGTCTACGTATGCCCTGTTTGTGAACACAACTCTTCACTCATCTGAAGGAGGAGTGGCGCTCCAAAAGCTTGTGCTACCAAATAAACCTGTTGGGACTTTAACCTGGTGTTGTAAGACTGCTCACTTTAATCAATCGAGGCATAGATGGAAAAAAGGGAAGTCAAGTTGGAGTTGTACAGAACTTTGGTGAGGCCACAACGAGAATACTATGTCCAGTTTTATTATCAGACATTCCACATTACACAGGAGGGGGTGCAGAGGAAATTCACCAGGATGCTGCCTAGAATGGAACATTTAAATTATAAAGAGAAGTTGGATAGGCCTCGGTTGCTTTTGTTAGAGCAGAGATCTGAGGGGTGACCTGATCAAGGTATACAAGATTATGAGAGGCATGGATAAGGAGTAGCTGTTCCCCTCATTGAAGGGGTAGTTATGAGGGGACATAAGTTCAAGGTGAGGGGAGGATGTGAGAAAAAACATTTTTACCCAGAGGCTGGTGATAGTCTGAAGTATGCTGCCTGGGAGGGTGGCGGAGGTGGGTTGTCTCACATCCTTTAAAAAGTACCTGGATGAGCACTTGGCACATTCAAGGCTAGGGGCCCAGGAAATGGTATTAAAGCGAGATTTAGGTGTTTCTCACGTGTCAGTGCAGACTCAATTGGCCGAAGGGCCTCTTCTACATCGTATGATTCTATGATTATCATTTCACATATACACATGGAGAAAACCAGCAAAGATCAATACAAATAACTATTGGTACTACACCAATCCATAAGCCTCTTGCCATATATTTTTGGTTCAATTGATTCTTGAATTTAGCTTTTTTAAAAAATTATTTTCTGTGCTGACTATAGGAGCATAATAACTAGGAGCAGAAGGCAGCCATCTGGCCCCTCGAGCCTGCTCTGCCATTCAATAAGATCATGGCTGATCTTTGTGGACGCAGCTCCACTTTTCCTAACCCTCAATTCCTTTACTGTTCAAAAATTTATCTATCCGTGTCTTAAAAACATTCAATGAGGTAGCCTCAATTGCTTCACTGGGCAGGGAATTCCAGATTCACAACCCTTTGTGTGAAGTTCCTCCTCAACTCGGTCCTAAATCTGCGTTGCCTTATTTTGAGACTATGCCCCCTGGTTATAGTTTCACTCACCAGTGGAAACAACTTTCCTGCTTCTATCTTACCCATTCTGTTCATAATCTTATATATTTCTATAAGATCGCCCCTCATTCTTCTGAATTCCAATGAGTACAGCCCCAGTCTACTCAGTTTCTCCTCACAAGCCAACCCTCTCAACTCTGGAATCAACCTAGTGAATCTCCTCTGCACCCCCTCCAGTGCCAATATATCCTTCCTCAAGTAAGGAGACCAGTACACCAGGTGTGGCCTCACCAGCACCCCATACAGCTGCAACATAATCTCGCTGTTTTTAAACTTCATCCCTCTAGGATTGACGGACAAAATTCTGTTTGCCTTCTTAATTACCTGCTGCACCTGCAAACCAACTCCTTGAGATTCCTACACAAGGACACCCAGGTCCCTCTGCACAGCAGCATGTTGCAATTTTTTACCATTTAAATAACATTACAAATTAAGGGTCTGTTAAGTGCATCTATAGATCTGTGACCTTTTGAATTGAGGAAATGAGAACTTAATAGCTTTATGTTCATTGCAGGAAGCTTAAATTTGTAGCTGATTAAAATCACAAACAAATGAGGCAGATTTTACAATCTTGCCATCTTCAGGAAGTGCAAGAGAACATTTTATTTTGCTGCAAACCATACTGAGCTGTTGATTCATTCTATTGCATGCATTTGTTTGCTTTGGTGTAAGATTGGTTACATTCTTTCCACGACTTCAGGAGAACAGCTTTGGAGAAATGAGACAGAAGTTGTTTTAATAACGTTAATTTTATATCTGTTTTAAGGATTTGGAGATGTTCTTAGGACACTGTTTTTAGCAGTCTTTGAATCAAGTAACTGATTAAATCTAGATTGAGGTTTTTTTTGCATGACTGAATTCATAATCTAGCACTGAGCTATTGAAAACACTTGAATGTAAATGTATTTCTTTAATTTTTAAAAATGTAGATTTATTAACATAAAAGCAACATATGGTGTTAGAAATACTGAAATGAAACAAAATAAAGTAAAATTGTAGACTCATGATTGAGGGAATAAAAGTTTGAGATTAAAATAAATGCAACTTCCATTTTGCCTTGAGCTGTCTGCAAAAGTTAGAAAAACAGCATTCAAAATTTAGTGGCAGTTGTTGGTACTTGGAGTAAAGAGATTTGAGATTTCTGTCTAAATGTTGCAAGAAGCACTGGTATTTATACTAATTACAATTTGAGGAAGCAGGGGCTCTGGTTTTGTGTGGTTCTAGTTCTTGGCTGACTTCCCACTTTCCATAAAACTGAGCTCATTGAAAACTCTGCACATAATTTTAACCCACATCAGATTTTGTGCACTCAGCCGCCTTTTGCTCACTGATATTTGGGGACTGGAAGCTAAACTATATAAAACATCTGTCTATTTGCATCTCCCTTTCTCTGTAATCTGCTCCTACCTTGCTATCTTCTCAGAATTCTGTCTGTCTCCATTTCTGGCTCTCCATTCCACCACTGGTGGCTGTGCCTTCGCATCATCCAAACTTGAAATGTTAGCTCTGTTCTCTCTCCACAGATGCTGTCAGACTTGAGATTTTTTAGCATTTTTTGTTTTTGCCTCAGTTTACTATTTCCTACCTAAATGTCACCTTTAAGGCCCTCATTTAAACCTGTTTCTTTGATGAGGCATTTAGTCACCCCTGATATCCTGCTCAATCTTTTGCCTGATTGCACTCCTGTGGAGCACACAGGGACATTTCCTAATAAAAACCACAAAGTAAATGCAAGTTGAAAGTCATTTATCCCATTTAATCCTTCTCGATGATCCTAAACATTGTGGTATTAGGTCTCCCTGTGTAGGGAACAGTGATCCAAGAATGATCAACAACTGGGCAACAATGATCAAAAGCATCAACAGGTTTCAATAGTCAGAGTACTGCAGACAATTTAAAATGTTAGTTTCAGAGTTCAGGAGGACTAAATACGTTGAGAAAGGATCTGTTGATTCAGGTTAACTGCAGTATAAATGAAAAATTGAGTATCATTTAAAGCTGCATATATGGGCAAGGAAACGGCATAGGTCTCAGACTTATAAAGAAGTTCATGGTAAATTGAAACCCCAGTTTTATCACAATGATATTCAGACAAAATAACTGGACTCATTGGGCACAGAAATCCAAAATTAAGGACAAATGCAATACTCAATTAAATTTAAAAGGACATGGGCAAGAGTTTTATGGATTGGCATAGTGCTAACACAACTGAATGCACTGGATACTGCAAAGGCTATGGGCATTGAGAACATTTTGGCAATTGTGCTGAAGACATGTGCTTCAGAACTAGCCATGCCCCTAGCTGAGCTATTCCAGTTTGGCTACAGTACTATTATCCACCCAGCAATATGGGGAAGTGTCCAAGGATGTTTCACCCATGAAAAGAATAAAACACCCGACAGATCTGCCAAATATGATTTTCCATTCATGAAATGATGTTGACTATCTGATCATGGGATAGAGGGGCATGTAGAAGGAATGGGGGAGTTGCACAGTGGTTAAGGATTATATCACAGCTGTACTGTGGGAGGACACCACGGAGGGCTCATATAGCAAGGCAATATGGGTAGAGCTCAGGAATAGGAAAGGTATAGTCACAATGTTGGGGGTTTACTACAGGCCACCCAACTATCAGCAGGAGACAAAGGAGCAGGTATGTTGTGGTGGGACATTTTAACTTTCCCTATATTAGAACATAAGAAATAGGAGCAGGAGTAGGCCATCCAGCCCTTCAAGCCTGCCCCGCCATTCAATAAGATCATGGCTGATCTGTCGTGGCTCAGTTCCACATTCCCGCCCTCTCCCCATAACCTTTAATCCCCTCTCTTATCAAAAACCCATCAACCCGTGTCTTAAAAATATTTAGCGAGGTAGCCTCCACCACTTCAATGGGCAGAGAATTCCAGAGATTCACCACCCTTTGAGTGAAGAAGTTCTTCCTCAACTCTGTTCTAAACCGCCCCCCCACTTATCTTGAGGCTGTGCCCCCTAGTCCTACTGTCCTTTGAGCGGGAAGAGTCTCTCCACCTCTATCCTATCCATCCCATTCATCATCTTATACGTCTCAATGAGATCTCCCCTCATTCTTCTAAACTCTAACGAGTACAAGCCTAGTTTATTCAGCCTCTCCTCATAGCTCAACCCCCTCAACTCCGGCATCAGCCTAGTAAACCTACTCTGCACTCCCTCCAAGGCCAAAATATCCTTGCGTAAGTACGGCAACCAAAACTGCATACAGTACTCCAGCTGCGGCCTCACCAATGCCTTATACAGCCGCAGCAAGACCTCCCCACTTTTATATTCAATCCCCCTCGCTATGAAGGCCAGCATCCCATTTGCCTTCCTGACCACCTGCTGCACCTGCAAGCTGGGTTTTTGTGACTCATGCACAAGGACCCCAAGGTCCCTCTGCACCGTCGCCTGCTGCAGTTTTTCCTCCACGTAAGTAATAATCCTTCCTACCATTACTCCTACCAAAGTGGACCACCTCGCACTTGCCAACATTAAATTCCATTTGCCAGTTCCTGGCCCATTTGCCCAGCCTATCTAGATCCTTCTGCAGACTCTCCACACCCTCCACACAATTTGCCGTTCCACCAATCTTGGTGTCATCAGCAAATTTCGACACCATACACTCGGTTCCCTCCTCCAGATCATCTATATAAATGGTAAATAGCTGAGGCCCCAGCACCGACCCCTGGGGCACTCCACTAGTCACCAACCGCCAATCCGAATAGCACCCATTGACCCCCACTCTCTGCCTCCTATTTGACAGCCAATGCTCTATCCACGCTAACACCCTACCCCCAACTCCATGTCCCCTGACCTTCTGCAATAACCTCGTGAGGTACCTTGTCAAACGCCTTCTGAAAATCAAGACAGACCACATCCACCGGCTCTCCTTTATCCACCGCCCTAGGCACATCCTCATAGAACTCCAGTAAATTTTTTCCCTTTAACGAAACCGTGCTGCGTCTGCTCTATCAAGCAATTCCCTTCAAGATGCCTCGCTATTTCCTCCTTGATGACGGATTCTAACATTTTACCTACAACAGACGTTAAACTAACCGGCCTATAATTCCCTGCCTTTTGCCTGCCACCCTTCTTAAACAACGGCGTAACATTAGCCGTTTTCCAATCTTCCAGCACTTCCCTGGAATCCAGCGACGTCTGGAAAATAACCACTAAGGCATCCACTATTACCTCCGCCATTTCTTTCAGAACGCTCGGATGCACTCCATCTGGTCCTGGAGACTTGTCCACAATCAGCCCCTCCAGTCTGTCGAGCACCGCCTCTCTAGTATTGACTGGGACTCACTTAGTACTAGGGGTGTGGATGGGGCAAAGTTTGAAGCAGCATTCAGGAGGGATTCTTGAAACAGTACATAGATAGTCCAATGAGGGAAAGAGCCATACTGGACCTGGTATTAGGGAATGAGCCTGGCCAGATGGTCAATGTTTCAGTAGGGGAGCAGTTTGGGAACAGTGACCACAATTCAGTAGTCTTTAAAGATACTGATGGATCAAGATAAGTGTAGTCCTCAAGTTAAGGTGCTAAATTGGGAGAAGGCTAATTACAACAATATTAGGCAGGAACTGAATGTAGACTGGGGGCAGATGCTTGAGGGCAAAATCAACATCTGGCATGTGGGAAGCTTTCAAGTGCAAGTTGATAGGGATTCAGGACTGGTACATTCCTGTAAGGATGAAGGATAAATATGGCAAGTTTTGGAAATCTTGGATAACAAGAGAGAGCCCAGTCAAAGAAAAATGAAGCATTTGTCAAAGCTAGGAAGCTGGGAACACACGAAGTAAGTGTGGAATACAAGTAAAAAGAAGCAAGGAATAAAGGAGGGCTAAACGGGGGTCACGAAGCAGCATTGGCCAGCACGATTAAGGAAAGTCCCAAGGTCTTCAAGGACAAGGGAGGGAATCTATGTGTGGAGCCAGAGGAAATGGCAAGGTATTAAGAGTACTTTGTGTCAGTATTCACCAAAGAGAAGGACTTGGTGGATGATGAGTCTGGAAAAGGATGTGTAGATTGTTCGAGTCATGTTGAGATCAAAAAAGGTGGTGGTGTGGGGTTCTTGAGAATCAATAAAAGGTAGACAAGTCTCCAGGGCCTGATGGGATATACCCCAGAATACTGAGGGAGGCAAGGGAAGAAATTGCTGGGGCCTTGAGAGAAATTGTTTTATCCTCATTGTCGTAGCATCTGCACGGTCTCCCGGTACACTGGGGAGACCATGCAGATGCTACGACAATGGATGAATGAACATCGCTCGACAATCACCAGGCAAGACTGTTCCCTTCCTGTTGGCGAATGCTTCAGTGGTCATGGGCGTTTGGCCTCTGACCTTCGGTTAAGCATTCTCCAAGGCGGCCTTCATGACACACGACAGTGCAGAGTCGCTGAGCAGAGACTGATAGCCAAGTTCCGCACACGAGGACAGTCTCAACTGGGATCTTGGGTTCACATCGCACTGTAACCCCCGTGACTTGCCTGGGTTTGCAAAACCTCACTTACTGTACTGTCTGGAGACAATACACATCTCTTTAACCTGTGCTCAGTGCTCCTTCCACTCACATCGTCAGTCACTTTAAGACTTGAATAGCAGGTTAGGTGTAAAGATTTGCATTCTAAATCAGTAATCTGTAGATTGTCTGTGCTTTATATGCTCTGTCTGAGGCCAGATCTCTTCATTCACCTGACGAAGAGGGAAACCTCGAAAGCTTGTGAGTTTACTATCAAATAAATCGGTTGGACTTAAACCTGGTGTTGTCAGACTTTTTACGTGTTTACCCCAGTCCAACGCTGGCATATCCACATCATGTCAAGTGGTGTTCCTCAGGGATCAGTGCTAGGACCTTTGCTGTTTGGTGATATATATGAAAATGATGGAGGAAAATGTAACTGGATTGATTAGTAAGTTTGTGGACGACAAAAAGGATGGTGGATTTGCGGATAGCAATGAGGACTATAAGAAGATACAGCAGGATATAGATCAGTTGGAGACCTGGGCAGAGAGATGGCAGATGGAATTTAATCAGGACAAATCTGAGGTAATGCATTTTGGAAGGTCCAATACAAATAGGAAATATACAGTAAATTGTAAAGCCCTTTAGGATCAAAGGGATCAAGTACACAGGTCACCGAAAGTGGCAATGCAAGTGGAGAAGGTAGTCAAGAAGGCATACGGCATGCTTGCCTTCATCGCCAGGGCATTGAATTTAAAAATTGGCAAGTCATATTGCAGCTTTATAGAACATGAGTTAGGCTGCACTTGGAATATAGTGTTCAATTCTGGTTGCCACACTACCAGAAGGGTGTGGAAGCTTTGGAGAGGGTACAGAAAAGATTTACCAGGATGTTGCCTGGTATGGAGGGCATCAGCTGTGAGGGGAGGTTGGAGAAACTTTTATTTTCACTGGAACGACAGAGATTGAGGGGCAACCTGAGAAGTCTACAAGATTATGAGGGGCATGGACAGAGTGGATAGTCAGAAGCTCCCCCCCCCCCCCCCCCCCCCCCCCAGAGTGGAAGAGTCGATTACTAGGGGGCACAGGTTTAAGGTGTGAGGGGCAATATTTAAAGGAGACCTATGATGCAGATTTTTTTTTAAAACACAGAGGGCGGTACATGCCTGGAACTCGTTGCCGGGGGAGGTAGTAGAAGTGGATATGGTAGTGACTTAAGGGGTGTATTTGTCAAGACATGAATAAGATGGGAATAGAGGAATATGGTCCCTGGAAGGGGAGGGGTTTTGTTAAGTTGCATGGTCAGTGCAGGCTTGGAGGGCCAACGGGCCTGTTCCTGTGCTGTCATTTTCTTTTGTACAAATGGAGCATAAACACCATGATGGATTGGTTTTTCTGAGCAGCCTGTTTCTGCATTGTACATTCTATGTAATTTGATGCCTAGAATATGAAACTTCCCATCATAAGTAATTTGAGGTGCACAGTATATATGCATTTAAATCAGAAACACAGTAAGAATATAGAACATAGAACATTACAGCGCAGTACAGACCCTTCGGCCCTCGATGTTGCGCCAGTGGAACGAATCTAATGACCCTCTAACCTAACCTATTCCAATGTTATCCATATGCCTATCCACTGACCATTTGAATGCCCTTAAAAGTTGGCGGGTCCACAACTGCTGCGGGCAGGGCATTCCACACCCTAACTACCCTCTGAGTAAAGAACCTACCTCTGACATCCGTCGTATAATAATCACCCCTAATTTAAAGTTACGTCCCCTCATGTTAGCCATCACCATCCGAGGAAAAAGGCTCTCATCGTCCACCCTATCTAATCCTCTGGTCATCTTGTATGCCTCAATTAGGTCACCTCGTAATCTTCTTCTCTCTAACGAAAACAACCTCAAGACCCTCAGCCTTTCCTCATAAGACCTTCCCACCATACCAGGCAACATCCTGGTAGACCTCCTCTGCACCCTTTCCAGTGCCTCCACATCCTTCTTATAACGCGGCGACCAGAACTGCACATAAGACTCCAAGTGCAGCCGCACCAGAGTTTTGTTCAGCTGCAGCATGATCTCTCAGCTCCGAAATTCAATCCCTCTACCAATAAAAGCTAACACACCGTACGCCTTCTTAACAACCTTATCAACCTGGGTGCCAACTTTCAGGGAGCTATGCACATGTACACTGAGATCTCTCTGCTCGTTGACACGACCAAGAGCCCTTCCATTAGCTCTATATTCTGTAATCCTGTTACTCCTTCCAAAGTGAATCACCTCACACTTTTCCGCATTAAACTCCATTTGCCACCTCTCAGCCCAGCTCTGCAGCTTATCTATGTCCCTCTGCAAACTGTAACATCCATCCTCACTGTCTACAACTCCTCCGGCTTTAGTGTCGTCTGCAAATTTACTAACCCATCCTTCTACACCCTCATCTAGGTCATTTATAAAAATGACAAAACAGCAGTGCCCCAAAACAGATTCCTGCGGTACACCACTAGTAATGGAACTCCAGGTTGAATATTTCCCATCAACCACCACTCTGTCTTCTATCAGCTAGCCAATTCCTGATCCAAACTGCTAAATCACCCTCAATCCCATACATCCGTATTTTCTGCAGTAGCCTACCATGGGGAACCTTATCAAAGGCTTTGCTAAAATACATACACACCACGTCAACTGCTTTACCCTTATCCACCTCTTTGGTCACTTCCTCAAAAAAACTTGATAAGGTTTGTGACCTACCCTTCACAAAACCGTGTTGACTATCCCTAATCAAATGATTTCACTCTAGATGATTTTAAATTCTCTCTTATAATCCTTTCCAAAACTTTGCCCACAACAGAAGTAAGGCTCACCGGTCTATAATTCCCAGGATGGTCTCTACTCCCCTTCTTGAACAAGGGGACAACATTTGCTATCCTCCAGGGGGTGAAAGGAATACAAGGGGGCTGAGGTTCATTTGGAGCCTAACACCAGTATGGATAACTTGGTTGATTAACTTGTTTCTGTATAATCTATGTAACATATTTCCATCATTGGAGGAGACAAACATATTTGGAATTTATTTAAGACAGCAAATTTTGTCTGCCAGTTACAGAGCAAATAAGTTCCAAGTCTGAGCTGCCTCATAAGAGGTGGAGCAACAGTTTCATTCTGTCTCACCAAATGGCTTCATTATGCTGCACAGACACAAATTTGGCTTTTGCACAACTGCAGCTAGTGCACAGCTCTCGCTACACTTCCCAAAACTTGAAACAACTCTGAAGTGGTCTGCTGCGTCAACATCTCACCTGACTAAAGAGTTGCTAGTTTTTAAGATCAATCATCTGCAAAGCCATTCGTTCATAAGAGGAGAAAAAAAACTAAGTGGGTTTTGAAACACTTTTATAGGAAAGCATGGCATAAATCATGAGACTGACTTTCTTGGAAAGTTAACAGTATGAACATCAATGGCTCAGATTACCTTCAAGGACACAGAGCATCATACTGTACAGAAGGATTCAAAGATGAAGGACAACTGACCTGTAAATATTTCGAGTTGAAAATGAAAGTATCACAAATCCACAGATCTGCTCTTAGAGATGGGACATGAATCTTGACCTCTTCGTGTCCAGTCAGTTTCATCTTTATTAACACCCACTACAAGACATATATCCTTTTCTACAGTCAATTCAGAACTCAAAACCACAAAGCTATATTTTAAAAGTATGAGATGCAATATTGCTCGCAATTGACGGGTTTCAGCCAAGATTTAAACAACTTAAAAAACCAAACACATTTTCTCCCTCCAGCTGAAAACACAAGTTTGTCACCACTACAAACACATTTCTACTTGAAGGAATCACATTTTATCTCCCACATTTGATTGTATCTTTATGTCACCTTGTTTAGATCCCCATGCCAGTGGAAATAGTCTACTCCTATTTATTCTGTTCAATCTTAAACACCTCAGAAAAACTTCATTTTAAGTCAGTGTATTTTCACAACCCAAACAGCATTCAAGTGAATCGTCAGAGTACAACATCTCAGTATCTCTCCTGTACTCCAACTTCAGTCTTTCCAAGTTTAGAAAGAGTTGCATGAAAGTTTAGATATCCTTGGATGCCCTGGGTGCCTGATAGGTATTAAGGACAGAGGCAACAAGCTGAGGGCTGATAGGAGCTGCATAGCGATGCAACGAGGGCTGATAGTATGAACCATAGATGTCAAAGGTTAATGGATGGGTAATCATGAAAGCATCAGCAAAAATAATACTATCAAAGCTTGATGTTTATAAGGGCTAACTCTGAATCAGGCTAAGTAGTTTGGGAGCAGCAAGAACAAGATGTTCGGCCATGGAACAAGCAATTTGATTGGACAGTGGGTGTTGCTATATCTTGAATAGTGATTCAACATAGATCCCAGTTTGTTGTGTTCCTGAAAGAATCACGATTCCTGACAGAGGCATGACTCTTCAGTGCTCGTGATCAAAAAAAAAAGGCAGTGGAGACCTCAGACCAAAGTCCATCGAGAAGGAATCTGATCAATTTATTTTGCCATGGGTAGTATATCCGAGTCCAAATCATGAGTTTGGAATTTTCGATGCCTTTGACTACTGCGTGTATAAATATGTGCATAACAAAGCAAGTAAGAAGTCTGACAACACCAGGTTTAAGTCTAACCGATTTATTTGATAGTAAACTCACAAGCTTGAGGTTCCCCTCTTCGTCAGGTGATCATCATAACAAAGCAAGTCAGAGGTTAAATACTTTGTGTATAACAAAGTTTGATGCCTGGTGTACTAATGTTTTATAGTATAGTTTGATATCTCTAGATCTTGTGTCTCAGAAGTATTTAGTGAGGCAAGGACTGATTAGGGACAGTCAGCATAGCTTTGAGTGGAAAATTTATGTCTCAAATTTGATTGCGTTTGTTGAAGGGGTAACATGGACTTTAGCAAAGACTTTGACAAGGTACCACATGATAGGTGTTGCACAACGTTAAATCTCACAGGATCCACGGTGAGGTAGCCAAATGGATACAAAATTGGACTGATGACAGAAGCCAAAGGGCGGTTGTAGAGGATCATTTTTCAAACTGGAGGCCTGTGACCAGTGATGTGCCTCAGGGATCAGTGCTGGATCCACTGTTATTTGTCATTTATGTTAATGATTTGGATGAAAAATTTAGGAGACATGGTTAGTAAGATTGCAGATGACACCAAGATTGGTGGCATAGTGGACAGTGAAGGCGGCTATCTAGGATTGCAATGGGATCCTATCAATTGAGCCAGTGGCTGATGAATGGCAGATGGAGTTCAATTTAGATAAAAATACAAGATGATGCACTTTGGTAGATCGAACAAGGGCCGGATGTACTCAGTTACTGGTAGGGCATTGGGGAGTGACAGAACAAAAAGATCTAGATATTTATAGCTCCTTGAAAGTGGACACAGGAAGATAGTAGTGAAGACATTCAGCATGCTTGGTTTCATTGGTCAGAACACTGGATACAGGAGTTGGGATGTCTTATTGAAGTTGTACAAGACATTGGTAAGGCCACACTTGGAATACTGTGTACAGTTCTGGTCACCCTATTATAGAAAGAATATTAAACTAGAAAGAGTGCAGGAAAGAGTTACTAGGACTTCCAGGACTTGATGGATTGAGTTATGAGGGGGTGGATAGACTGGGACTTTTTCCCCCTGGAACTTAGGAAGCTTAGTAATGATCTTATAGACGTCTATAAAATGATGAGGGGCATAGATCAGCTAGATAGTCAACATTGTTTCCCAAATGTAGGGGAGTCCAAAACTAGAGGACATAGGTATAAGGTGAGAGGGGACAGATACAAAAAGTGTCCAGATGGGCAATTTTTTCCACACAGGGTGGTGAGTATTGGAATAAGTTGCTAGAGATAGTAGTAGAGCTAGGTGCATTTAGATAGTTACATGGGTAAGGGAGGGTAGAGATGGACATAGGCCAAACATGGCCAATTGGGACTAGCTTAGTGGTTAAAAAGGGCAGCATGGACAAGTTAGGCCGAAGGGCTGTAAACCTCTGACTTCTGTGATAACTGTAAATTGAAGGAGGTTTGTGGTACAATAATTTGGGAGTTTGAGTTCCTTCGTCCATGGCCTCAGTTGACTAAAGTTCAATAGCAACTAAGGTAACTATGAGCGTGAGGGTGGAAGCCATTAGAATTGATACAATATCCATAACTTGCAGATAGGACAGGATCCACCAGAGAGATTCCCTGAAGGACAATGAACAGACATTCTTAGAGGACTGAGTGGTTTGACATTGCTGAAGGTAATGTAGAAATCCGGGAGGTTGAGATCAACAGCAAGCTACGTTCACAATATCAGACCATATTAATGACACTGACCAGCATATTGGCGGAAGTGCGATTTAAAAAGTCATGGAACCATAGAACCATAGAAAATTACAGCTCAGAAATAGGCCTTTTGGCCCTTCTTGTCTGTGCCAAACCATTTTTTACCTAGTCCCACTGACCTGCACTTGAACTATATCCCTCCACACCCCTCTCATCCATGAGCCCATCCAAGTTTTTCTTAAATGTTAAAAGTGACCCTGCATTTACCACTTTATCCGGCAGCTCATTCCACACTCCCGCCACTCTTTGCGTGAAGAATCTCCCCCCCTCTAATTTTCCCTTTAAACTTTTCTCCTTTCACCCTTAACCCATGCCCTCTGGTTTTTTCCTTCTCTAGCCGCAGTGGAAAAAGCCTGCTGGCTCTATCTATACTCATCAAAATCTTGCACACTAGGAAGAATAATGAAGAACCAACATGATTCAAGAAACTCAGAGAAAAGGGAAACTCAAGGTAGAGCTATTGTTGGAAAAACGAGTGGCTGAGATTGATAACAGTTTGAAATAACACACAAAGGCTATTGCCGGGTACATGAACTGATTGGTATCAGCAACCCTCAAACCATGGGTGGAAAGTCAGGTTAAGAGGACAAGCAATTGCGTGATCAGAGGCCAAGGCAATGGGATGAAGTAGTCCACAAGGTCCTCACATTGAAATACTCCAGTGTTCCTTCAGACATTACTCAAAGTAAGTTTGCCAGTCTTTGCACTGGTAACCCTCCAGTTTTCCAATAGTCTGACCGTTACAAGGTTGGAGATCATTGGAAGATTTGACAAAACACACTGATTATGAGAACACATCATTAAATTACTATACACTTCTTTCACCATCAATTATTGCATCTCTTTCCTTTCCCAAATTATTGGCTATGTGCATGCAATAGCTATGATGTTGAGATCACTCAAATATATCACTATTAAATGACTGACATACCTGCCTCTGTCTCTTCCATATTCTAAGAAAATGATATCCATATGCAATCAGTGTATACAAAAGACATTAAATCTGTTTCATATCCAATTTGACATTTTAAATCAATTTGTGTTTTATATAGGGTAGGCTGATTGTATTAACGTTCGTCGTTATGGCAGGAAATGGGCCAGATCACTTGTCATATAGGTTGTTTGACAAGCACGCTGCTTTGTTGACCACATGCATTAGCAAAAATCTTTACCACTGTAGTCAAAAATTCTGTTTCTTCTTGAATAAATGGCAGATACTGCATCCAAGCTATGAGTGCAAAAAAAACCATTTTGATACATCACAAGCAATGCTTGACAGAATCCACAAGAGGATAACACTCATCATAATGGAGAACAGGAAGAATGCAGCTCAATGCAGTACACAGATCTAAAAAGGAAGAATTTTTGTCTTGTATTTTACTTTGGAAATGGTTCATACTTAAGCTAACAAAGTAACAGGAAATGATGAGCAGCACCTGATAGAGAGATTGAGAGCAATGATTTAGGTGTAGTTGTGTTGCAAGAGCAACCTATATATGAACTTTAGAAAGGTTAGCAATAAAACAGGGTGGATGTGGAAAGGATGTTTCCTCTCGTGGCAGAATCTAGAACTAGGGGACTGTCTAGAAATAAGGGGTTATCCATTTAGAGCAAAGATGAGGAAAAATATATTTCCCTCTTAAAAGTTCATGAGTTTTGAATGCTCTTCTTTAAAGATTTGTGAAGGGGAGCTCGTGTCTCATGAACTTGATAATGGCGTTTACTACCAAACAAATCTGTTGGATGTCTTACTGTGTTTACCCCAGTCCAACACCAGCATCGCCACATCATGACTACCATCTATAGGACTGGACAGGGCTTCAGTTTAATAATCTTACTGAATGACTCTCAAAAGTATAGCAGTCCCTTATGAATGGATGGGAGTGTCAATGTAGATTATATGATCAGACCCCTATATGGGAATTGAACCCACATCCTTCCAACTCCAGCAAGTGCTGCCATCGAATCACATCTGATGCTCAAGATGGAAGTTTCCTTCTACCTCACCAAGGAATGGAACACTCCCATTAAAGGCACCTGTCTTCTATGACCAAGCCAATTCTCTATCCATTTTACCAGCACATCATGGATGCCATGTGACTTCACCTTCTACATAGAAGATGTAAGCTGGAGCAAGCCACTTGGCTCTTCACATCTGCTCCACCATTCGTTCTGATCATCAGATTCAATTTCCCGATTCCCCCCTTCTCAAATCTCTTGAGCTGTTTAGCCCCCTAGAGCTACACATAATTTTTTCTTGAAATCAGACAATGTTTTGGCCTCAACTACATTCTGTGGTAATGAATTCCACACATTCACCACCCACTAGGTGAAGAAATTTCTCACCTCAATTCGGAAAGGTTTACACCCCTTATCATCAAACTATGACCCCTAGTTCTGGACTCTCCACCATTGGGAACATTCTTTCTGCATTTACCCTGTTATAATTTTATTAGTTCCTATGAGGTCCCTTCTCACTCTTCTTAACTCCAGTAAATATAATCCTAAAATCGATTTAGTCTCTCCTCATACAACAGACCTGCCATCCCAGGAATCAGCCTGGTAAACCTTCACTGCATTCCTTCCATAGCATGGACACCCTTCCTCAGAAGGACACCAAAACTGCACACACTACTCCACATGTGGCCTCACCAACATGATATGCAATTATGGCAAAACATCCCTATTCTCAAATTCTCTCACTAAGAAGGCAATCAAACCATTTGCCTTCTTCACTGCCTGCTGTACCTGCGTGCTTGCTTTCTATCTGCTAACCAGCTTTCTATCCACCTCAAGGCACTACCTGCAAACATGTATGCTGTTAAGGGACCTTGTTGAAAGCCTTCTGAAAGTCTAAACAAGCAACATCCACTGGCTGTTCTTGGTCAACTCTAATAGTAACATCCTCAAATAATTCCAAGATTCATCAAGCATGTAAATACATGTTGACTTTGTCTGATTATACCATTGCCTTCAAAATGCTGAGTTATGAAATCCTTGATAATGGACTCTAACAACTTCCCTAGTACTGACGTGAGGATCATTCCCTGTTTTCTTTCCATCTTCCTTTTTGAATAGTGGCTCACATTAGCTACCCTCCAATCTATAGGAACCAGTCCAGAGTCCAAGGAATTTTGGAAAATAACCACCAACGGATCTACTATTTCCAGGCCACTTCTTTAAGTACTCTCGGATGAAGATTTATCAGGACCTGGAGATTTATCCACCTTCAATCCCAATTTCCCCAAAACCATTTCTCTATTAACACTGATTCTCTTCAGCAATTTACTAAAACTTGTTTCTCTCAGCACTTCTGGTACATTTAGATCTTCCCGCCTGTCTGAAGCAAAGTACGAATTTAATTCCTCGGCCATTTCTTTATTCCCCATTATGAATTCTCCCATTTCTGACTATAAATGGCCTCCATTTATTTTGGACAGTCCTTTCCTCTTTGCATACCTATAGAAACTTTTAGTCAGTTCTTATGTTCCCTGCTACTTACTTTCATACTTTTTTTTCCACTTCTTAAATCAATCCCTTGTCCTGCCTTTGCTGAATTTTAAACTGCGGCTAATCCTCAGGCCTATTGCTTTTTCTTGCCAATTTGTATGCTTCTTCCTTGAACCTGAAACTCTAATTTCCCTGGTCAGCCTTGTTTGGCCACAATTCTCTTCTTGTGCCAAACAGGAATAAGCAACTTCTGGAGTTCACCTATTCATTATTTAAATGCCTACCATTGCCTGTCCACTATCTTCCCTTTCGGTAAATGTTTCCCAGCCCATCATATCCAATTCATGCCTCACAGTATCATATCTGCATCAGCCTACCACCAGGGACGTTGTCAACGGCCAGATGATGTTGTCCAGAGACATTTACTGCCTGCCCTCAATCATCTTTGTCATTTCCCCAAAAAACTCAGTCAAGTTTGAGAGACAAGACCTCCCCTGAACAAAGCCATGTACCTATTGCTAACAAGTCCCTATTTTTCCAAATGTGAGTAAATCCTGCCCTTAAGAATCTTCTCCAAAAATTTCCCTAACACTATGTAAGGCTCGCCAGCTTGTCATTTCCTGGATTACGCTGGTTGCCTTAAACGAAAGAAAAAACATAGGCTATTCCCCAGTTCTTTGCGACTTCTGTGACTAAAGAGGATACACAAGTTTCATACAAGGCCCAGCCTCCCTCAGTTTTCTGGGATGGATCACATCAGCTCTTGGGTCTTGTTTACCTTAGAGCTTTTTAAACACACAACACCACCTCCTCCATATGCCTTAAAATATCAACATACCCCCCTCTGGATTCACCATTCACCATGTCCTCCTCCTTTGTGAATCAGATGCAAAGTATTTAAGGACCTCACCCACTTCCTCAGGCTCCACTTATATAAAAGCCTTTGGATTTTCATTAATCCTGTTTGCCAAGGATATTTTATGGCCCCTTCTGCCCCTCCTAACTCCTTCTTCAAGTTATTTGCCGCTTTCTTTATAGTCTTAGAGGGCTGTCTGTCTTCAGTTTCCTAAACCATACATATGCCTCTTTTCGAAAAAGCTCAATTTCTCTGGTCATCCAAGGTTGCCTAACCTTAAGAACATAAGAAATAGGAACAGGAGTAGGCCATCTAGCCCTTCGAGCCTGCCCCGCCATTCAATAAGATCATAGCTGATCTGAAGGGATCAGTTCCACTTTCCCGCTTTCTCCCCATACCCTTAATTCCCTTGTCTGTCAAAAACCTATCTACCCGTGTCTTAAATATATTTAGCGAGGTAGCCTCCACCACTTCAACGGGCAGAGAATTCCAGAGATTCACCACCCTTTGAGTGAAGAAGTTCCTCCTCAACTCTGTTCTAAACTGCCCCGCCTTAACTTGAGGCTGTGCCCTCTAGTCCTGCTGTCCTTTCTGAGCGGGAAGAATCTCTCTACCTCTACCATATCCATCCCTTTCATTATCTTATACGTCTCTATAAGATCTCCCCTCATCCTTCTGAGCTCCAACAAGTACAGACCCAGTCTGTTCAGTCTCTCTTCATAGTCCAACCCCCTCATCTCTGGTATCAGCCTAGTGGACCTCCTCTGCACTCCCTCCAAGGCCAAAATATCCTTCCGCAAGTGCAGAGACCAAAACTACACACAGTACTCCAGCTGCAGCTTCACCAGTGTCCTGTACAGTTGCAGCAAGACCTCCCTGCTTTTATATTCAATCCCCCTCGCTATAAAGGCCAGCATACCATTCGCCTTCTTGATCACTTGCAGACTGGGATTTTGCGACTCATGCACAAGGACCCCCAGGTCCCTCTGCACCATAGCATGCTGCAGCTTTTTGCCCTTTAAATAGTAATCCCTCCTACTATTATTCCTGCCAAAGTGGATAACCTCACACTTGCTAACATTGTACTCCATCTGCCAGGTCCTCGCCCACTCGCTCAGCCTATCCAGATCCCTCTGCAGACTTTCCACACCCTCCGCACAATTTGCTTTTCCACTCATCTTCGTGTCATCAGCAAATTTCATCACCCTACACTCAGCCCCCTCCTCCAGATCACCTATCTAAATGGTAAATAGCTGAGGCCCCAGTACCGATCCCTGCGGCACTCCACTAGTCACCAACTGCCAATCAGAATAGCACCCATTGATACCAACTCTCTGCCTCCTATTAGACAACCAATCCTCTATCCACGCTAACACCTTACCCCCAACTCCATGCCCCCTAACCTTCTGAAGCAACGTTTTGTGCGGCACCTTATCAAACGCGTTTTGAAAATCGAGAAACACCACATCCACCGGTTCCCCTGTCTACCGTACTAGTCACATCCTCATAGAAATCCAATAAATTCATCAAACATGACTTCCCCTTAACGAATCCATGCTGCATTTGCTCTATCAAACCATTCCTTTCCAGGTGCCTCGCTATTTCTTCTTTGATGACAGATTCAAGCATTTTTCCAACTACAGACGTTAAACTAACCGGCCTATAATTCCCTGCTACCTTTTTTAAACAGCAGCGTAACATTAGCCATTTTCCAATCTTCTGGCACTTCCCCGGAATCCAGCGAAGTTTGGTAAATAACCACTAAGGCGTCTACTATCACCTCTGCCATTTCCTTCAGAACCCTGGGATGCATTCCATCCGGTCCTAGAGACTTGTCCACCATCAGTCCTGCTAGTCTATCCTGTTAGCCATTCTTATCCTTCATTTTCACAGGTCCTAAACACTAATCAACTAGCTTTAACAGATCCCCCATGACAGTTGTGGATTTATCCTCAAATAGCCTTCCCAATCCATATTCTCCAGTTCTAATCTAATATTATTGTAGTTAGCCTTCCCCAATTTAGTACTTTCACCCAAGGCAGGCAAATGTTATACCGTTATTTAAGAAAGGTAACAGAGAAAAGCAAGGGAACTAAAACTCGTGAGCCTAACGTTAGCTGTGGGCAAGTTGTTGGAGTAGATTCTGAGAGACAGGATGGTCTGCATGCATTTGGAAAGGCAAGGACTGATTAGAGATAGTCGGCATGGCTTTGTGCATGGGAAATCGTGACTTACAAATTTGATGAATTTTTTGAAGGGGTGATCAAGAAAAAAAAACAGATGGGGGCACTGCAGTAGGCGCTGTCTATGTGAACTTTAGCACTACTTTTGACAAGGTACCACATGGTAGACTGGTAAGTAAGGTTAGATCACATGGGATTCAGGAAGAACCAGCCAACTGAATACAAAATTGGTTTGCCAGTAGCTGACAGAGGGTGGTATAAGAAAGTTGTTTTTCAGACTGGAGGCCTGGGACCAGCGGTGTGCCGTAGGAACCAGTGCTGGGTCCACTGTTGTTTGTCATTTACGTAAAACAATTTGGATGAGAATACAGGGAGGCATGATTAGCAAGTTGGTAGATGATACTAAAATTGGTTGTTTAGTGGATACTGAAGATGATTATCTTGAAGATAAACCATGGCAGGCTACACAGTTAGGAGTGTTGTCAAATAGAGACATCTAACGGTGCAGGTACATAGTTCCTTGAAAATGGAGTCACAGGCAGGCAGGATGCTGAAGGGGGCTTTTGGCACATTTGCCTTCATTGTTCAGAAGGCTGAGTATAGGAGTTACAGCATTATGCCACAACTGTACAAGACATTGTTAAGACCACATCTGGAATACTGCGTACATTTCTGGTCACCCTGCTATAGGATGGATGTCATTAAACTGGAAAGGGTGCAAAAATGATTTACAAGGTTATTACTGGGACTGGCAGATTTGAATTATAAGAGGGGCTGGTTAGGCTGGGACTTCTTTCCCTGGAGCTTAGGAGGATGAGGGGTGACCTTATAGAGGGTCATAGATAAGCTGAATAGCTAAGGTCTTTTTCCCCCCAGGGTAGGGGTGTCCAAAACTAGAAGGCATAGGCTTCAGATGAGGAGAATAATTTGAAAAGGGACCCGAGGGGCAACATTTTTTCATGGAGGATGATGTGCACAATTACAACATTTAAGACATTTGGACAGGTACAAGGAAAGGAAAAGTTTATGGGATATGGACAAAATGCAGGCAAATTGGACTAGTTCAATTTAGGAAACCTGTTTGGCATGGACACATTGGGCTGAAGGGCCTGTTTCTATGCTGTGTAACTCTATGACTATTCTTATCCTTATCCACAAGTAACTGAGAATTTACAAATTATGGTCATTGTTCACAAAATGCTCCCCTACAGAAAATCTCATCACCTGGCCAGGCTCATTCCCCAATACCAAGTCCAGTGTGGCCCCTTCCCCAGTTGAACTACATATTGCTTCAAGAAACCCTCCTGGACACACGTAACAAATCTCCCCCAACCAAGTTCCTGGCATGAGGGGAATCCCAGTCAATATAGCAGAAATTAAAATCACTCACCACCTCAATTCTGCTTTTATATTTTTCTATAATTGGTCCACACATCTGTTTCACTATCTTCCAAGGCTGTTTGGGGTTGTACTGCTGGCCTCCCAAGTTATTGCATGCTTCTTATTCCCAAGTTCTACCCATATGGCCTTGCGAGATGAGCCCTCAGAACAACTCTGATATGAATTAGCAACACAACTCCCCCCACCTCTTTCCAAATCTCTATCACCCCTGAAACACGTGAAAGAAACACTGTAGAAATTCTGTCATATATCCTGGAATGTCAAACTGCCAGTTTTGTTAGCAATTGGGGATAAGGTGAATACTGGAAATGAGCAAGTAGTAACTATTAATATTCCAAATTCAGAATGCTATCCTTTCAGTTTTGGACATTTGTGCAATTCCTTCTGGGGCTAGGTGCAAATTCACCAGTACTATCTCAGAACTGATTTAAAGCAACAACAGCATGCTTGAACACAACTGAAGATGGAAGAGAATCAAAATCTAGAAATTGCTGTTGATGACATTGGTAGATTAATCTTAAAACTTTTGTAACATTAAAAAAGCACTTGCATTTGTTTAGTGATTATTACAATGTCAGAACATCCAAAAAGGCTGCACAGTCAATTAATTAGGAACATAAAAACAAACTAGGAGTAGACCATTCGGTCTCTTGAGGCTGCTCAGCCACTCAATGGTTGATCTATTGTTGCCTCCAATTTCAATTTCCTGATTAGCCTGTGATTACTCTTCGAGATTGGAGACAAATATCATGAGGGGTCACAAGCTAAGGGTGAGGGGGGAGAAGTATAATTTGGATACTAGAGGGAGGTTTTTCAAACAGAGGGTCGTGGGGGTATGGATGTTTGAGGGCAAATCAACATCTGGCATGTGGGAGGCTTTCAAGTATAAGTTGATAGGGATTTGGGACCGGCACTGGACAAAACGACAGCTCAGTGACTATCGCTGATTGCTGTGCAGACACATGGATTTGGGCTGGTGTCTGTGGGAGTTTGCGCATTCTCCCCATGCTTGCGTGGGTTTTCTCCAGGTGCTCCAGTTTCCTTCCACACCTCAAAGATGTGCTGTTAGGCTGATTGGCAGGAATAAATTGCCCCTAAATCAGTTTTCCTCAATCTGGATGGCCATAAAACATTAGACAGGGGTCGTGGGTGGAGAGGGGCCCTGGTGCTGTTGAGATGGCGGCGCGGGCTCGTTGGGCCGAAGGGCCTGTTTCCCGGGCTCATTTTGTTCTTTGTTTGTTCTTCTTTGGAGTGCACTACCAAGTAAGGTGGTGGAGGTAGGCACGCTGGACTTGTTTAAGGTTTACTTAGATAGGCACGTGAGTGAAACAGGGATGGAGGGTTATGGGGAGGGTTTTAAATAAGGGTCAGAGCCTCGGGATGTTACTGGAAATCTAATGCTACATGTGTTGATGTTTTGTCTTTTTACTCTGCAGGTGTGTCGGTCGACCTTGTTGTCTAACGAGGGGTATACATGTGGTGGGTCATGGATGTTTCGAGAGTGGCCTAGTACTTCGTGTCGTCGTGTGTGCTTAAAACTGGACCAGATGGGCACCACAACAGCTCAGTGACTATCACTGCTAGCTGTGCAGATACATGGATTTGGGCCAGTGTCTGTGGGAGTTTGCGCATTCTCCGTGTGGTTGCGTGGGTTTCCTCCCACACCCCAAAGATGTGCTCTTAGGCTGACTGGTGTAACAAATTGTCCCTAAATTATTCTCCCCTGAATCTGGTTTCCAATGGGGGTACCATATGCATACACACGGGTCAAGGTAGGTGTAGGAAAATGCTTTGTTAAGATGGCGACGCGGGCTCGTTGGGCCAAAGGGCCCGTTTCCCGTGCTGTGTTGTTCTTTGACTTTCTCACCAAGTCACAATGTAGTGGTACAGAACTGAAATATTGCTTAAAAATAGACCCGCGCTTTTCATTTTGCACTCATTAGGACACTTTGCAAGCATACTGATATATAAGATACAGTTTATGTTGCATGAGAAAAAAGTACTAATAGGTTGGCAACTGGATCTGATTAGTAGGTGTTGTCAAGAAGAATGTAACAGGTAACAATCACATCCATTTTGGCAGAAAAATAAAAAGGCAAAATTGTTACCCAAATGGAAAGCAGACTCAAAACGCATCTGGGCAGAGGGATCTGGATGTCACGAGTTGACAAAAGTCAGTACGTAGGTGCAGCACATAAATGATAAATGGGATGTTGGCATTTATTGCGAAAAGACTGGGGCATAAAAGTGGAGAAGTGTTGTTGCAATTACATAGGATGTTAGAGAGACAACGTCTGGAGTATAGTGATAAAAGCAAAATATAATGCTGGAATCTGAAACAAAAACGAAAAACGCTGGAACGTTTCAGCTGGTGCGACAGCAATTGGAGGAAAGAGAATGGAACCAACATTTCACGTCTAGATGGCTCTTCATTAGATGCTGACAGACCCGCTGAGATTTTCCAGCATTTTCTGGTTTTGTCTGGAGTATTGGTCGCCTTATTTGAGGGAGAAAGTGATGGCATTGGAGGTTCACCAGATTGATACTGGTGATAAAAGGGTTGACTTTAGGAGAAATTAAACAGTTTGGGCTTGTAATTGCTGGAGTTTAGAAGGATAGAGAGGATGTGATCAAGGTATATGAAATTTTAAAAAGGGATCGATAAAGTAAACGTAGACCAAGTGTTTCCCCTTGTGGGGCACTCTAGAACAGGATGTCACAGGTATAGGTTGCAAAGCTGTAGATTTAAAACCGAGAAGAGGAGGAACTACTTCTCAGAGGTGACTGAATTTGTGGAACTCGCTACCCCGTAATGTGGTGGGATCTAAATTATTGAATGGTTTCAAGGAGGAGGCAGACATATTACTAATAAAAATAGGAACAGGTTGGGAGATGGATTTGAGACCAGGGAAAGATCAGCCATGAATTGACTGAATGGCAGAGCAGGCTCAAACGGCCAAATTTGTCTACTTCTGTTCCTAATTCCTATGTTCCTATAACTGACACTTAACTAGGAAATGAATTTAAAAATCAGGTAGTTTGACCCTGATTTATCAAGGCAATCCCCTAAGGAATAAGTCAGCAAATGGCTATTACATGATTTTAGATTAAACAGGCATAATATGTATAAAAGCAAATTACTGCATGCGGATGCTGAAATCTGAAACCAAAAGAGAAAACGCTGTAAAATCTCAGCAGGTCTGGCAGCATTTATAAAAGGAGAGAAAAGAGTGGCATTGAGTCCAGATGGCTCTTTGTCAAAGCTATAAAAGGGGGAGATATTTATACTACAGAGTGAGGGAATGAAAGATGAATCATAACCACAGAAATCAGGGGAAAGGGCTGCTAATAGCAGTCCATAGAGAGAATAAAAGGGTGTGAATGGCCAAACAGCAGAGAAGCTAAAAATCTAAGGTTAAACTGTGACAGACGAAGATGTAGGAAAAAAAAGTGGGGGTGGGGAAGAAAGAGGAAACAAAGCGGGAGAAAAGGTAAGGAAAAGGGAAGGATAAAATAGGTGGAAGTTGGGGGGGAGGAGAGAGAGAAAAATCAGATAAGAAACAAAAGATACAGAACAATAAAAAAAATTAATGACAAAAGGTGTTGAGGTGGGGTTAAACTAATCATCTGAGGTTGAACTCGATATTGAGACCAGAAGGCTATAAAGTGCCCAGCTGGAAAAATGAGATGCTGTTCTTTCAGTTTGTGTTGAACTTCACTGGAACATTGCAGCAGGCCAAGGACAGACATGTGGGCATGGGAGCAGGAGTGAGTGTTAAAATGGCAAGCAACCGGAAGGTCAGGGTGCTCAGCCCAAGATGCTCAGCGAAGTGATCATCCAGTCTGTTATAGAGACCGTCATATTGGGAGCAGCAAATGCAATACACCAAATTGAAAGACATGCAAGTTTTAATTTGATTTGATTTATTATTGTCACATGTATTAACAGTGACAAATGTTGTTTCTTGTGCACTATACAAAACATACTGTTCATACAGAAGGAAAGGTCGGTGATGTTGTGGATGGTCTGGAAGGATGTCAAAAGTTGCAGCAGGACATAAATAGAACATAGAACATAACAGCGCAGAACAGGCCCTTCGGCCCATGATGCTGCGCCGACCAGTTAAAAAACAATGACCCACTAACCTAAACCAATCCCTTTTTGTCCATAAACCTATCCACGGATCTCTTAAACGCCCCCAAACTAGGCGCATTTACAACCGCAGCAGGCAGGGCATTCCAATCCCTCACCACCCTCTGGGTAAAGAACCTACCCTTGACATCCGTCCTATAACTACCCCCCCTTAATTTAAAGCCATGCCACCTCATGCTAGCTTTCTCCATCCAAGTCTTCAAGGATGCAGGACTGGGCGGAGAAGTGGCAGATAAATGTGTAGTCGTCCATTTTGGAAGAACCAATGGGATGAACGAGTACACTATCAAGGGCAGGAGTCTTAGTAGTGTTGAAGAGCAGAAGGATCTTGGGGTTCGGGTCCACAGGACTCTTAAATCCGCCTCGCAGGTGGAGGATGTGGTCAAGAAGGCGTATGGTGTACTGGCCTTCATTAATCGAGGGATTGAGTTTAGGAATCGGGAGGTAATGCTGCAACTTTATAAGACCCTTGTCAGGCCTCATTTGGAGTACTGTGCGCAGTTCTGGTCGCCTCACTATAGGAAGGATGTAGAAGCTATTGAAAGGGTACAGAGGAGATTTACAAGGATGTTGCCTGGACTGGGAGGCATGCCTTATGAAGTTAGGTTGAGGGAGCTGGGAATCTTTTCCCTGGAGAGACGAAGGTTGAGAGGCGACCTGATAGAAGTTTATAAAATGTTGAGTGGAATAGATAGGGTGGATTCTCAGAGGCTATTTCCCCGGGTTGAAATGGTCGCTACGAGAGGACACAGATTGAAGGTGCGGGGAGGCAAGTACAGAAGTGATGTTAGGGGTAAGTTTTTCACTCAGAGGGTGGTGAGTGAATGGAATCGGCTGCCGTCAGTGGTGGTGGAGGCGAACTCGCTGGGGTCTTTTAAAAGGCTTCTGGATGAGTATATGGAATTTAATGGGATTGGGGGTTATAGATAGGTAGGTGTTGATGTGATCGGCGCAACTCGTGGGCCGAAGGGCCTGTTTGTGCTGTAGTGTTCTATGTTCTATAAACGAGAGAGTGCAGAATGTAATGTTACAGTCATAGCTAGGGTGTAAAGAAAGATCAACTTAATGCAAGGTAAGTCCATTCAAAAGTCCGATAGCAGTAGGGAAGAAACTATTCTTGAGTTAGTTGATACATGACCTCAGACTTTTTCCTGACAGAAGAAAATCAGAATGTCCAGGGTGCGTGGGGTCCTTAATTATGCTGGCTGCTTTGCCAAGGCAGTGGGAATTGTAGACAGAGTCAACAGGTTTGCGTGATGGATTGGGCTACATTCGATCTTTTGTAGTTCCTTGTGCTCTTGGGCAGAGCAGGAGCCATACCAAGCTCTGATACAACCAGAAAGAACGCTTTCTATTGTGCATCTGTAAAGCTGGAAAGAGTCATAGCTGACATGCCAAATTTCCTTAGTCTTCTGAGAAAGTAGAGGCATTGGTGGGCTTTCTTAATCATTGTCTCGGCAAGGGGGACCAAGACAGGTTGACGATGATCTGGACACCTAAAAACTTGAAGCTCTTGAGCTTTTCTACTTCGTCCTTTATGCTTCCTGAAGTCAATGACAATTTCCTTCATTTTGTTGACATTGAGGGAGATTATTGTTGCCGCACCAGTTCACCAGATTCTTTTTCTCATTCTTGTACTCTGCCTTGTCATTGTTTGAGAACTAAATCACTACGGTGGTGTCATCAACAAACTTGAAAATCGAAGTGGAGGAGAATTTGACTAGTCACATGTGTACAAGGAGTACTACAGGGGGCTGAGAACACAGCCTTGTGGGGCACCGGTGTTGAGGATGATTGTGGAGGAGGTGTTGCCTATGCTTACTGATTGTGGCCTCTGAGTTAGGAAGTTCAGGATCCAGTCGCAGAGGGAAGTGCCAAGGCCCAAGCCATGGAGTTTGGTGGTGAGTTTCATGGGAAAAATTGTTTTGACTGCTGAGCCTTAGTCAATAAATGGGAGTCTGACATAGGTGTCCTTGTTATCTAGGTGTTCCAGGGTTGAGTGAAACACTATTTAACACAAGGTGTACACATGTTCTGTGTGGGCAAAGAACAGGACGCTGTGTAATATGTAACTTCCAGTACATTCAAATGCACCAATCCAGCTGACAATGTAATTCTTAGCACACAGAATTATTTACCAAATATCGTCCAATCACAGAATCGCATCTAAATTTGGACACTTCTGAGTTTTGCGTGCACATGTGATTCGGTCTTGTGAACAATGGAAGAGAAATGCTGTATGGTATAATTCCCAGTCTTTGGAATGTATGACTTACATCACACTGGCAATGAAATTTATATACTGCATTATTCATTTGTGCGATTGACAATGTATTTTTGGCTCGAAGACAGCTTGTTGCTATTGCATAGTAGCAGTGTGAAGTAGCTAGTTTCACCAGTTGCTCAATTTTTTGAGATACCTTGCCCTTCCACCATAAACTGAGGTACACTGGGCACTTTTTCAGGGCAGAAAGTGACAGCCTTCAGCCCACCCATGAATTTGCATGAAATGCACTACGAAATGATCTGATCGATGCTATTTCAGCATCAAGCTTGCACAGTGAGCAAATGGATCTAGCCCTATTCACAATGTTGCCGATAAGACTATCTTGTCATGTGTGGAACTGTCAAGAATCCTAAATGTGTACATTAACCAGTGTAGGTAGATTTGTGGTAGGACATGGTAGTGAATCCCCAAGCACATTTCTCAACTGGTATCATAGAATCATAATCCTACATTGCAGAGAGAGATCATTCGGACAATTGAGCCTGCACCGATGACAACCCTACTCAGGCCCTATTCTTTAACCCCATGTATTTACCTTGCTGATCCCCCGACACTAAGGGGCAATTTACCATGGCCAATCAACCTAACCTGCACATCTTTGGACTGTGGGAGGAAACCGGAGCATGCGGAGGAAACCATGCAGACACAATAAGAACATGCTAACTCCACACAAACAGTCACCCAAGACCGGAATTGAACCTGGATCCCTGCATTGTGTGGCAGCGGTGCTAACCACTGTGTATGTTCAGGAGAGAGTTAATTCGACTGTTTCATTTCAAAAGGTGACTTGGGTGCAGGATGGAGCCAATTTAGATATGCAAAGGAATATTACAGTCATGCGGCTGCAGATTTAAGTACAGCAAAGGTATCACCCACATATTGGAAATGTGCAAAGGGCAGGAGGTAAGGTTTCATTATATTGAAGACATGTTTCTCATGGAATCCAATAAAGATGTTTGGCAGCTGAGCTTGGAGTGGATCCCACGGCACCACCATTTATTTGGGGATACATGCTTTTATTAAAACTGAAATCGACTGCGCAAGTTGCCAAGATCAACTGTTAGTCACTTGGTGTGTTCTCCATGGCAATGTTTCTAACAATCAGACTCTGCTGCCAATCAGCATTTCTTTTCATATGGTATAAATTGTAGCTTTCTCCTTATATTGGTATTCCCAAAGTGTCCTGATGAGTGCAGGATGAAAAACTTTACCCTGTCACTTTACTCAGAAATAATTAAGAATCTAATGCTGCCTTTAAAAATAATTAATGGCTGACCCTCCACTATTGTCTGGGGAAATTTCGAAAGACTCATGACCTCATCCAACTTAGATGAGATCCCCCTCCCCCATATCTTTAAACTACGTCCCCTAGATCTAGTCTCTCCCACAAGGGAAATATCCATTCAACATCCACCATATCAAGTCTCCTCAGGGTCTTATAGCCATTTTGTAAAATGCAATTCCCTGAGCAGGAACCAAACCAGGCCCCAGCAGTTGAATTCTGAATCACTACATCACCATGCAATTGTGCTCAGGATCTTAAATGTCCAAATAAGTTCACATATCAATCTTACAAACTCCACCAGGGCTAGCTTGTTCAATCTTTCCTCACAGGATATTACCCGCATCCCAGCTATCTGCTGAGTGAACCTTTGCTCAACTTGTTTTTTTTATATATACGTTTAAAGCCTTTAAATAGGGAGAGCAAAATTGTATACAGTATTCCTGACGTTGTCTCCCAATACCTTGCAGCAAAGTATTATTACTTTTATATTCTATTCCTCTTGCAAGCAACAACATTCCATTTGCTTCCTAATTACTTTTGGAGCATAGCCACTGTTTTAATGTAGGGAAATGTGGCAGCCAATCTGTACATTTTAACAAAGATATAAACTCTTAAGTTGAATGTTTTAAAATAATTGTTAGAATTGCATGCTATGAACACATTTGCCCAGTCAGTTAAAAAGGGCCGCACTGTGGTTTGTTCCACCCTCTGGGAATTTTCACAGTAACTTCATTGCAGTGTTAATGTAACTTAGAACCATAGAAAATTACAGCTCAGAAACAGGCCTTTTGGCCCTTCTTGTTTGTGCTGAACCATTTTTTGCCTAGTCCCACTGACCTGCACTTGAACTATATCCCTCCACACCCCTCTCATCCATGAATGCAAGTTTTTCTTAAATGTTAAAAGTGACCCCACGTTTACCACTTTATCCGGCAGCTCATTCCACAGTACCACCATTCTCTGCGTGAAGAAGCCCCCCTCTAATATTCCCTTTAAACTTTTCTCCTTTCACCCTTAACCCATGCCCTCTCGTTTTTTTCTCCCCTAGCCTCAGTGGAAAAAGCCTGCTTGCATTCACTCTATCTATACCCATCAAAATCTTATACACCTCTATCAAATCTCCCCTCATTCTTCTACACTCCGGGCAATAAATTCCTAACCTATTCAATCTCTCTCTGTAACTCAGCTTCTCAAGTCCCGGCAACATCCTTGTGAACCTTCTCAAAGGACAAAGAACAAAAACAGCCCGGGAAACAGGCCCTTCAGCCCAACAAGCCCGTGCCGCCATTTTAACATTACAAGTCCCCCCTCCACCCATGACACTTATCTATTGTTTATGGCATTCCACATTGAGGGAAACTAATTTAGGGACAATTTATTACCTCCAATCAGCCCTATAGCACATCTTTGGTGTGTGGGAGGAAACCGGAGCACCTGGAGAAAACCCATGCAAGCACGGGGAGAATGTACAAACTCCCACAGACACTGGCCCAAATCCATGTGTCTGCACAGTAAACAGTGATAGTCACTGAGCTGTCGTGTTGCCCAGCATCTGGTCCAGTTTAAACACACACTAACGACATGAATCACTAGGCTACTCTCGAACATTCATGAGCAGCCCAAGTACGACCCATCATGTGTATGCCCCTCGCTGGACAACACTCTGCACTCTCAACGTTATCTACAACCACTCTCTGGCTTCTTCCATTGAGCCAGTGTCTAATCCAATTTACTACTTCCCCATATACCTAGCGATTGAGCTTTCCTAACTAACCTCCCATATGGGGGACCTTGTCAAAGGCCTTGTTGAAATCCAGGTAGACAACATCCACCGCCTTTCCTTCATCCAATTTCCTGGTAACCTCCTTGAAAAACTCTAATAGATTGGTCAGACATGACCTACCATGAACAAAGCCATGTTGACTCTCCCGAATAAGTCCCTATCTATCCAAATATTTATAGATCCTATCCCTTATCACACCTTCCAATAACTTGCCAACCACTGGCATCAAACTTACTGGCCTGTAATTTCCCAGATTTCTTTTGGAACCTTTTTTAAACAAGGGAACAACATGAGCCACCCTCCAATCATCCGACACCTCCCCCGTGAATATTGACATTTTAAATACGTCGGCCAGGGCCCCTGCAAGTTCAACACTAGCCTCCCTCAAGGTTCGTGGGAATATCCTATCTGGTCCTGGGGATTTATCCACTCTGATTTGTCTCAAGACAGCCAGCACCACCACTTCTTTAATCTGCAAAGTTTCCATGCCCCCCCACCTGTTTGCCCTATTTCTGTAGGCTCCATGTCCGTTTCCTCAGTAAATGCAGATGCAAAAAACCTATTTAGTATCTCCCCCACCTCTTTTGGTTCCATACACAGTCTACCACTCTGGTCTTCAAGAGGACCAATTTTATCCCTCACTATTCTTTTGCTCCTTACATACCTTTAGAAGCTCTTTGGATTTTCCTTCACTTTGTCTGCCAAAGCAACCTCATGTCTTCTTTTAGCCCTCCTGATTTCCCTCTTAAGTAGCTTCTTGCATTTTTTATACTTTGAGCATCTGATCTGTTCCTTGCTGCCTGTATATTTCATACAACTCTCTTATTGTAACACTATCAAACAAACAAAAAAAAATGAAACTGGAAGGATCACCTGGCATCAACCTAGACACAGGGAAAGACAAACAGGCAAAAGCACAAACATCCCCGTCACTCCTGCAAAGTCCTCCTCATTAACATCTGGGGGCTAGTGCCAGAATTGGGAGTGCTGTTGCACAGATTAGTCAAGCCACAGTCTGACAGTCACTCTCAGACTCGTACCTTACAGACAAGGTCCCAGACATAGCCATTACCACCACTGGATTTGTACTGTCCCACAAGGAGGGCAGACAAGCAGAGAGAGCAGGACAGTGGTATATATACACCTAGGATGGTGTTGCCCTCGGAGTCTGACTCTAGTCTTGGCTTCAGACTAAACATGGGTGAGGAAACCTTTCTGGTTACTACAACCATCCTCCTTCAGCTGATGAATCAGCACTCTTACAGGTTGAAGAGCACTTCATGGAAGTATGGAGGATGGCAAGGGTGCAAAATGTACTCCGAGTGGGGGATTTCAATGTCCACCACTAAGTATGGCTTGGCAGCTGGCTGTGTCCTACAGGATTCAACTGCTAGACTGAATCTATGGCAGGTGGTGAGGGAACCAAAGGGAAAAACATACTTGATGTCATCCTTACCAGTTTGCCAGCTACAAATACATCTGTCCACGACAGAATTGATAAGAGTGACTGCTGCATAATCCTTGTGGAGATGAAGTTCAGCTTTCACTTTGAGAATTGTGTTGCGTTATGCTAAAGACTTCCAATACATCTAGCAACACAAAAGTGGACATCCATGAGGCGCTGTAGGTCAATACCAGCAGAACTATACGCCAGCACAATCTGCAACCTCACGGCCTAGCATATCACCCACTTAACCACTACCATCAAGCCAGGGGATCAACTCTGGTTCAATGCAGAAAGCAGGGGGGGGCATGCCAAAAGCAGCACTTAAAAATCAGGTGAAGCTACCAAACAGAACTGCTTGCATGCCAAACAGCAAGTAATAGGCAGAGCTAAGCAATCCCACAACCAATGGATCAGATCCAAGATCTGCAGTCTGCCACATCCAGTCATGAATGGCAGTAGATAATTAAACCCACTGGAGGAGATTGTTCCACAAACATTCACATCTTCAGTAATGAGGGAGCCCATCACATCTGGGCAAAATGTAAGGCTGAAACATTCGCAACAATCTTCAGCCAGAGATGCCAAATGGATGATCCATCATGGCTTCCTCCAACAATCCCCAGCATCACAGATGCCAGTCTCCAGTCAATTCGAATCACTCCACGGGATATCAAGAAACAGTTGGAGTCTTTGCAGTATTTAGTGCCAATGGGCCCTTACAACATTCTGGCAATAGTACTTAATAATTATGCTCCACAATTTGTCATTTCCCCTAACCAAGGTCTTCCAGTTACAGCACTGGCATTTGCCCGATATGAAAATTGCCCAGGTACGTCTTTATACAAAAGCAGAACAAATCCAAACCAGCCAATTATCACCCAGTCTTAGATTTGGTTTATTATTGTCACATGCATTAACACACAGTGAAAAACATTGTTTCTTGTGCCATTTAGACAGCATACAGTTCAGAGAGAAGGAATGCAGAATGTAGTGTTATAGTCATAGTACTATTCCCAATCAATAAAGTGATGGAAGGAGTCATCAGTACTACTATGCAGCAACACCTGCTCAGCAATAACCTGCAGTCACTCTGGGTTTCACTAAGGTCATTCAGATTCAAACATGGACAAAAGAGATGATCCTTTGTCAAAGCTAAAAGGCATAGAAAGTATTATACTGCAGGATGCGGGGATGAAAGATAAGTCACAGCCACAAAAACAAGGGGAAAGGCTACTTATGGCAGTCCAGAGAGAAAACAAAAGGTGTGAATGGCCAAATGGCAGAGAAGCCGAAATCAGAGGGTAAGATGTGACAGATGAAGATATGGCTGGGGGCTGGGGGGGGGGGGGAAGAGGGAGAGAGAGAGAGAGAGAGAGAGAGAGAGAGAGAGAGAGAGAGAGAGAGAGAGAGAGAGAGAGAGGGGAGAAATGGATGGATGGAGACAGGTGGGAGATGGGTAAAATTGAGAAACGGGGGCAGGGGGAGAGGAGAAGCAAGGGGGTGAAAAGACAAGGAAAGGGGGGGATAAACAAAAGGAAAAAGTTGGGGCGGGGGAGAAAATAAAGAAAGACAGACAATAAGGAAATAAAAAAGGTAAGAAGCAGTAAAAATTAAATGAAGTAGTGAAAACAAAGGGATCAACGTGGGGGAGAGCTAATCATTTGAAGGTGTTGAATTCGATGTTGAGACGAGAAGGCTGTAAAGTTCCTGGCTGGAAGGTGAAACATTGTTTCACTAGTTGTATTGAGCTTCACTGGAACACTGCAGCAGGCCAAGGACAGACATGGGGGAGAAGGAGCAGCATCATGTATTAAAAAGACAAGCAACCAGGAAGGTCAAGGTCTTGACTGCCCACACACCGAAGGTGCTCAGCAAAGCGATCACCCAGTGAACGCTTGGTGGTTAAATCTCATGGGATCCAGGGTGAAGTAGCTGAATGGGTACAAAACTGGCTTGATCTCAGAAGCTAAAGGGTATAGGAAGTGGAAGGTATTTATACTGCAGGGTGCAGGAATGAAAGACGAGTTGTAGCCACAAAAACAAGGGGAAAGGCTGCTTGTGGTAGTCCAGAGCTGACAGAAGGTTGTTTTTCAAACTGGAGACCTGCGACGTGCAGTAAGAAGTCTCACAACACCAGGTTCAAGTCCAACAGGTTTATTTGGTAGCACAAGCCACTAGCTTTTGGAGTGCTGCCCCTTCATCAGATGAGTGACTCACCTGATGAACAGGCAGGGCTCCGAAAACCAATGGATAGTGCTACCAAATAAACCTGTTGGACTTGAACCTGGTGGATGGGGGCAAGGCAGTTGACGTGGTATACATGGATTTTAGTAAGGCGTTCGATAAGGTTCACCATGGTAGGCTTCTGCAGAAAATGCAGATGTATGGGATTGTGGGTAATCTAGGAAGTTGGATCAGGAATTGGCTATCAGATAGGAGACAGAGGGTGGTGGTGGATGGTAAATATTCATCATGGAGTACAGTTACGAGTGGTGTGCCTCAGGGATCTGTTTTGGGGCCACTGTTGTTTGTAATTTTTATTAATGATCTGGATGAGGGTATAGTTGGGTGGATTAGTAAATTTGCTGATGACACCAAAGTTGGAGGTGTGGTAGATTGTGAGGAAGGGTGTCATAGTCTGCAGGAAGACTTAGATAGGTTGCAGAGCTGGGCCGAGAGGTGGCGGATGGAATTTAATGCGGAGAAGTGTGAGGTAATTCACTTTGGTAGGAGCAACAGATGTGTCGAGTATAGGGCTAACGGGAGGACTTTGAATAGTGTGGATGAACAGAGGGATCTAGGTGTGTGTGTACATAGATCCCTGAAAGTTGGGAATCAAGTAGATAAGGTTGTTAAGAAGGCATACGGTGTCTTGGCGTTTATTGGTAGGGGGATTGAATTTAGGAGTCGCAGTGTAATGTTGCAACTGTACACTACTCTAGTGCGGCCGCACTTGGAGTACTGTGTGCAGTTCTGGTCCCCGCATTACAAGAAGGATGTGGAGGCGTTGGAGAGGGTGCAGAGGAGGTTTACTAGGATGTTGCCTGGTATGGTGGGGAGGTCCTATGAGGAGAGACTGAGGGATTTAGGGTTGTTTTCGTTGGAAAGAAGGCGGCTAAGAGGGGATCTTATTGAAACATATAAGATGATTAGAGGTTTAGATAGGGTGGATAGTGATAGCCTTTTTCCTCGGATGGAGAAAGCTAGCACGAGGGGGCATGGCTTTAAATTAAGGGGGGGTAGCTACAGGACGGATGTCAGGGGTAGGTTCTTTACCCAGCGGGTGGTGAGGGATTGGAATGCCCTGCCTGCTGCAGTTGTAAATGCGTCTAGTTTGGGGGCGTTTAAGAGATCTCTGGATAGGTTTATGGACGAAAAGGGATTGGTATAGGCTAGTGGGTCATTGTTTTTGTAACTGGTCGGCGCAACATCGTGGGCCGAAGGGCCTGTTCTGCGCTGTAATGTTCTATGTTCTATGGTGTTGAGATTTCTTATTGTGTTTACCCCAGTCCAACACCAGCATCTCCACATCAGTGATGTGCCTCAGGGATTGGTGCTGAGTCCACTGTTATGCCATTTATATTAATGATTTGGAAGAGAATGTAGGAGGCACGGTTAGTAAGTTTGCAGATGACACCAAGATTGGTGGCATAGTGGACAGTGAAGAAAGTTATCTCCAATCGGAATGGGATCTTGATCAATTGGGCCAGTGGGCTGATGAATGGCAGATAGAGTTTAATTTGGATAAATGTGAGGTGATACATTTTGGTAGACTGAACCAGGGCAGGACTTATTCAGGTAACGGTAGGACACTGAGGAGAGTTACAGAACAAAGAGATCTCGGAGTACAAGTTCATAGCTCCTTGAAAATGGAGTCACAGGTGGACAGAGCGGTGAATATAGAGGGATATGCACCAAATGCAGAAATTTGGATTAGCTTAGGGGTTTAAAACAAAAGGGTGGCATGGACAAAGGGCATATTTCCATGCCGTAAACCTTCACGACTCTATACAGGAGACCACATTGGGAGTAGCGAATACAATACACCCAACTGAAGGGGGTGCAAGTGAAATGCTGCTTAACTGGAATGAGTGTTTTGGGCCTTGGATGGTAAGCATGGAAGAGGTAAAGGGGCAGGTGTTATACATTTTGCAATTGCATGGGAAGGTGTCATGAGTGTAGGGAGAGATATTGGGTATAGTGGAGGAGTGGACTAAGTTGTCCCAGAGGGAACAGTCTCTGCTGACAGAGGAGTGAAGGGATGATTGTCACACTAGAGTTGGCGAAAATGGCAGAGGATGATGCTTTGCATGCATAAGCTGGTGGGGTGAAATGTGAGAACAAGGTGGACTTTAGCCTTGTTCTGGGGGGCAGGGAGGCACCATCTTACATTCCCTCACCTTACAGTATAACTATCTCCCACTTTCTAAGCCTTTAACCTTTGACAAAGGGTTATCTGGACTCAAAACATCAGCTCTTTTCTCCCCTTACAGATGCTGCCAGACCTTGAGGTTTTCCAGAATTTTCTCTTTTGGTTTTAGATTCCTGATGAAGGAGCATCACTCTGAAAGCTCATGATACCAAATAAACCTGCTGGAATTTAACCTGGTGTTGCAAGACTTCTTACTGTTCCCACCCCAGTCCAACACTGGCATTTCCACATCATGGTTTCAGACTACAGCATCGCAGGAATTTGCTTTTTTCCACTAAAGTCAGAAGTGGAGATGTTTATGAAGATTTGCACAATGTTCAGCACAATTTGTGCCTCCTCAGATAATGAAGCAGCCCAAATGCAACATGATCTGGACTGTATCCAGGCTTGGACTGACAAGTAACATTTGTCCACATATATGCCAGACAATGACCACCACCAATAAAGAACAATCTAACCACCACCTGTTGACATTCAATGCTGTTACAACTGAATCCCCCACTGTTAACATGAACATAACAGCACAGTACAGGCCCTTTGACCCTCAATGTTGTGCCAAGCTACGCCCAATCCCAAGATCAAACTATCCCACTCCCTATAATTCTGGTGTGCTCCATGTGCCTATCCAATAACTGCTTGAAAGTTCCTAAAGTGTCCAACTCCACTATCACAGCAGGCAGTCTATTCCACACCCCAACTATTCTCCAAGTGAAGAATCTATCTCGGACATCCCTCCTACATCTCCACCATGAACCTTATAGTTATGCCCCCTAGTAACAGCTACATCCACCTGAGGAAATAGTCTTTGCATGTCCATCTATCAATCCCTCTCATCTTATAAATCTCTATTAAGTCGCCTCTAATCCTCTCCGCTCTAAAGAGAAAAGCCCCAGCTCCCTCAACCTTTCC
The DNA here is from genome assembly GCF_965287045.1 of Carcharhinus amblyrhynchos. Lineage (NCBI taxonomy): Eukaryota > Metazoa > Chordata > Chondrichthyes > Carcharhiniformes > Carcharhinidae > Carcharhinus > Carcharhinus amblyrhynchos. Next base: position 52,967,045 of record NC_137339.1, on the reverse strand, counting down.
TCATAAGACCTACCCTCCAAACCAAGCAGCATCCTGACAAATCTCCTCTGCACTCTCTCCGAAGCTTCCACATCCTTCTTATACTGAGGTGACCAGAACGGAACACAATATTCCAAATGTGGTCTCATCAACATCTGGTACAGTTACAGCATAACATCTTTGGGATTACCACTGACCAGAAACTCAACTGGACTTGCCATATAAATACAGTGGTTACAATAGCAGGTCAAAGTCTTGAAATATTGTGGCAAGTAACATACCTCCTGATTCCCTAAAATCTATCCACCGTCCACAACGTACAAGTCAGGAGGGTAATGGAATACACTGCACAAGCCTGGATGAACGCAGCTGCAAGAACACTTGTGAAACTTGACACCATCCGCAGGCACTTGGGGCAAACAGGCAATTGGGACGAGCTTAGGCGGTTAAAAAAAAAAGTGTTTCCATACTCTAAGACTCCCTATCCAGCACAAAGCAGCCCACTTGGTTGGAGAGATTGGCACCACATCCACCACTGATGCTCAGTTGCAGCAGCGTGTACTATCTACAAGATGCACTACAGAAATTCATCAATGATCCTTAGACAGCAGCTTCCAAACCCCTGACTACTTCCATCTAGAAGGACCAGGGTAGCAAATATTTGGGAACACCACCCTCTGCAAGCCGATCTCCATCCTGACCTGGAAACATATCAACATTCCTTCCCAGTCATTGGGTCAAAAATACTGGAATTCTCCCCCTAGCGGCATTGAAAGTTTAAAAGTTAATTTATTAGTCACAAGCAGGCTTACCTTAACACTACAATGAAGTTACTGTGAAAATTCCTAAGTTGCCAAACTTTGGCAAGCCAGGAATCGAACCTGGGTACCTGGTGCTGTGAGGCAATTGTCACAACTAGCAATGGCAGTCATAACTCCCACTCACCTGATGAAGGGGCAGTGCTCTGAAAGCTTGTGGCTTGTACTACCAAATAAACCTGTTGGACTTTAACTTGGTGTTGTGAGATTTCTTACTGTGCTTACCCCAGTCCAGTGCCAGAATCTCCACATCAAGGCTGCGAGTGCTAACTACTGTGCCACCATGTTGCCCTGTGGGTCAACCCACAGCACATGAACTGCAGCATTTCAAGAAGGCAGCTCACCACCACCTTCTTAAGGGCAACTAGGGGTGGGCAATAAATGCTGTAAGTCTCACAACACCAGGTTAAAGTCCAACAGGTTTATTTAGTAGCAAACGCCACCAGCTTTCGGGGCTCTGCCCCTTTGTCAGGTGAGTAACCTCCCCTTGAATTAAGTGAACCACAAAATGTTCACTGGTAAATATTGAGCAATGGCTCAAGATTTGAACAAAGACGATTTCATTTACTTTAAATGTACATTTTAATATGTTGTCACTTCACTTTGTGAGTGATGTTTTTGCTTTTCCCTTGTAAACCTAACTACATTCCTATTTTTATTCAAACACATTCCCAAATTTAGTTGACCCAGTTTTTTTGTATCTGGATCAGTTGAATAAATATGCTAGGCTCATTGGTTACTGTGTTGCTATTATCTGAGAAAGTGAGACAGGCTGTTGTTGAAAAGGGGTCCTACAGTTGTTTTTGTTCAGAATGCAAACCAGAAAAATGGTGATCCTGGTGTGGAGCAAAATTACCAGAACGGCAAACCAGCGTTTTTTGTACTGCTTTTCAACATCATGTGGATGTATACGGGTCCTTATCCAGAGTTTTCAAAGATTTGTCACCAAACTAAAAACCATATTTTGTACTCTTGTCTTGGTGCACTAGTTTACAAAGCAACGCCATAAGATTATATTTTAGTTTGTTACTAAGGATTAATATGAGCTTCAGGATTGTTGGCAGCAGGTTTACTTTAGTTGTGGGACATGGGTGTCATTGACTGGCCAGCATTTATTGCGATGTTGAGATGCTAGCATTGGACTGGGGTAAACACAGCAAGAAGTCTCACAACACCAGATTGCTGGGGCACTGGGACCGATTCTGGGGGAGGTGGGACCTGTACAAATTGGATGGGTTACACCTGGGCAGGACTGGGACTGATGGCCTAGAGGGACTGTTTGCAAAGGTGGTTGGGGAAGGTTTAAACTAATATGTCACGGGGATGGGAACTTATGCAAGGAGTCAGAAACAGAGGAAGCAAGAACAAAAGCAAAAGGCAGAAAAGGGAATAAGAAAAGTGATAGGCAGAGAAACCAAGGGCAAAGTTCAAACAGGGCTAGAGAGAAAAATATTGGGAGCAAGGCAAACAACGATAAAGACAAGCTTAAAGGCCCTGTGCTTTAATGTGTGGAGTATTTGCAATAAAATGGATGAACTAATCGCGCAAGTAAACATCAATGGGTACATATAATTGGGATTATGGAGACATGGCTGCAGGGTGACCAGGGCTGGGAATTGAATGTCCCAGGGTATTCAATATTTAGGAAGGACAAAGGAAAAGGTGGTGGAGTTGCACTGTTGGTTAAAGAGGAAATCAGGCAGACTCGTGCAGAAGGTGAAGTTGCATGGGATCAGAGGCGAGCTGGCAGGATGGATATGGAACTGGCTCAGTCATAGAATTTAGCATGGCCAATGCCCCTAACCAGCATGTCTTTGGATTGTGGGGGCAAAAAAAAACTTATTTGATGAAGGAGCAGCACTCCAAAAGCTAGTGGCTTTGGCTACCAAATAAACCTGCTGGACTTTAACCTTGTGTTGTGAGACTTCTTACTTGGTCATAAAAGACAGAGGGTAGCAGCGGAAGAGTGCGTTTCTGAATGGAAGGCTGTGACAAGTGGCATTCCTCTGGGATCAGTGCTGAGACCTTTGCTGTTGGTATGATAAAATGATTTGTAGGAAACTGGTCTGACTAATGAGTTTGTGGACCACGCAAAAGTTGGTAGATTTACTGATAACGATGAGCACCAGAGGATACACATCAGTTGGCGACTTGGGCGGAGAGATGGCAGGTGAAGTTTACTCTGAACAAATGTGAGGTAATGCATTTTGGAAAGTCTGATACAGGTGGGAAATATACAATAAATGGCAGAACCCTTAAGAGTATTGATAGGCAGAGGGATCTGGGTGTACAGTACACAGGTCACTGAAAGTGGCAACGCAGGTGGAGAAGGTAGTCAAGAAGGCATTCGGCATTCTTACCTTCATTGGCTGGGGCATGGAGTTTAAAAATTGGCAAGTCATGTTTGCAGCTTTACAGGACCTTAGTTAAGCCGCACTTGGAATATAGTGTTCTATTCTGGTTTGCCACACTACCAGCAGGATGTGGAGGCACAGAAAAGATTTACCAGGATGTTGCCTGGTATTGAGGGCATTAGCTATAAGGTTTGTTCTCACTGGAACAATGGATTATGAGGGGCATAGACAGAGTGGGTAATCAAATTTTTTCCCAGGTGCAAGAGTCAATTACTAGGGGGCATAGGTTTAAGGTGTAAGGGGCAAGGTTTAAAAAGATGTATGAGTTTTTTTTACCCAGAGGGTGGTGCTGCTGGAGAGAGACAGTGGAAGCAGATACGATAGTGACCATTAAGGGATGTCTTGACAAATGCACAAATAGGATAGGAATGGAGATCCCTGGATGGGTCGGGAGTTTTAGTTCAGTCAGGCAACATGGTCGATGCAGGTTTGGAGGGCCAAGGGGCTTGTTTCTGTGCTATAATTTTCTTTGAAATTTATAATTTAGCTCTGACAATGTGGAGTCTGTATGGCTAGAGTTGAGAAATACCAAGGGGCAAAAAACATTAGTGCGTGCCATATATAGACCCCAAACTGCACTGGTGATGTTGGGAACAAGAAATTAGAGATGCATGTGATAAGGGAACATCAGTGATCATGGGTGATTTTAATCCGCACATAGATTGGGTAAATTAAGTTAGCCACAATGCCATTGAGGATGAATTCCTTGAATGTATATAGGATGGTTTTCTTGACCAATATGTGGAAGAACCAACTGGAGAGCAGGCCATCTTAGACTAGGTACTGAGTAATGAGAAGGAAATTATTGCCAATCTAGCTGTACAAGATCCCTTGTGGGTGAGTGACTATAACATGATAGAATTTTTTTTGGCAAGATGGAGAGTGAAGTGGTTGATTTGGAGACTAGGGTGCTGAATCTTAATAAAGGAAACTATGAGGATATGATGTGTGAGTTGACCTTGATATTGGGGAGAGTTGTTTAAAGGGATAACAGCGGATAGGTAATTGCAAACATTCAAGGAACACATGGAGGAACTGCTGTTTATTCCTGTCTGGCACAAAAGCAAAATAGGTAAGAGGGTCAACCCATGCCTTAAAGAGGAAATCAGATACTGTAACCTACAGAAGAAGCATACAGATTGGCCAAGGAAAATAATAGGTCTGAGGATTGGAAGTAGTTTAGAATTCAACGGACCAAGGGATTGATTAAGACAAAATACAGTACGAAAGTAAGCTTGCAGACAACATAAAGACTGACATTAAGAGTTTCTATTGTTATGATAGAGAAAGAGGTTGAAGATGACAAATGTAGGTCCCTTACAAACAGAAATGCAGGAAATGTATAATAGGGTACAAAGAAATGGCCAGGCAACTGAATACATACTTTGGTTCTGTCTTCATAAAGGAGAACACAAATCAAATACCAGAAATGTTAGAGAATGCAAAATTTTCAGAGGGGCAAGAACTGAGGGAGATCAATATTAATAGAGAAATGGTGCTGGGAAAATTGATGGGACTGAAGGCAGATAAATCCCCAGAGCTTGATAATCTACATCCCAGAGTACTTGAGGAAGGCTCTAGAAATAGTGGATGCATTGGTTAAAAGCAAATTACTGTGGATCCTGGAATCTGAATCCAAAAGAGAAAATGCAGGAAAACATTTTTTCAGTCCAGATGACCCTTTGTCAAAGTTGACAAACGGTTGTCTGGACTCGAAACGTCAACTCTTTTCTCTCCTTATAGATGCTGCCAGACCTGTTAAAATTTTCCTGCATTTTCTCTTTTGGATGCATTGGTAGTTATCTTCCAGGATTCTACAGACTCTGGAACAGTCCCTGCAGATTAGCTACCCTCCAACGTCACTCCAATATTCAAAAGAAGGTAGAGAGAAAACAGGGAATTATAGACCAGTAAGCTTAACATCAGTAGTGGGGAAAATTCTCGAACCCATTATCAAGGACTTTGTAGCAAAGCATTTAAAAAACAATGGCAGGATCAGAGTCAGCATGGATTTCCAAATCTGTTGGAATTCTTTGAAGATGTAACTAATAGAGCTGACAAGGGGAAACCAGTTGATGTGGTTTATTTGAACTTTCAGAAAATGTTTGGCAAAGTCCCGAACAAGAGATTATCATGCAAGATTAAAACGCAGGATTTGGGGGACGTGCATTGAGAGGAAACAAAGAGCAGGGTGCTTTTCAAATGGATGAACAGAAACTAGTGGGGTACCACAGAGATCAGTGCTGGGACCCCAGGTATTCACAATATATATTAATGATTTGGATGAGGGAACAAAATGTAACTTCTCAAAGCTTGCAGATGATACCAAGTTGGGTGGGAGGGTGAACTGTGACGAGGATGCAGAGATCCTTCCAGATGGTCTGGATAGTTTGAGGCGAGTAGGTTAAATCAATGGCAGATACAGTATAATTTGGATAAATGTGTGTTCATTTTGGAAGCCATTACAAGGCAGATTACTATCTAAATGGCTGTAAATTGGGAGGGGAGTGTGCAACGGGACCGGGGTGTCCTTGTGCACCAGTCATGGAAGGTAAGCATGCAGGTGCAGCAGGCGGTAAAGAAGGCAAATTGTATGTTGGCCTTCATTGTGAGAGGTTGAGTACAGGAGCAGGGATGTGTTGTTGCAACTACGATGCTGAGATACTGGTGTTGGACTGGGGTAAACACAGTAAGAAGTCTCAACACCAGGTTAAAGTCCAACAGGTTTGTTTGGTAGCACAAGCCACAAACTTTCGGAGCACTGCCTCTCACCAGGTGAGTGGGACCTGTGTTCACTAACAGGGCAGATATGGGTACAAACTCAATTTACAAGATAACGGTTGGAATGCGAGTCTTTACAGGTAATCAAGTCTTAAAAAAGGTACAAACGTGAGTGGAGAGAGGGTTAAGCACAAGTTAAAGAATGTATATTATGTCCAGCCAGGACAGTTGGTGAGATTTTGCAAGCCCAGGCAAGTCATGGGGGGGTTATAGAAAGTGTGATATGAACCCAAGATCCCAGTTGAAGCTGTCTTCATGTGTGCAGAACTTGGCTATCAGTTTCTGCTCAGCTATTCTGTGCTTCTGTGTCACGAAAGCCGTCTTGAAAGCTGCTTTTCCAAAGATCAGAGGCTGAACACCTGTGACTGCTGAAGTGTTCTCCAAGAGAAAGAGAACACTCCTGCCTGATAATTGTCGAGCAGTGCTCATTCATCCGTTGTCATAGCATCTACATGGCCTCCCCAATGTATCATGCCTCAGGACATCCTTTCTGTAGCATATCAGGTAGACAATATTGTCCCAGTTGCAAGAGTATGTACTGTGTACCTGGTGGATGGTGTTCTCATGTGAGATGATAGCATTCATGTCGATGATCCAGCATGTCTTGCAGATGTTGCGTGACAGGGTTGTGTGGTGTCATGATCACTGTTCTCCTGAAGGCTGAGTAGTTTGCTGCAGACAATGGTCTGTTTGAGGTTGTGCAGTTGTTTGAAGGCAAGAAATGGGGGTGTGGGGATGGCCTTGGCAGGATATTCATCTACAATGACGTTGAAGGCTCTGGAGAACATGTAGTTTCTCTGCTCCAGGGAAGTACTGGGCGATGAAGGATACTCTGTCCACTGTGTCCCGTGTTTGTCTGCTGAGGTCAGTGCGGCTTTTCGCTGTGGCGCATTGGAACTGTTGATCAATGAGTTGAGCATCATATCCTGTTCTTATGAGGGCATCTTTCAGCATCTGGAGGTGTCTGTTGCAATCCTCCTCATCTGAGCAGATCCTGTGTATACAGAGAGCTTGTCTGTAGGGGATGACTTCTTCAATGTGGTGGAAGCTGGAGAAGTGGAGCATCGTGAGGTCATCCGTGGGCTTGCAGTGAAGCGCTGAGGCGATCGTCCTTGATGGGGATGCATGTCCAAGAATGCAACTGGTTCCGGAGAGTAGTCCATAAGCGAGTCCGATGGTGGGATAGAACTTGATGTCATCATAGTTGTTTCAGTGACTGTTTGCCCCGAGTCCAAAAGGAAGAACATGTCATCGCTGTATCTGCATCGGTCAAAGGTTCTGTGTGAAGAGTCTTGATCGAACCTGTGCATGAAAATGATGGCATATTGGAGGTGCGAATTTGGTCCCCATGGCTGTTGTGTCTCTGGACGAAAAACTGGTTGTTGAATGTGAAGACATTGTGGTCTGGGATGAAATGGATGGAGTTGTACAATTGCACCTGGAGATTGGCAGTTGTCAGCAGAGTACTGAGGCAGTTGCAGCAACGCCATCGTTGTGGGGAATGCTGGTGTAGAGTGCCGATGCATCCATTGTGACGAGGAGTGCTCCAGGTTCAACTGCTCCACGTCAGCCGAGTTTCTGTAGAAAGTCCGTAGTATCACGACAGAAGGTCAGGGCTCTTGGTACAATGGTTTTCAGGATGCCCTCCATTGAGCTGGACATGTTCTCACACAAGGTCCCGTTACCTGATACAATGGGAATGACAATGTTGCGTTGAGTCTTGAGCGCGTGTGGCGTTGCGTTTGGGCAATGTTCAGTGTGGTTGATGAATCTGGCATTGATGCACCTCCTAATGCTTGGCATACATGTCAAGTCAAAGGCAGCAGCCTTCCAGAGGAGTCCAGTTTGACTCTTTCTTCTTTAGTTGCTGCACTGTGAATCTCTGTTGGCTGTCTCATTGCATTTGCTGTTGTGTCTTGGGGTTGTGGAAGAACTCCCAGAGCCTCATTCGCCTGATGAATACCTCTATGTCCACTTCAAGGCTGATGGGATCCATTTTGATGGTGGGACATAAACTGAACCCTCGGCTGAGAACTTTGATTTTGTCTGGTTGAAGTGCGTAGTCTGACAAGTTGACAGTGGACTTCTGTGCAGTGGTACTGTTTTCTACTGTGATACCTGGTCTTGGTTGCTGCCAGTGGTGATGCCAAGTTTCCTGTTCTTGGGTGCAATTCCTTTGTCCCATTTGCTTGGCACTGTTTTGCAGCTAGTGTGCGTCCTGAGTACAAATTGAGAATATGGACTCTATCTCGGTTTCCAGGATGCAGTGTTTGCTGTAGAGCTGGTTGAGTTGCGTTAGTAAATTCGCTGATGACACGAAGGTGGGTGGTGTTGTGGATAGTCTGGAGGGATGTCAGAAGGTGCAGCGTGACATAGATAGGATGCAAGACTGGGCAGAGAAGTGGCAGATGGACTTCAACGCAGATAAACGTGTCGTGGTCCATTCTGGCAGGAACAATGGGATGCAGGAGTACAAATATCAAGGGTAGGAGTCTTAGCTGCGTTGAAGAGCAGAAGGATCTTGGGGTCTGGGTCCATTGGACTTTTAAATTGGCCTCACAGGTGGAGGACGTGGTCAAGAAGGCGTATGGGGTACTGGCCTTCATTAACAGAAGGATTGAGTTTAGGAGTCAGGAGGTAATGCTGCGACTTTATAAGACCCTTGTCAGACCCCACTTGGAGTATTGTGTGCAGTTCTGGTCGCCTCACTACAGGAAGGACGTGGAAGCTATTGAGAGGGTGCAGAGGAGATTTACAAGGATGTTGCCTGGATTGGGAGGCGTGCCTTATGAAGATAGGCTAAGGGAGCTAGGTCTCCTCCCTGGAGAGACGATAGTATTGAGAGGAATAGATAGGGTGGATTCTCAGAGGCTATTTCCCAGGGCTGAAATGGTTGCTACGGGAGGACACAGGTTTAAAGGTGCTGGGAAGCAAGTACAGAGATGTCAGGGGAAAGTTTTTCACTCAGAGGGTGGTGAGTGAGTGAGTGGAATCGGCTGCCGTTGGTGGTGGCAGAGGCGAACTCACTGGGGTCTTTTAAAAGACTCCTGGATGAGTATATGGGATCTAAATGGTACTGCAAGTTACAGATAGTTCTATGGCTTGGTAGGTATAGATGTAATCGGCGCAACTTGTGGGCTGAAGGGCCTGTTTGTGCTGTAGTGTTCTATGTTGAGAGATGCAACGGCAAAGTGTCTCAGCATAGCCTGTGTTATAGGTTGACCTGAGTGGGTTCACGATCTGTAGTCCTTTCAGTATCTTGCCTGCTCCCTACAGAAACTCAGCACACATGGAGCAGTTGAGCCAGGAGCACTCCTCGTCACAATGGATGTCTTGGCACTCTACACGAGCATCCCCCATGACGATGGCATTGCTGCAACTGCCTCAGTACTCAACAACAACAACTGCTAATCTCCAGACGCAATTCTATAACTCATCTGCTTCATCCTGGACCACGTCGTCTTCACTTTCAACAACCAGTTCTTCATCCAGACACAGAACAGCCATGGGGACCAAATTCGCATCTCAATCAACATCTTCATGCAGAGGTTCAAACAAGACCTCTTCATGGCACAGAGCCTTCAACTGATGTATCTGGTGTAGACAATGTCATTTTCTTCCTTTTGACTCATGGCGAATAATCACTGAAACAGCTATATGACATCAACAAGTTCCATCGTTCCAGACATACCAAGGACTACTCTCCAGAATCAGTTGTAATCTTGGACACACACATCTCCATCAAGGAGAATCACTTCAGCATTTCACTGTACTGCAAGCCCATGGATAACCACACAATGCTCCACTTCTCCAGCTTCCACCCTAAACACGTTAAAGAAGCCATCTCCTACAGACAAGCCCTCTGTATACACAGGATCTGCTCAGATGAAGAGGATCACAACAGACACCTCCAGATGCTGATAGATGCCCTAATAAGTACAGGATATAGCACTTGACTCAATCAACAGTTCCAGTGCATCCCAGCGAAAAACTGCACAGACTTTCTCAGAAGACAAACACGGGACACAACGGACAGATTACTCTTCGTTATCCAGTACTTCCCTGGAGCAGAGAAGCTATGACATCTTCTCCGGAGCTTTCAACACATCGATGAAGGCGAACACTTTGCCAAGGCCATCCCCACACCCCCGTTTCTTGCCTTCAAGCAACCGCACAACCTCAAACAGACCGTTGTCCACAGCATACTACCCAGCCCTCAGGAGAACAGTGACCACGACACCACACAACCTTGCCACAGCAACTCTGCAAGACATGCCTGATCAACACGGATGCCATCATCTCGCATGAGAGCACTATCCATGTACATGGTACATATCCTTGCAAATCGTCAACGTTGTCTACCTGATGCACTGCAGGAAAATATGTCCCCAGGCATGGTACATTTGGGGGGACCATGCAAATGCTATGACAACGAAGGAATGAACACTGCTTGATGATCACCAGGCAGGAGTGTTCTCTTCCTATGGGGAACGCTTCAGCAGTCACAGGCACTCAGCCTCTGATCCCCAAGGCAGCTTTCATGATACACGACAGCGCAGAATCGCCGAGCAGAAACTGATAGCCAAGTTCTGCATTCATGAGAACGATCTCAATTGGGATCTTGGGTTCATGTCACACTATCTCTAATCCCCACGACATGCCTGGGCTTGCAAAATTTCACTAACCTGACTGGCTGGAGACAATACACATCTCTTTAACCTGTACTTAACCTACTCTCCTCTCACATTATCTGTACCTTTAAGACTTGATTAATGTATTCCAACTATTATATTGTAAATTGAGTTTACGTCTACGTTTGTAAACACAAGTCCCACTCATCTGATGAAGGGGCAGTGCTCCAAATAGACCTGTTGGACTTTAAACTGTTGAGACTTCTTATTGTTGCAACTATACAGGGCCTTGGTGAGGCCATCTAGAGAACCGTGTGCAGTTTTGGTCTCTTTTTTGAGGAAGGATGTTCTTGCGCTCGAGGGGTGCAGCAAAAGTTTACCAGGCTGATTCTGGGAATGGTGGGATTGATGTACGAGGAGAGATTGACTAGGTTAGGATTATTTTCACTTGCATTCAGATGAATGAGGGGGGGAAAATCGCATAGAAACTTAAAATTCTAACAGGAGTTGACAGGTAGACAGAAGGAGGATATTCACAGTGGGGTAGGAGTGGGGAATGGGGAACCAGGGGTCACAGTCTGAGGGTTTGGGGTAAACACAGTAAGAAGTCTGACAACACCAGGTTTAAGTCCAACCAATTTATTTGTCAGGCTTCTTACTATGTTTACCCCAGTCCAACGCCAGCATTGCCACATCATGACTAACTATCGGTTTGGGGTAGACCATTTAGGCCGGAGGTGAGGAGACATTTCTTCACCCAAAGAGTGGTGAGTCTGTAGTTGATGCTAAAACATTGAATATATTCAAAGGGCAGCTGGATACAGCACTTGGGGCAAATGGGATCAAAAGGTTATGGAGAAGGCTATTGAGTTGGGTTATCAGCCATGATTGTAGTGAGTGGCAGAGCAACCTCGAAGGCTTCCTCCTGTTATCATCTTCTATGTTTCTATAATTTAACAGAATTTTGGCATTCGTATATTGCAGTCTCTTGTGATTTAGGCAAAGCAGTTCTCTTCCTTAGGACATGTTGATATTTAGCATATTATCATTCTTTCCATCTAAAATCTTTCCCTCATTTTGTGAAATTCGTAGGCTGGCAGCTCCACGTTATTTCCCACGAAACAGAAGTACGAAACCTTGTTTTCGCCCCAGTCAAACAATTTGCAAACACAATACTTTCACAAACTTACTTGCCTTTGGTCTTTACTGAGTGACTTGATGTGTTGCCAACATTGTGTTATTGTTTCAGATTCGCTACATGCGCAGTTCTCCCCTTTGTTATTTTGCAAAGAACCCCACTGCACGAAATTATCACAAAAAAAAAGCAGCGATACGGCAAATAACAAATGCTAAAATTGCTCCTCACCCCCACGCCGTTGAGTTCAGCCGCTCGAGAGTGGGCTGTGACCCGGACAATCACTTACCCCAAGCAGGCAAACTTTCAGTTCCCTCAAAGCCATGGCAAACGCTGGCAGCTTTCAGTAATCCATACACATTCCCGACAGGGCATTTAAACAAAAAAGTCTTGCTAGGGTAAAAAGGCACAGCAACCACCTTTCAAACTGAAAAAAAACTCCGAAGCACGACGTTCGCAGAGGGAAAACAGGGCCACACTAAGTGCCAACCTTCAGCCGCCGTGAGCTACAACAAACTGCCCCCGCAGCCGAGCCGCTGCAGCCATGTTGCAGGGCCGCCATCACGTGACCCGGTCAGTTGATCCTTCCAATCGTTTTCAGCTCAAAATATTTTTTTAATTCCTTGAAGTCACATTGCATCATTTGATGATCTCAAAGGCTGCAAACAATCTCATACTTTTTAAAAAATAATGAGGTAAGGGGAAGCCTGAGGGGAGGGGAAATGGACCGTTGAGCACGTGATCACTGGATTATTTGAAAATAATTCTACCGGGCTTTAATTTCGATTCTAAATAGTTACCCGATAGATGGTTGCCAGGAGGCGTTTTTAGCGCTGGGCGCATTTATTTATTTTGTCCTTTAATTACGGTAGTGGAGAGTAGGCTCTTTCCCCTCCCCCCAGCTCCATCCAAGATGGCGGGTATGTGACTTATCTGTCTAGAAGCAGCTCTTTTACTCTCTTTATCGGCGCCCTTTAACAACCTGTCTCTGTCTTTTCAATTTGTTCTCTTCCTAGGTCTCTCTCTGTATTACGAGGACGCCCAGGACGAACTGGAGGAATGTGAGTATGGGTGGAGGTGGGCTTGGATCTGTTGGTGCTGGGGTCGGGCTGACAGATTCTGGCGCCCCGGGCCTCACTCAGAGATAGGATTGAGGGGTGTCGATGCTCTGACAGCTCATGCCCCATGCTGATTCGTCCTCTCAAATCCTGCTGACCGGTCAGACGCAGTTGCCGAATTAATTCTCCATTTAGTCCTTAATCTCACTCGACCGGCTCCAGCACCCTAGCACTGCCACCCCCACCCGGTACGGGAGCTGCCTGTCAGATTCTGCTCTCACACTCCGTTCCCCTTATCCCCTTGCACTCAGTGTTACTGTCATCATCAACCGCGATTTTAAATAGGTGACATCGCATTAACCATTCCTCTCGCTATTCGCCACTGTTTTTTTCCGGTGGCTAATGTGGAGAAGCTTGGCAGCTTCTGAGCTGAACTGTATATCTGTGTATTTGAGTGCTGATCTCCACCAATGGCTAGAATGTGCAACTGTCCAGAGGAGGGGGTTGTTGATTTATGAACTGTTGCATTTTATTTTTGAAACTCCCTCTTTATTTTTAAACATCTCTACAAATTTCCTGTGAGTGATCTGATTTGAATGTTCTAATGTGATTAGCGCTACTGCCTCATAGCGTCAGGGACCTAGGTTCGATTCCTGGCTTGGGTCACTGTGGAGTTTGCATGTTCTCCCCATGTCTGTGTGGGTTTCCTCCGGGTGCTCTGGTTTCCTCCCACAGTCTGAAAGATGTGCTGGTTAGGTGCATTGGCCATGCTAAATTCTCCCACAGTATACCTGAACAGGCACCAGAGTGTGACGACTAGGGGATTTTCACAGTAACTTCATTGCAATGTTAATGTCAGCCTACTTGTGACACTAATAAATAAACTTTAAACATTGATGAGGATGCAGGCAAGTTGCATGCTAATTTGAATCTTGAATATTATATAATGCATCTATTATATAGACAGATATGCTGACACTAGTTTACCTTTCACTTTGAAGGGTTTATCATATGTAAGTTAATATGGTGATTACAATTCTGAGGGAAAATGATACAAAACCAAAGGCATACCTGTTTGCTCCAATCAATGAATTTATCTCAATGGTCTCAGGGTTGACAACATTGGAAATGCATTGCATGACACCGTACTAGGTGATGTGTTGTATAAGGTAATGTACAGTAATTAGAGACCCAAATCTCAGTCGCTTGCTGTCTGTGTGTGTATAGTTCCAGCGGATTTGTGTCTATAGAGATTATGGGGGTTGTATTTGGTGCACTTTTGGTATTTAGGGACGCTGATATTATCAAGATGTCTTTTTGGCAATGTCTGTACTTCATCCATGCTAGTTTTCTCCTCCTTTGCTCAATATGTTTGCATAGGTGCTGAATAAATTTTCTGTACTGGCTTCAGTCGCCTACACAAAATATTTTGCATTTATATTACACCTTTTTTATTTTCAGGAGACCCAAAAAAGATTCTCAGCCAATTCCTTTTGAAACATGGTCACTCTTGTTATAAGATAACAATGCAACTAATTAGTTTGCAGCAAAGAAATCAGTAACGAGTTGATCCATTTTGATGGTGTTGATTGAGTTAGCTGGGGAAAATGCCTTACTCTTCATCAAATAATGTTTCAGAATTTATTTTGCTTCCACTTGACAGGCCAATGTTATTTTGGCTTAACGTTTATTCCACAAACAGTCCAGTTGTAGAAAGTGAGCAATGATGGGCTGTTCACTAGATGCAGCATCACAGCAGATTGCACTTCAAGCAGTCTCAATCAATGGACCAGGATCCATGCCCAACATCCTCATCCAAAATGCAGGCACGTGGGTCAGCTATGACAACAATGCTGTGACCCCCAACTGAGCTGAGCTGATTGCTTTAGATACAGTGTTGCACCAATGATTGCTGAAGGCAGTGCAACACAGAAATTATAGAAGATAAACAGGAAGAGGCCATTTGGCCCTTCGAGCCTGCTCCACCACTCATCATGTTCGTGGCTGATCGTCCAACTCAATAGCCTAATCCTGCTTTCTCTCCAAAACCTTTAAAACTTGCTGGTGCTTTTCCTTACTTTTCTCAGTGTTCACTGAGCCTGCCATCTGCAGCAAAGTAATCTGATCAACACCTCTTTTTGCGTATTTTTTAGAAATTTCATCCAAAATGTAAGATTTCTTTTGAAAAACCTGGTGATGTCTTGGCAAATAGCTTCAAATTTATAGCACCTTTTGCAAAATCAAACTGACATCTCATAGCTGATGTACTGTTGCAATTGAGTTAGCACATTAGTAGTGTTATTTATCTTGCTCATGAGTGAAGTTTGCTGTTAGAAAAAATGTCCATGATCAAAAGACCTAATGGTAACTACTACAAATAAAATGTTATGCAAGTATAATATTGGTTTGCAAGTCTAAGCTCCTCTATATACAGACATTGGCCATTTTATTGCAGGTTTTTGCTGCAGCAGCTCCTGTTAATCAAAATTATGGCTTGGTGTCACTAAGTTAATTACTGAATTTCTCCATTGTTGTGCAGCTGTAGAACTGCAGCTCATGCACCTCTGAACACCCAGTTCCTGACTGTATCTTTAATCGGGTTTCAGTCCCTGCCACGTGTAGCGACGGCCCTTATGCCAGCCAAAAATGGCACCCTGTTACACTATCTCACGTGGTTCTTCTGAACCGGCCTACAGCCTTTGACATGATTGATCATGTCAGCCTCCTCCAAAACTTATGTAGTTTACACTCCTGGTTCCATTCCTATATATTCTCCTCCACACTGCCCCCCCAAGTCACTGACTTCATTCCACAAACTCTGTTCTTCTCCTTGGCTGAATCTGAACTAGTCTGCAACTTTACTGCCTTGGTTAACAGAATAAATTCCTCATCATCAGGATAAGTCAACATCAACCCTTGACACCAACTGTTTCCGCAATTGCCTCAGCTCATTTACTGTTGAACCTTCATCCATACCATTGGCACTTCCTGGGACCACCATTGCCAGTGCTGTTTCACTAACCTCCTTCTTGCACCCTCCTTAAACTTGCGCTCATCCAAAAATTTGGTGCCTGTCTTCTAACTTGCACCATTTCTCCAGTTCTCACTGACCTGCATTGGCTGCCTATCCTTTTTTCTCTTTATTTAAAATAAACTTTGCTTTCAATCCTTCCATGGCATTGCCCCTTCTTATTTCTATAAACTCCAATTCTACAACCCTCCCAAGATTCCTGTGCTCTTCCATTCCAACTTGTTGTGTTTTGTACTTTCTTTCTTCCACCAATGATGACTGCAGATTTTGCTGTCATGACCTTAAACTCTACAATTCTTCCCTAAATATCTCCACCATCCCTTCTTTAAAACACTCTTTAAAACCTTTGCCTTTGACCAAGCTTCTTCTCACTTGTCTTATTACTTTCTATATGATTTCCTTTGCTTATTACTACTGTGACCACCTTTTAAATGTAGTTACATCGCACCTTTAATGTGATAAAACCTGTGCTGGAAGATTGTCTCTGGTTTGAGGGAGGTTCTCATAATCCCTGGTAGGGATAAGCAGAAGGAAGTGATGGAAAATGTCAGCAACTCGCTAGGTCAGAAATGTGATTTATGGACGGATGGGTATTATATAGCAGCTAATTGGTTGAAAAAAACAGGGAAGTTTTAAATATAAAATTTCCAACAATGCAGGTGTAAAATAATTTCAACTCTCAAGATGCAGGTAGGCTGAAAGGACCTACAGCAAAAGAATGGATTTGGAAGCAAATACATTTTTAAATTCTGTGCCTGACAAGTGATTCCAGCTATCTGCCAGGGAACAAGTGAGAGGAAATTCAATTATAGAGCAGAGAATTAAAGGGAAGATTTTTTAAAAAACCTACACAGCATTGTTCAAATGTGTTGCACTTCTCGGCTACAGAGCAGACTGCAAACATTTTTGGGAAAATTGATTAGCAGAGGTATTAGCTGGGCAGAGGTATGTCCGAGAATAACTGTGGGTTGTAAACAGGAGAATAGGGTTAAATTAAGTGGTTTGGAGTCAAAAGCACTCGCAAAAAATTTGATGGATTGAATGGCATTGATGTGCGGAAATATTCTGTGACCAAGTTCTGCTGAAAGCTTTTTATGTTGGAATGCAAACTATTCAAAATAAAAAGATAAAGTTATTTGAAAAATGTGCTTTAACATATTGCATATGACAGTGACCATTTGATTGTGTGACATTGAGCTACTATTCAATGCAGTACTGTCCACAAAATCAATCCTGCAGTTTCCAGAATAATGTACTTATTCTTTTTAGTCTATGTAAAGATGACACACAAATGTAGAGATATTACATTCAATTTAACACTGATATCAAGGCTGGCTAGGAATGCTTTTAATGAGTTGGATTCAAGGTCGCTCTGAGACATGAGCATATAACCTTTCATTGAGGGAAGAGTATGTTGTCAGGTGTCGTATCTTGATCGAGATGTGATATTGGGAGCTGTCTGATTTTTCAGTGGGTTGTAAAAATAAAACAGGTCATTTATTGTCTGTTTTTGGGCTATTGCTGTGTGGCTGTTGGCTGTTGGGTTTCTGACGTGACTGCGCTTCAAAATGTAATTAATTTTGGGGCTTTAAGAAAGGGTTTATATCTGCAGGGTGTTTTTAAATCTGGCGGTACTAGCTGGTTCATGCACTGAGAGTTAGAAGTTAACAGATCAAATATTGCAATATCAATTGATCTTGCTGCAGGGGAAGGCCATTGTGAAACCAATGCTTGATTTCTACTATCCCCGTCACAGACATTTAAAATCAGATAATTAACTTGATTGCTGTATGTGTACAGATGTCTTGGGAAGTTGTGGCAATCTGTTTGCTCAGAGACAACTGAGCAGCATGTGCTGTGGAAGGCGATTTAGCATTTATTTCAGCTTTCAACACAGTTCCAGATACCAGGACATCCTTAATTAAAGTATTTAGGATTTATTTCTGTATTGCAAACACACCCCATGTGCCAACCCCAGTATTGTGTTTTCCTTGTGCTTCCTGTCCTTTCTGAATTACATAGATATGAGGGACAGGTAAAGTACCCCCAATGCTCTGTAATGAGTATACTTGGCAGATTGCTTCTTGATTTTAGACATCCCTTCATGATGCAATGCCTCTTTTTTGTTTTGTATCATTAACTAGTTGATGTGCTGCATTGTGCAAACCTTTGTTACATCTTATTTAGACATCAGGCACTGGCTGTTTTGCCTAGGTTTTGTTTGAAATGATAATGATCTACACTGTTTATTCTTGGCTTACAGTTGGGTTTGATGAATACAGCTCAGACTGTGATGGAATACGGATAACCTCATTCTTGGATTTGGCAAATCAAGATGAAATGACCCCCCTTTCCAGACTGGAGAAATATGCTGCCAGTGACAACGTGTTCAACAGGTAAAGCAAGCCTGCAGTAGGGACTTAACCAGCATTGTAGGGATGATCAACTATGGCAATCAAGCCCTAGAAGTCAAAGCATCTCAGTCTGTGCGTGCTTCTATTTCTTATTCACTTGTTTGTTCTGTTGGTATATCCTGGGCTGAGAGTTTGGCTGTTTTCAACACTGTCTCTTGTTAGCTAAATCTTAAATTGGAATGATCAAATCTGCTAGTTTCAAAATATATGTGGGGTATATGGGAACATGGGTTAAGCATACACATTTTCCCACAAAGATGAAAGATTTGATCATCCCTTGCTCCATTGAACTGTTGTGGGAAACTCTGCTCTTGCTAGATATTTTTAAATGTGTTTATTAACATTTAAAATAATGTATGTGGTTGAGACTGACAAATTCAAGGCCTTGCTTTTAGGGAGGGATGTTATAGGGAAAATGTTAGCAGTCATTATTACAGATGTCATAACATCTTTGGAAAAATTCAAGGCAATCAGGCAGAGAGTAATATGGTCCTGTGAAAGGGCAATCATATTTAAATAATTTATTGGAGTTCTTTTGAAGGAGTTGCATGTGCTTTGGTAAAGGGAGCCAGAGGATGTACTGTACAATTTCCATTTGATAATGTGCCTCATCAAAGATTATTGTGGAAAATAAAGGTTCATGGTTTTGGAGGCAAGATCTTGAATGGATTGAAGATGCACTAGCCAACAGGAAATGGAGAGTTGGCATAAATGGATCTTTTTCTGGTTGGCAGGATGTGTCGAGTGGTGTTTGACAGTGCTGATGTGTCAACATTTTAAAATCTATGTAACTGACTTGGATGGAGGGACTGAAGGTATGGCTGCTAAATTTGCTGACAACATTATGATAGGGAGGAAAATAAATTGTGAAGAGGGCATAAGGAAGCTACAAAGGGACATAGGTTAAATGAATGGGCAAAAATCTGGCAATTAGAGAATAATGTGGGCAAATATAAAATTGTTCATTTTGATAGGAAGAATAAGAAAAAGCTTATTTTCTAAATGCTGAGAGATTGCAGAGCTCTGAGATGCAGAGGGATCTGTGGCATCCTAGTGCATAGATCACAAAATGCTAGTATGCAGGTACAGCAACAATTAAGAAAGCCAATTGAATGTCATCATTTATTGTGAGGGGAATTGATTACAAAAATAGGGAGGTTCTACTTCATTTGTAAAGGCATTGGTGTGACCATATCTGGAATGTTGTGTACAGTACTGGTCTCCTTATTTAAAGAAAGCTGTAAATGCTTTAAAGGCAGTTCAGAGAAGGTTTACTAGACTAATACCAGGAATGTGCAGGGTGGTTGTCTGAGGAAAGGTTAGATTTGTATCCATTTCAAGCCTAGAAGAGAAGGTAATTTGATCAAAATCTTTAAGATCCTGAGAGCTATTAATAGGGTGGATATGGAGAGGATGTTTTCTCTTGTGGAAGAACCTGGAGCTAGGGTTCACTGCTTAAAAAAAAGAAGTCATCTATTCAAGCTAGATGAGAAATTTTCTCTGAGAATCATGAGTCTGTGGAACTCCCTTTCTCAAAAAGCAGTGGAAGCAGGGTCTTTTGAATATTTTTAAGGCAGAGCTGGATGGATTTGTGAAAGGTTATCGATGGTAGACAGGAATGTTGAGTTGAAGTTACAATCAGATCAGTCAAGATCTTATTGAATGGCGGAACAGGCTCAAGAGGCCAAATGGCCTAATCCTGATCCTAATTCATGTGATGTCAAATCACCTGGGTTCAGTTGATGTCAAGGACAGGGCACAAGCACCGATGTTTAACTCATCTGTGGAAACTTGCTGCACTGTTTGTTTGTCGGACTGTTAATGGAGGATTCACGTCTATCTATAAACCTAAATGACCAAGCCTTTGTTCATACTACCGGTTACTGTATGGAATGAGGGTAGGGGAGTTGAGTTCCTGCCCTTGCTGTAGGCGTGTATTGTGTATCTGTGGTGCCTGATGTACTACAATGGAAGTATACATAACTGGCCCCAAGTTCAGCAAGGCTTGTTATTTATTTATTTATTTAGCATTCTCGATTGAACAAGTGCAGAGAGGAAAACTGGCCAAAGTACAAACAGAACTAACAGGAGATTGTGATCAGCAGTCAACAATGTGTTTTGTCAAATGATGCAAGGGGCAAGCTGATGGTGTGCAATCATCAAGCATTAGAACAAAATTATTTGTTGTTAGTACAAGCGAGTAAAATATTCATAGAGCTTCGAGAAACATGCAATTTTAGCACAGTATCAACACTAATTCAAGGTAGCATGTTTCATTCACAAGTTGTCTCTGCCAGCATCAGTTCATTATAGTTTGACATTTGTTCTTTCAAAACCTGGTGAATGATATATCAGGCCCATATCCTTTGTACATTTCAAGGATGTTCTAAGAAACAAGTTTTAATGAGGACCTGAAGGAAATCAGCGTTAGGAGAGAAATGGTTTTGGGGAAATTGATTGAAGGTGGATAAATATCCAGGGCCTGATAATCTTCATCCCAGAGCTCTTAAGGAAGTTGCCCTGGAAAATGTGGATCCATTGGTGGTTATTTTCCAAAATTCTTTGGACTCTGACTGGTTCCTACAGATTGGAGGGTAGCAAATGTAAGCCCGCTATTCGAAAGGGAAGTAGCTAGAAAACAAGCAACTATAGACCAGTGAGCCTAACATTAGTATTAGGGAAGTTGCAATAGTCTGTGATCAAGGATTTCATAACTCAAAGTAGAAACATAGAAAAACTATAGCACAATACAGGCCCTTCGGCCCACAAAGTTATGCCGAACATGTCCCTATCTTAGAGATTACTAGGCTTACCTATACCCCTCTATCTTACTAAGTTCCATGTACTATCTAAAAGTCTCTTAAAAGACCCTATCGAATCCGCCTCCACCACTGTTGCTGGCAGTCCATTCCACGCACCCGCCTCTCTGAGTGAAAAACTTACCCCTGATATCTCCTCTGTATCTACTCCCTAGCATCTTAAACTTGTGTCCTCTTGTGGCAACCATTTCAGCCCTGGGAAAAAGCCTCTGACTATCCATTCGATCAATACCTCACAACATCTTATACACCTCTATCAGGTCATCCCTCATCCTTCATCTCTCCAAGGAGAAAAGGCCGAGCTCCCTCAACCTATCCTCATAAGGCATGCTCCCCAATCCAGGCAACATCCTTGTAAGTCTCCTCTGCACCCTTTCTATGGCTTCCACATTGTTCCTGTAATGAGGCGACCAGAACTGAGCACAGTACTCCAAGTGGGGTCTGACCAGGATCCTATATAGCTGCAACATTATCTCTCGACTCCTAAACTCAATTCCTCGATTGACGAAGGCCAGTACACCAACATTTGGAAGGCAGTGATATAATCAGATAAAGTCAGTATGGATTTATAAAAGGGAATCTGTTGACATTTTTTGAGGATGTAACTAATCGAGTTGATCAAGGAGAGCCAGTGAATGCGATTTATTTAGACTTTCAGAAATCTTTGAAAAGGTCTTGCGTAGCAGACTATATGTAAAGTTAAAGCGCATGGGATTGCAGATAATGTCTTGAGGTGGATAGAAAGCTGGTTCACAGAGAGTAAGCAAAGATTGGCAGCCAGTGGCTAGTGGAGTACCACAGTGATCTGTGCTATGACCCTAACTGTTCACATTATATGTTAATAACTTGGAAGAGGGAACTAAATGTATTGTCACCAAATTTGCAGATAATACAAAGTTGGGTGGGAGGGTGATATGTGAGGAGGATGCAGAGATGCTGCAGTGTGACTTAAACAGACTGTGTGTGGTCATATGCACGGCAGTTGCAGTATAATGTGGATAAATGTGAGGTTGGTCGCTTTTGTAGCAATAATAGGTAGACAGATTATTACTTGAATAGGTGTAAATTGAGAGAGAGAGATGGATATTCAGCAAGACCTTGGTGTCCTTGTGCACCAGTTGCTGAAAGTAAGCACACAGGTACAACAAACAGTAAAGAAGGCAAACGCTATCTTGGCCTTCATAGTGAGAGGATTTATGTATAGGAACAGGAATGTTTTACTGCAATTGTATAGGGCATTGGTGAGGCCATACCTGGAGTAGTGTATGCAGTTTTGGTATCTTTATCTGAGGAAGAATGTCCTTGTCGCAGAGGGAGTACAGCGAAGGTTTGGAGGGGCTGAAGGGCTGTTATGCTGTTCTTTGTTTTTTGTTTCTGTGTTCTCTAAATGGGGTTAGTTATAAAACTTCATGCAACCTATGGTTAACGAATATTAGGGACTGCTACAATGGTTTTCTTGTTGTATTTAAAAACTATCATGCTCCTCACGTAGCCAAACAAAGTGACAGAGTGATTTCAAGATGATTTATTAAATTACAGGACCCTGAACGAAGCCATTCAGATCATTCAGAGTGAAAAATTCAGAAATACATCGGCAATTAAAGTCTCAGCTTTGATTACAAGTAATGAGCATATGCCAATAAAAGAATAGGAGTTATCTCTATCCAGCCATAGTTGAGGTTACACTATGCATACATAAAGGTATAATGTACAATTAAAACTTGTGATGTTATATTTCTGACCAGTGGTATCTTAACCTCCCTTGCAATTATTCCTTGTTCTAATGTGCAGACATGAACTGCAGCTGCACATTATTCGATTGCATAGCCCTTGACTCTTATCTGGCTTACTTTAATCAAAACCTGTCATTTGTACATAGCTTTTCCTGTGTGACTGAGCTTCAGCTTGCAGCTCATGTGATTTTTAAACTTGTCTGATTATTAACCCTTTCAATGACGGTTTAACAAAATTATTGTCAGGCTGTAAAAGGGAAGCTGGATTGTCTCATTTTGAGTCAGCAGAACTAATCAGCTTAGGTGAGAGGTTAATGAAAGACAAGATGTTGAACTGTGTATATAAAAGGTACATTTGGAGCATGCCTGCAAGATGAGTAGAACAGGGCACAAGCAAAATTCTTAAACAGGATGATTCAGGGCTTGTGAAGATTTTCTTCACACTATACCCATCCTTGGCTATCATTCAGAAAATGGTGTTGATTTGATTTATTTTGTCACATGTATTGATGTACATCGAAAACTTTTGTTTCTTGTGTGCAAGCATACCTGTTCATAGGAAAGAAGGAAAAGAGAGGATGCAGAATATAGTGTTACAGTCATAGTTAGGGTGTAGGGAAAGATCAACTTGATACGAGGTAGTCCATTCAAAAGTCTGATGGCAGCAGGGAAGAAGCTGTTCTGGAGTTGGTTGGTACATGACCTTTGACTTTTGTATCTTTTTCTGGTGGAAGGAGATGGAAGACAGTATGTCCAGGGTGTGTGGAATCCTTGATTATGCTGGCTGCTTTCCCAAGGCAGTGAGACAGAGTCAATGGATGAGAGGCTGGTTTGTGTGATGCATTGCACTACGTTCACAACCCTTTGTAGTTATTTGTGATCTTGGAACCATATCAAGCTGTGATGCATCCGGAAAGGATGCATGGTGTATCTGTCAAAGTTATAGAATCCTAGAGCACAGATGGAGGCCATTCAGCTCATCGAGTCTACACTGACCACAATCCCATTCAGGCCCTATCCCCATAATCCCATGCATTTATCCTAACTAGTCCCCCTGACACTGTGGGGCAATTTAGCAAAGCGAATCCACCTACCCTGCACATTTTTGGACTGTGGGACGAAACCGTAGCACCCGGAGGAAACCCATGCAGCCACGAGGAGAATGTGCAAACTCCACACAGACAGTGACACAAGCTGGGAATCGAATCTGGGTCCCTGGCGCTGAGGAAGCAGTGTTAACCGCTGTGCCACAGTGCTGCTGTTACAAGTTGCTGAGAATTGTAGCAGACATGCCGAATTTCCTTGGCCTTCTGACAAAGGTGGGCTTTCTTAACTATAGCGTTGACATGGAGAGACAGGTTGTTGGTGATATGGACATTTAGAAACTTAAAGCCCTTGACCATTTTCACTTCACCCCCCATTAATATAGGCAGGGACGTGTTCTCCACTGTGCTTCATTTTATTGACGTTGAGGGACAGATTATTGTTGT
The DNA here is from genome assembly GCF_965287045.1 of Carcharhinus amblyrhynchos. Taxonomy (NCBI): domain Eukaryota; kingdom Metazoa; phylum Chordata; class Chondrichthyes; order Carcharhiniformes; family Carcharhinidae; genus Carcharhinus; species Carcharhinus amblyrhynchos. The sequence goes on along the minus strand of NC_137339.1, from coordinate 52,942,742 downwards.
CGCACTAATTCACCAGATTCTCTACCATTCCTGAACTCCATCATCATTGTTTGAGATCTGGTTTGTTGCTGACACCACTATGGTGGTGTTATCAACAAACTTGAAAATCGAGTTGGAGGGGAATTTGGTCACACAGTCAAAGGAATATAGCAAGGGCTTGAGGACACCAGTGTTGTGGATGATTGTGGAGGAGATGATGTTGCCTATCCCTTATCGATTGCGGTTTGTGAACTGTCACCTTGACTTGAGTGGCTTGCTAGGCCATTTCAGAGGACAGTTAAATGTCAACTATATTGCTGTAGGGCTTGAGTTCCACACAGGCAAAAATGAGTAAGGATGGCAGATTTCCTTCCCTAAAGGACATCAGTGCACCAGATAGGTTTTTATAATCACTTTAAATAAAATAGCTTTTATTTCAAGTTTTGTTGATGAATCGAATTAATCTTCCCAGCTGCCGTGATGAAATTTAAACTCTCATCTTCAGATAATTAGTTTATACTACAAACTTAAAAAGTTTAAATGTTCATTTTGATCCAAAAGAAAGCCATTCTTAGTCAGCCCATTTGTGTTTCTTGTTTTGGCAAGTTCCAGTTGGCTTGCTTCCTTTTCATGTAGCCAGTGGGAGAAGGAACACACTATTATTAAATAAACCATTGCTCATTTGAAAGCCATGTCATAGAATCTTCTGTGTAAATTACACTGCTGTTTCATGATATCACCACACAGATAAAAATAAAATGGATCAAAAAGGTCACTGACCTGAAGCGTTGGCTTTATTTCTCTCCACAGTTGCTGCCTGACTTGCTGAGAGTATCCAGTGCTTTTTTTTTAATTTCAAGATTTCCAGCATCTGGAGTATTTTGCTTTTAGAACATAGAACACTACAGCACAAACAGGCCCTTCGGCCCACGAGTTGCGCCGATCACATCAACACCTAACAATCTATAGACCTATCTATAACCCCCAATCCCATTAAACCCCATATACTCATCCAGAAGTCTTTTAAAAGACCCCAGCGAGTTCGCCTCCACCACCACTGACGGCAGCCGATTCCATTCACTCACCACCCTCTGAGTGAAAAACTTACCCCTAACATCGCTTCTGTACTTGCCTCCCCGCACCTTAAATCTGTGTCCTCTCATAGCGACCATTTCAACCCGGGGAAATAGCCTCTGAGAATCCACCCTATCTATTCCTCTCAACATTTTATAAACTTCTATCAGGTCGCCTCTCAACCTTCGTCTCTCCAGGGAAAAGAGTCCCAGCTCCCTCAACCTAACTTCATAAGGCATGCCTCCCAGTCCAGGCAACATCCTTGTAAATCTCCTCTGTACCCTTTCAATAGCTTCTACGTCCTTCCTATAGTGAGGCGACCAGAACTGCGCACAGTACTCCAAATTTTGTAAGATAAAATAGGTTTCTGCCGTAGTAATTATTTGTACCTTTGAATATGTTTTTCACATTTAAAAGTGGAGTTCTTAAATCCTATAAATGACTAATTTATGTGGAAGATGTGGCAAATGCGTGAAATTCAGATGCAACTAAATTTGGGTGAACAAATTCTATGGAAAGAAGGAACTTGGATTTGCATATCTTCTTTCATGACTTCAGGTCAATGTGTTTCACAGTCACAGCCAATAAATTAGATTGAAATTTAGGGAAACACTGCAGTGAGTGTCTACAAAGCAAGGTCTCAAAAGCAGCAATGAGATAAATGACAAGATAATTGTTTTTCATTGGGTGGTTATTAGAATTTGCCTGAGTCCTACTGTTAATCACACCTGAATGTGATGATCAGATTTTGAATTTCTGTTAACATGGTAATTGGCCAGAACAATGGGATCAGAAACTAGAAGACATAGTTGACTACATCCCACATAAAGTGCAACTGTTGGGTATTGGTCAAAACAATGAAAATATTCAAGCAGCATACCTTGACTGTTTGAGATTATCTAGATAAGAACATAAGTAGGAGCAGGAGCCTGCTCCGCCATTCAATAAGATCATAGCTAATCTTTTTGTGGACTTAGCTCCACTTACCTGCCCGCTCACCATAACCCTTAATTCCTTTACTGTTCAAAAGTTTATCTGTCCTTGCCTTCAAAAGAGGTAGCCTCAGTTGCTTCACTGGGCAGGAAATTCCACAGATTCACAACCCTTTGTGTGAAGAAGTTCTTCCTAAACTCAGTCCTAAATCTGCTTTCCCTTATTTTAAAGCTATGCCCCTGAGTTCTAGTTTCATCCATCAGTGGAAACAGCTTCCCTGCTTTTACCTTATCTATTCCCTTCTTAATCTTATGTTTTTATAAGATCTCCCCTTATTCTTCTGAATTCCAATGAGTATAGCCCCAGTCTATTCAGTCTCTCCTCATAAGCCAACCCTCTCAACTCTGGAATCAGCCTAGTGAATCTCCTCTAGGTGCCAGTATATCTTTTCTCAAGTAAGGAGACCAAAATTGTACACAGTACACCAGGTGTGGCCTCATTAGCACCTTATACAGCTGTAACATAACCTCACTGTTTTTAAATTCCATCCCTCTAGCAATGAAGGACAAAATTCCATTTGCCTTCTTAATTACCTGCTGCACTTGCAGACCAACTCCTTGAAATTCCTGCACAAGGACACCCAGGTCCCTCTGCACAGCAGCACGCTGCAATTTTTTTACCATTTAAATAATAGTCCATTTTGCTGTTATTCTTACCAAAATGGATGACCTCACATTTACCAACATTGTACTCCATCTGCCAGACTTGCGCCCACTCACTTAGATTATTGTTATCCTTTGCAGTCTTTCAGCATTCTTTGCACGCTTTGCTCTGTCACCGATCTTAGTATCGTCTGCGAATTTTGACACGCTACACTTGGTACCCAATTCCAAATCATCTATGTAAACCATAAACAATTGCAGTCCCAACACTGACCCCTGAGGGACACCACTAGTCATTGATCGCCAACCAGAAAAATACCCATTTACTCTCACTCTTTTTGCTTTCTGTTAGTTAACCAATCCTCTATCTATGCTAATACATTACCCATAACACCATGCACCTTTATCTTATGTCACAGTCTTTGGTGTGGCACCTTGTCAAATGCACTCTGGAAATCCAGATAGACCACATCCACAGGTTCCTCATTATCCACTGCCCATGTAATGTTCTCAAAAAATTCTACCAAATTAATCAAACATGATCTTCCCTTCATGAACCCATGCTGCGTCTTACCAGTGGGATAACAGATTATCTGTTCCTTTTGTGATCTTTCACTGCTTAACAGTTAAACCATCAAGATGGCCATTACATTAAAACCTGGAGGCAAGAAGAAACTTGCTTCAATTTATATCTGGTTATCATAGGATGACACACAAAATATAAGCATTTATGCCTCAACTAGCACCCCTGTTAGAATTTGCTGGAGTCTTCTAATTAATGAGATCTTGATATCAGGGAGCGGTCCTACTGAGGTCCAAACTCACAGGGCCTTCAGAAGTTCAACACCTCGAGGCCAAGTTTTATTATCTTGGGTCTGAAGGAAACCAGGTTGTGTGACTATTATATAACCATAGGAATATTTATACTATTGATGTATGAGTGATACATTTGCATTTATTTCAACACTTCAACTTGAGACCAGTATGTTAAATCTTTTAAGTGCAGATAATTAGTTTCTTGTGATTCAGGCATAAGCATGTTGTCCAAATGCAAGTTTGTTACTCAGTTAGTTACAAGATGAAGGCATATAAAATCGCCAGCTCAAATGCATCCCTCCCTGATGAGCTCAATGCATTTGATGTCTGTTTTGACCAAGAAGTCAGCGAGAGTATGCCCTCCACCTCAGATACATCCAAGACTTGGATGTATCTGAGGTCACCATTGCAGATGTGAGAGCAGCCGTCTCGAAGGTCAACCCATGGAAAGCAACTGGTCTGGAACGGGTACCTGAACGAACACTCAGATTCTGCGTGGATCAGCTAGCAGGGTTATTCACAGACATCTTCAACCTCTCTACAACAATCTGAGGCCCCTATCTGCTTCAAAAAGGCAACCATCATCCCAGTACCAAAGAAAAGCCAGCAGCATGCCTTAATTACTGTCGGCCGGTGGCTCTGACATCCATCATTATGAAGTGCTTTGAAAGGTTAGTTGTAGCATGAATCAGTTCCAGTCTCCCAGATTGCCTGGATCCACTGCAGTTCGCCTACCACTGCAACAGGTCAACAGCAGGCGCCATCTTCTTGTCCCTGCAGTCAAATCTGGAACACCTAGATAACAAAGATACCTATGTGAGACTCCTATTTATTGACTACAGCTCAGCCTTCAACACCATTATTCCTATGAAATTCATTTCCAAACTTCGTGGCCTGGGGCTTAGCTCCTCTCTCTGCAACTGGATCTTGAACTTTCTAACCCACAGACCGCAATCAGTAAGGATAGGCAACAAAACCACCACCACGATCATCCTCAACACAGATGCCCAGAAGGCTGTGTCCTCAGCCCCTTACTTCACTCTTATACGCTTATAACTGTGTGGCCAAATTCTTCTGAAACGTGATTTTCAAGTTTGCTGATGACACCACCATAGTGGGTCAGATCTCAAACAATGATGAGATGGAGTACAGAAAAGCGGTAGAGAATCTGGTGAACTGATGCAACAATAATCTCCCCCTCAATGTCAACAAAACGAAGGAGATAGTCCCCAAGTTCATGAAGCGTAGTGGAGAGCATGTCCCCATCTACATCAATGGGGACGAAGTAGAAATGGCTGACAGCTTCAAGTTTTTAAGTGTCCAGATCACCAGCAATCTGTCCTTGTTCACCCCATGCTGACACTATAGTTAAGAAAGCCTGTCTCTACTTTCTCAGAACACGAAGGAAATTTGGCATGTCAGCTACAACTCTCACCAACTTTTACAGATGCACCATAGAAAACATTCCTTCCGGTTGTATCAGCTTGGTAAGGCTCCTGCTCTGCCCAACAATGCAAGAAACTAAAAAGGGTTGTGAATGAACCCCGATCCATCACGTAAACCAGCCTCCTTTAATTAGCTCTCTTCATTCTTCCCGCTGCTTCAAGAAAAGCAGCCATCATAATTAAATACCCCACACATCCCGGGCATATTCTCTTCCACCTTCCGTCAGGACAAAGATACAAAAGCCTGAGGTCACGTATCAACCGACTCAGGAACAGCCTTTTCTCTGCTGCCATCAGACTTTTGACTGGACCTATCTCGCACTAAGATGATTTTTCTCGACACCCTACATATGACTGTAACACTACATTCTGCACTCTCTCCTCTATGGATGGTATGCTTTGTTTGCAAGAAATAATACTTTTCACTGTATACTAATACATATGACAATAATAAATCAAATCTGTGGTCCATTACACAAATTTGTCTTGCAGTCCCAAATTTGGCTTCTGTATATGTTGGACCTCCGACTGTCCTGTGAATAATGACCTTTGAGGGGTTGTTTGCTGATATTTTCTGTATCGTTTGAATTATATCATATCTAAAATGCATACTGAAGCAATTAACTCTCGTCCAACCTCCAGATTTTGATATTATGGCTGTCTTAATGACTTATCCATTAAACAACATCTGTCACAAAAGGAACAGGATGTCCTAGAGAATCTCAAATGATTAAACACTACTGCTTGGGTATCTCCATTATTTTGACCAGTGCTCACACCTGACGTGCGATGTAGTCAACTGTCTCCCAATTGTTTCTATTCCAATTGTTCTGGCGAATTACCATGTTAACATAGATTCAAATTCTAATTATCACATCATCTAGATGTGATTAACAATAGGACTCGGGCAAATTCTAACACTTGTCTTAGTGGAGAAATAAATGTTGGCCAAGATATTGGACGAACTCTTTGACAAACTCCATGGACCTATAGTGTTGGCCTTTGAGAGAAACACAAAATTGATTTAGTATGTCATCTGAGGGATCACGTTTCAGACATTGCAACATTCCCCCAGTATTGCAGTTTAGTATCAAACTGCTCAAGTCTTAAGGGACTTGAACCCAAGGCCCTCTGACACGAATGTGGGTGTGGTACCGCTGAGCCAAGGTCAATGCCTTGTAAATGTAAGTTGATAGGAATTCAGGACTAGCACGTTCATATAAGAATGAAGGATTAACTATGGTAAGTTTTGGGTATAATGAGAGATTGAATAGTAAATTGGATAATGAGAGATATTGAGAGCCTAGTTAAGAAGAAAAATAAAACGTTTGTCAAGGCTAGGAGGCCGGGGACACATGAAGCAAGTGTGAAATACAAGGAAGGTAGAAAGAAACTTAAATTTGAAGTTTCAGTGGGAGAGCATTTCGGGAACAGTGATTATAATTCCATAAGTTTTAAGGGAGACTTCAATGTGCAGGTGGACTGGGAAAATCAGGTAGGTAGTGGATCTCAAGAAAAAGAATTTATGGAATGTCGAAGAGATGGGTATTTTTTTGGAGCAGCTTGTGACAGAGTCTACTAGGGAACAAGCAATTCTGGATTTGATGATGTGCAATGAGGCAGACTTAATAAGGGAACTTAAGGTGAAAGAACTCTTAGGGAGCAGTGATCACAATATGATCGAATTTACCCTGCAGTTTGAGGAGTCGAAGCTGGAATCAGATGCAACAGTATTACAATTAAATAAAGGTAACTACAAAGACATAAGGGAAGAGCTGGTCAGAGTTGATTGGAAAGGAAGCCTAGCAGGGAAGATGGTGGAACAGGAATGACAGGAGGTTTTGGAGGTTATTTGGGAGACATAACAGAAATTTGTCCCAAGGAGGAGGAAACATGCTAAGGAGAGGACAAGGCATTCATGTCTGATGAGGGAAATCAAAGACAGCATAAAAGCAAAAGAAAATGCATACAAAGTGGTGAGGATTAGTGGGAAGCCAGAAGTTTGGGAAGTCTTTGAAAGCAAGCACAGGACAACAAAAAAAGTAGTTGCGGGGAGAAGATGAAATGAGTGTAAGCTAGCTAGTAATATAAAAGAAGATAAGAAGAGTTTTCTTTTCAATATGTTAAAAGCTAAGAGAGAGGCAAAAATGGAAATTGGACCATTGGAAAAGGAGGCTGGAGAAGTAATAATAGGACACCAAGAAATGGCAGAGGAACTAAATAGTTACTTCGCATCAGTCGCGTGGATGCAGAGCTTCAGGAAAATCAGGGGCACAGGTGAGTGAAGTGGCCATCCCTAAGGAGAAGGGCCTGGGAAGCTGAAAGGCTGAAGGTGGATAAATCACCTGAGCCGGTTGGACTACACCCCAGGGTTCTAAAAGAGATAGCTGAGAAAATTGTGGAGGCATTGGTGATTTCTCAGGAATCTTTGGAGGCAGGGAGGGCCCCAGAGGGCTGGCAAGTAGCTAATCTAACATTGCTGTTTATGGAGGAAGGAAGGCAGGAATTGGGAAATTATAGTCTGGTTGGCTTGACTTCAGTCATATCAAGATTTTAGAGTCCATTATTAGAAATCATAGAAACCCGACAGTGCAGAAAGAAGCCATTTGGCCCATCGAACGTGCACCAATCACAATCCCACCCAGGCCCTACCCTCATATCCCTACATATTTTACCCGCTAATCCCTCTAATCTATGTATCTCAGGACACTAAGGGGCAATTTTAGCATGGCCAATCAACCTAATCTGCACTTCTTTGGACTGTGGGAGGAAACCGGAGCACTCGGAGGAAACCCACGCAAACATGAGGAGAATGTGCAAACTTCACACAGACACTGATCCAAGCCTGGAATCGAACCCAGGACCCTGGAGCTGTGAAGCAGCAGTGCTAACCACTGTGCTACCATGCTGCCCCAATATTAGACATCCAAAATGCATTACCTCACGTGTCTGGATTAAACTCCATCTGCCATCTCTCAGCCCAAGTCTCCAACCGATCTATATCCTGCTGTAACCTCTGATGGTCCTCATCACTATTTGCAAATCTACCAGCCTTTGTGTCATCCGCGAACTCGGTAATTAAACTAGTTACATTTTCCTCCAAATCATTTATATATAAGAACATAAGAACATAAGAAATAGGAGCAGGAGTAGGCCATCCAGCCCTTTGAGCCTGCCCCGCCATTCAATAAGATCATGGCTGATCTATCGTGGCTCACTTCCACATTCCCGCCCTCTCCCCATAACCCTTAATCCCCTCTCTTATCAAAAACCCATCAACCCGCGTCTTAAAAATACTTAGTGAGGTAGCCTCCACCACTTCAACGGGCAGAGAATTCCAGAGATTCACCACCCTTTGAGTGAAGAAGTTCTTCCTCAACTCCGTTCTAAACCGCCCCCCCTTTATCTTGAGGCTGTGCCCCCTAGTCCTACTTTATATATATACATATAGGGCAAAGCTCCCAGCACTGATCCCTGAGAAATGCCACTTACCACAACCCTACATTCAGAAATGCACCTTTCCACTATTACCCTCTGTCTTCTTTGACCGAGACAGTTTTGTATCCACCTTACCAGCTCTCTTCAGATCACATGCAACTTCACCTTCTGCACCAGTCTACCATGAGGGACCTTGTCAAAGGCCTTACTGAAGTCCATGTAGACAACATCCATTTCTCTACCCTCATCAATCATCTTTGTCACCTTGTCTCCTTTAAACCTTGCCCCTTGCACCTTAAACCTACACCCCCAAGTAATTGACCCTTCCACTTGAAACTTGATTAAGTTAGTGAGACACAACGTTCCCTTCACAAAACCATATTGCCTCTTGCTGATACGTCCACTTATTTCCAAGTGGGAATAAATCCTGTCTCAAAGAATCCTCTCCAATAATTTCCCTATCACTGACATAAGGTTCACCAGCCTGTAATGACCTGGAGTATTCTTGCTACCCTTCTTAAACAAAGGAACAACATTGGCAATTCTCCAATACTCTGGGACCTCCCCTGTAGCCAGTGAGGATACAAAGATTTCTCTCAAGGTCTCAGCAATTTCCTTCCTTGCCTCTCCCAATATTCTGGGGTATATCCCATCAGGCGTTGGTGGACATGCCTACCTTCATGTTTCTCAAGAACCCCAATGTCACCTTTTATTGATCTTAACATGATTCAAGCTATCTACACACCCTTTCCCACACCCATCATCCACCAAGTCCTAATCTGGGGTTCTGATGCAAAGTACTCATTTAAAACCTTGCTTTTGTTCCTCTGTTTAAGCAGAGTAGCAAGGATAATCCAGGTAATTACAGGCGGTGATCTTAATGCCGGTGGTAAGAAAATTATTGGAGAGGATTCTTTGAGTCAGTATTTAACCCACTGAGAAGTAAGTAGACGTATTAGTCAGGAGCAACATTGTTTTTTAAAGGGGAGGTCGGTCTCACTAACGTGATCAAGTATTTTGAGGAAGTGACAAAATTGATTGAGGGTAGGGCAGTGGATGTTGTCTACGTGGACTTAGTAAGGCCTTTGACGAGGTCCCTCATGGCAGACTGGTACAGAAGGTGAAGCCGCATGGGATCAGAGGTGAGTTGGCAAGGTGGATACAAAACTGGCTCAGTCATCGAAGACAAAGGATAGCAGTGGAATGGTGTGTTTCTGATGGAGGGCTGTGACTTGTGGCATTCCTCAGAGATCAGTGCTGGGACCTTTGCTCTTTGTAATATAAATAAATGATTTGGGGGAAAATGTAACTGGTTTGATTTGCGGATAAAACAAAGGTTGGTGGAATTGTGGATAGCAATGAGGACCACCAGAGAATACAGCAGGATATAGATCAGCTGGAGACTTGGGAGGAGAGCTGGCAGATGGAGTTTAACCCGGACAAATGTGAGGTAATGCATTTTGGAAGATAGGAAATATACAGTATGTGGCAGAACCCTTAAAAGTATTGATCAGCAGAGGGATCTGGGTGTACAGGTACGCAGATCATTGAAAGTGGCAACGCAAGTTGAGAAGGGAGTCAAGAAGGCATACAGCATGCTTGCCTTCATTGGCCGGGGCATTGAGTTTAAAAATTGGCAAGTCATGTTGCAGCTTTATAGAACCTTAGTTAGGCTGCACTTGGAATATAGTGTTTAATTCTGGCCGCCACACTACCAGAAGGATGTGGAGGCTTTGGAGAGGGTACAGAAAAGATTTACCAGGATGTTGCCTGGTATGGAGGAAATTTAGCTACGAGGAAAGGTTGGAGAAACTTGGTTTGTTCTCACTGGAATGACGGAGGTTGAGAGGGTGACCTGATAGAAGTCTACAGGATTATGAGGGGCACAGACAGAGTGGATAATCAGAAGCTTTTTTCCAGAGTGGAAAAATCAATCACCGGGGGCATTGGTGTGAGGTGCAGGGGGTAAGATTTGAAGGAGATGTATGAGGCATGTTTTTTTGCACAGAAGGTGGTAGGTGCCTGGAGCTCGCTGCCAGGGGGAGGTAATGGAAGCAGATACAATAGTGACTTTTAAAGAGTGTTTGGATAAAAACATGAATAGGATAGGAATACAGGGATATGGTCCTAGAGGTTTAGGAGGTTTTGGCTCACATGGGCATGGAGGCTTGGAAGGCTGAAGTGCCTGTTCCTGTACTGTAATTTTCTTTGTTAAAAATAAAAAATGTTTGTAATGTTTGCTATTCCCTTTGATATATATTAGTGGAAATAGCTTGAAAACATAACACCTTTTATACTTATCACTCTAATGTAATCTATTGGATTCCTTTTCTATACCCTTTTCTTCCTGTTTTCTGCCTTAAAACATTTCACCATTTGGATGTGTTAGAAAATATGCTTCCAAGCGTTAGAGGATGGTGTGGAGATACGGCCATTGGACTCGGGTCAGCTTAGCAAGAAGTTTCATAACACCAGGTCAAGTTCAACAAGTTTATTTGGTATCACGAGCTTTCGGGGTGCTGCTCCTTCATCAGGGAAAAGTTTAGAGGAGATGTGTGAAGGAAGTTTTTTTATACAGAGGGTGGTGAATGTCTGGAACACGCAGCCTGGGGAGGTGATGGGAGTAGGTATGATAGCTGCATTTAAGGGGCAACTAGATGAATATGTGAATAAGATGGGAATGGAAGGATATGGTCTCCATAAGTGCATAGGCAGGCATCATGATCGGTGCAGGCCTGAAGGTCAGAAGGACCTGTTCCTGTGCTGGACTTTTCTTTGTTCTTTAAGCAAGGAGGCAGGAGGGCTAAAAGGGGTCACGAAAAGTCATTGCCCAGCAGGATTAAGGAAAATCCCAAGGCTTTTTACATGTATATAAAGAGCAAGAGGGTAGCTAAGGACAGGGTTGGTCCTCTCGACGACAGGGGAAGGAATCTATGCATTGAGCCAGAGGAAATGGGTGGGGTATTAAATGAGTACTTTGCACCAGTATTCACCAAAGGGAAGGATTTAGCAGGTGATGAGTTTTAGAAGGTGCTGCCTATTTTTCTTGTTACATTTTTATTCAAAAATAAGTACTGAGACTTGGTATCACTTATTACCTTGCACTGCTGTTCATCTTTTTGTATTTTGATTATTATTGTCACATGTATTAATATACAGTGAAAAGTATTGTTTCTTGTGTACTCTTTACAGACAAAACACACCGTAATAGAGAAGGAAAGGAGAGAGTGCAGAATGTAGTGTTACAGTCACAGCTAGGGTGTAGAGAAATATCAACTTAATGTGTGGTAGGTCCATTCAAAAGTCTGATGGCATTAGGGAAGCAACTGTTCTTGAGTTAGTTGGTAGAAGCCCTCAGACTTTTTTTATCCTTTTCCCAATGGAAGAGAGTGTGTCTGGGGTGTGTGGGGTCCTTAATTATGCTGGCTGCTTTCCCGAGGCAACTGGTAGTATAGACAGTGTCGATGGATGCGAGGCTGGTGAGTAATGAATTGGGCTTTGTTCATGACCCTTCGTAGTTTCTTGTGATCTTGGACAGAATAGGTGCCACACCAAATGATTCATCCGGAAAGGATGCTTTCAATGTGGTGCATATGTAAAAGTTAGTGAGAGGCATGTCAAATTTCCTTAGCCTTCTGAGAATGTAGAAGCATTGCTGGGCTTATCTATAGTGTTGGCATGGAGGAATCAGGACACCTAAAAACTTGAAGCTCTCGACCATTGATGTAAACAGAGGCACACCCTCCGCTATGCTTCCTGAAATCAATAATTATCTCCTTCATTTTGTTGATATTGGGGGAGAGATTATTATCGTTGCACCGGTTCACCAGATTCTCTCTTTCCTGAACTCCATCTCATCATTATTTAAGATCTAACCACTATGAAGGAGTTATCAATAAACTTGAAAATTGAATTTCAAGGGAATTTGGCCACATAGTCATGGATATAAAAGGAGTATAGTCGGAGGTTGAGGACATAGCCTTTTGGGGCATCGGTGTTGAGGATGATCGTGGACCAGGTATTGTTGCCTATCTTTACTGATTGCGGTCTGAGGGTTAAGAAGTCTAGGATCCAGTTGCAAAGGGGGGAACTGAGCCCGAGGCCACAGAGTTTAGAGATGGGTTTCATAGGAATAATGGTGTTTATGGTTGAGCGGTAGTCAATATATAGGAGTCTGACATAAATGTCTTGGATGGAATTTAATCCAGATAAATGTGAAGTGATGCATTTTGGTAGATCTAATGCAGGGGGAAGCTATACAATAAATGGCAGGACCATCTGGAGTATAGAGGGATCTGAGTGTGCAAGTCCACAGATCCTTAAAGGTGGTATTACAGCTGGAAAAGGTGGTGAAGAAGGTATATGGCATGCTTGCCCTTATTGGACAGGGCATAGAATATAAAAGTTGGCATATGATGTTACAATTATATAGAACATTAGTTAGGCCACATTTGGAATACTGTGTCCGGTTCTGTTCGCCACACCACTAGAAGGACGTGGAGGCTTTGGAGAGAGTGCAGAAAAGGTTACCAGGATGTTGCCTGGTATGGTGGGTATTAGTTATGAGGTGAGATTGAGTAAACTAGGGTTGTTCTCCCTGGAAAGTGTAGGTTGAGGGGGCGACCTAACAGAGGTTTATAAGATTATGAAGGGCATAGATAGGGTGAACAGTTGGGAGCTTTTTCCCAGGTCAGAAATGACAAACACAAGGGGTCACAAGTTCAAGGTAAGGGGGGGGCAAGGTTCAATACAGATATGCGGGGGATGGAAAGCGCTACCAAGCAAGGTGGTTGAGGCAGACACGCTAGGATCATTTAAGACTTAGCCACATGAACAGACTGGGAATAGAGGGATACAAACGAATGGTCTAGTTAGGAACACGTGATCGGTGCAGGCTTGGAGGGCCAAAGGGCCTGTTCCTGTGCTGTTTTGTTCTTTATTATCTAGGTGTTCCAGGTTTGAGGGTAGGGCCAGCTTGGTGGAGTCTGCTGTGGACCTGTTATGGTGATAGGTGAGCTGTAGTGGATCTCGGCATTTTGGGAGGCCGGAATTGATTAGGGCCATGACTAATTTTTCAAAATACTTCATATTGATGGATGTCAGAGCCACTGAATAACAGTCATTACGACATGCAGCCTGGCTTTTCTTTGGTACTCAGATTGATGGTCATTTTCTTGAAGCAGATAGGGACCTCAGATTATTGTAAAAAGAGGTTAAAAATGTCTGCTAATACTGTTGTCAGCTGGTCTGTGCAGGTGTAGATATTTGCCAGAAGTTATTCTGAATAGTACTTATTTCAGAAACAAAGTCATTGCATGGACAGAGAAGCAAGAATACATGACACAACACAAAATCATTTCTTTTCAATTTTGCATCCAAAACCCTACAATGGAGGTACGTTGGTGTTATGAGCCCCCTGACTTGCCACAGGCAAAACAGATGCCCTTGAAGCAGGTGGTTATGCATTAGCATTGCCAGAGGCCGGCGGCCAGTTTGCTTCTTTTGTATCTGTTCATCAATGCTGCACACTGGCAAACTTTAAAAATTGAATTTTTTTTTGTTTACTTTATTCCAATCCAATCAAGTCAAATTAAAGCCAATTCAGAGTCCCAACAAGTTGGGACATTCCCGATCCAAGCTGACAAGACAGGGCTCTCACCTCCTGTCTTGGGCTTGATCTACATGATCCAAGCTGATTGGAGTAGGTGTAGCTCCTCCTCCAAGGCTTGATCTTATTTGCATCTTAGCCAAAAGGCCAAGATGCCGCTTGAAAAAATTGCTTCAAATGAAGCTGAAATGTAACCTAATGACTTCAACCAAGTGCAGCATGTCGATACTACACTTGATCTTAGCCAAAAGGCTGACTCAAACCATCAAGTCCCAGTATCACTGGTCACCAAACAAGGAAAGCTACAAGTTCAGAGCAGCTCACTTTAAAAATTGAACAGTGTAAAGAGAAGGAGGCATAACCTATTCCTTTCATTTACCTGCCTTCTTCTTTGTGTAGTTTTCCCTGAGGCCCTCTCACTTTTTAGCTTATTTGTTCACCCACACATTACTGCTGATTTTTCTGATTTGCAAAACCAATTGCTGCATTTTAAATTCGGTTGTGCTATGTAAAGTCTTGTGAAGCAGATGACCATTGATGGCTGATCAAAATTACACTGATCATTTTTGTGATTTGATCCTTTCTTGCACATCTCCATTGATGTATTCATGTGACCTCTTTGAGTTCAAAAGAGAAGAAAAATCCCCATTGATACATCTGCCTTTTGAAATTAAGAAGCACTCTTGCCTAGGGGCCAGAAGGTTGTGGGTTCAAGCCCCATAGAAACATAGAAGACTGGAGCAGGTGGAGTCCATTTGGCCCCTTGAAGCCTGCTCCGCCATTCATTATGAACATGACTAATCGTCCAACTCTTAATGGTACTTACTCCTAACGTCCCAGCACCTAATCCTGCTTTCTCCCCATAACCTTTAATCCCATTCACCCGACGTGCTATATCTAGCTGCCTCTTGAATACATGAATAATGAATTCCACAGGCTCATCATTCTTCAGGTGAAGAAATGTCTCCTCCGTCCCAAATGGCTTACTCCGAACCCTCAGACTGTGACCCCTAGTTCTCGACTCCCCTACCGTTATGAATATCCTCCCTGCATCTACTCTGTCTAGTCCTGTTAGAATTTTAAGTCTCCACGAGATCCCTCCTCATTCATCTGAACACTCCAGCGAAAACAATCCTAACCCAGTCAATCTCTTCTCATGCATCAATCCCACCATCTGTGGAATCAGCCTGATAAATCTTTGCTGCACTCCCTCAAGTGCAAGAACATCCTTCCTCAGGAAAAGACACCAAAACTGCATACAATATTCTAGGTGTGGCCTTGTTGAAGTGGAAATTTTCCTGCTTCTTGACTGTGGTAGAAAGACTCAACAAAGTCCGTTCCATCAAAATAACTTGTCTTTATTTACAAAACACTGCATGCAGTATTGACAAAAGCTTGAGTTCAGAGAGCCGTCGTTACGACTTGCTTATTCTTCCTGAAGACCACGCTAACATGAAGAATCAGTTCAGTATTTATACATACTTGTTATCAGTTTGTGTGACCCGAGCTTATTCAGGAATTTGATCAATAATAGCGTCATAAGCAATGTCATAAATCATAGTACAATTGCAGACCTCCTCGAACTCTTTGTCTCATCATTCATATCTTTATCTTGTCCTTTGATAGAACAGAAGAAGGTCAGTGACTCCTTCATCCTTTATCTTGTCTTACTCATACAGCCTTAGGTTTTGCGGAGTCAGCCTTATCAGGTCTTGACCTTCTCCGGTCTTATTCATGTCTTAGGTTATGCAGAATCAGTCTTATCAAGTCTTACAGAGATCTGGCATTTTGGAATAGCTTGATCAGCTTTCCTTACTTTGTACCAAATACTTGACCAGTTTTCCCATCATGCCACTACTTCATTCATACAACTTCACAGCCTCACCAAAGTCCTGTATAATTGCAACAACACATCCCTTCTCCTGAAATCTCTTGGAATGAAGGCCAACATGCCATTTGCCTTCTTTACTGCCTGCTGCACTTGCAAGCTTACCTTCAGTGACTAGTGCACAAGGACACCCAAGTCCCACTGCATACTTCCAAGTTACAGCCATTCAGATAGTAATCTGCCTTCTTGTTTTCCAAAGTAAATAACCTCATGTTTTTCTGAATTATACTGCATCTGCCATTGATTAGCGCACTCACCCAACGTTTCCAGATCCTGCTGCAAGATCTCTGCATCCTCATCACAGTTCACCCTCCCACCCATCTTGATATCATTTGCAAACTTTGAGATGTTACGTTTTGTTCCCTCATCCAAATCATTTATATATATATATTGTGAATAGCTGGGGTCCCAGCACCAATCTCTGTGGTACCCCACTAGTTACTGCCTGCCAATTTGAAAAGGACTCATTAATTCCTATTCTTTGTTTCCTCTCTGCCAAGCAGTTTTCTATCCATCCCAGTACACTTGTCCCAATTCCACTCACTTTAATCGTGTACGATAATCTCTTATGTCGGACTTTGTCAAACTCTTTCTGAAAGTCCAAATATACCATGTCGATTGGTCCCCCTTATCAACTCTAATAGTTATATCTTCAAAGAATTCCAACAGATTTGTCAAACATGATTTCCCCTTCATAAATCCATGCTGACTCTGTTTGATCCTGCTGCTGCTTTCTAAATGCTCTGCTATAAAGTCCTTGATATTAGATTCGAGAATTTTCCCCACTACTAATGTTAAGATTACTGGTCTATAATTCTCTGTTTTTCTCTACCTCCCTGTTTGAATATTGGAGTGACATTAGCTACCCTCCAATCTGCAAGGACTGTTCCAGAGTCTATAGAATTCTAGAAGATGATCACCATAGCATCAGCTATTTCTGGAGCCGCTTCCTTGAGTACTCTGGAGTGTAGATTATCAGGCCCTGGGGGTTTATCCACCTTCAATCCCATCTATTTTTTCAGCACCATTTCTCTGCTAATCTTGGTCTCAATCGGTTTTTCCCTCTCACTAAATCTTGCATTCTCCAACACTTTTGATATCCTTTTTTGTGAAGACAGAACCAAAATATGTATTGAATTGGTCAGCAATTTCTTTGTCCCCTATTATACATTTCCCCTGTTTCTGTCTGTGGGGGTCCTACATTTGTCTTCAGCAACCTCCTTCTCTTCACTTATCTATAGAAACTTTTTGTGTCAGTCTTTATGTTCCCTGCAAGCTTACTTTCGTACTGTATTTTCCCTTCTTAATCAATCTCTTCGTCCTTCTTTGCTGAATTCTAGACTGTTCCCGATTCTCAAACCTATTATTTTTCTCGGCCAATCTGTATGCTTCTTCCTTGGGCTGGATGCTTTTATGCTAGACAGGAATAAACAGTAGCTGCAGGTGCCCCAGGCATTCACTGAACATCTGCTATGGCCTAACCACTGTCATCCCTTTAAGTAACTCTCTCCAAATCTATCAGGGCCAATTCATACCTCCTATCTTCATAGTTTCCTTTATTGAGATTCAGCAGCCTCGTCTCCAAATCAACTACTGCACATGCCATCTTGCTAAAGAAAATTCTATCATGTTATGGTAGACCCAAGGGGTCTTGTACAGCTAAATTGGCAATGATTCCCTTCTCATTACATAGTACCAAGTCAAAATGGCCTGCTCTCCAGTTGATTGCTCCAGGAAAACCATCCTATATACACTCAAGGAATTCCTCCTCAACAGCATTGTGGCTAATTTGATTTGCCCAATCTATGTGCAGATTAAAATCACCCATGATCACCAAAGTTTCCTTATGATACAAATGTAATTTCGTTTAATGCCATTCCCAATATCAACAGTGCAGTTTGGGGTTCTATATATGACACCCACTAATTTTTTTTGTCCGTTGGTATTTCTGAGCTCTGACTAATG
This sequence comes from Carcharhinus amblyrhynchos, assembly GCF_965287045.1. Taxonomy (NCBI): domain Eukaryota; kingdom Metazoa; phylum Chordata; class Chondrichthyes; order Carcharhiniformes; family Carcharhinidae; genus Carcharhinus; species Carcharhinus amblyrhynchos. The sequence continues at coordinate 52,924,934 of NC_137339.1, read as the reverse complement.
TCAGAGCTAATATCCTTTCTCACTATTGTATTAATTTCCTCTTTAACTAGTAGTGCCACTCCACCATCTTTTATACCTGTCCTGCCTAAATACTGAATACCTTGGGATATTCAGTTTCCATTACTGGTCACCCTGCAGCCATGTCTCCGTAATCCCAATTATATTGTGCCTCTTTACATCTATCAGCACGATTAGTTCATCCACTTTTTTGCGGATGCTCTGCGCATTAAGGCAAAGAGCCTTTAAGCATGTCTTTTTAACATTGTTTCTCTCACTCCCAATATTTTTTTCCATAGCCCTGTTTGAATTTTGTCTTTGCCTAACACTTTTCTTATTTCCTTTTCTGCCTTTTGTTTTTGTCCTTGCTCTCTCCTTCTTTGACGCCTTACATAGATTCTCAACCCCATGGTATATTAGTTTACACCCTCCCAACTGCTCTAGCAAACATTCCCTCATGACAGTCTCAGTCCTGCCCTGGTGTAACCCATCCAGTGTGTACAGGTCTCACCTCCCCCAGAACCAGTCCTGATGCCTAGGAATCTGAAATCCTCCACCTGACACCATTTCTTCAGCCACATATTCATCTGACATATCCTGTTATTTCTACTCTGACTAGCAGGTGGTGCTGGTAGTAATCCTGAGGTCCTTTTAAGGTCCAATTTCTTAACTTTGTTCCTGGCTCCCTGTATTCTGCTTTTTAGGACCTCATCCCCTTTTTTTTCCCATGTTGCTTGTCCCGATGTGTACCATGACTACTGGTTGTTCACCCTCCCCCTCCAGAATGTCCTGTACCCGCTCCAAAACATCTTTGATGCTCGCACAGGGAGGCAACATACCATCCTGGAGTCGCATTTGTGGCACAAAAATACCTGTCTATTTCCCTTATAATTGAGTCCCCTATAACTATTGCACTGGCACACTTTTTACTCCTCCCCTCTGCTGCTGAACCAACCATGGTGCAACGAGTTGGGTTGCTGCTGCTTTCGCTGAGAGCTCATTCCCCTCAACTGTATCCAAAAGGGTATATCTGTTTTGCAGGGGAATGGCCACAGGGGATTCCTGCACTACCTGCCTATGTCTCTTGCTTGCCCCGTGGTCACCCATTCCCTTTGTGCTTTCGGAGTCTGAGCCAGCAATGTGACCACCTCTCTGTTGTGCTAGCCATGATATTCTGACTTGCAGATGCTCCACAGTGTCTTCAGCTGTCTTTCAGCTCTGAAACTCGAACTTCCATGAGCTGTAGCTGGAGACACTTCCTGCACACATGCTGATCTGGGGGACTGGAACTGTCCCCAGCCTGCCAAGAGGAGCAAACCAAGGCTTGGAGCTCTCCTGTCGTGTCTTACCCCTTTAAATTAAACTTTTGAGAGATGTTTCAGATTATACCCAATTCTTCTTTCCTGCTCCTCGCTACTAATGATCATAATCTTTGCAAACTATAAACCACAGAAATTACATGGAAATACTACTGTAGTGTCCAACAACTACAGTGCCAAGAGAAAAAAGAAAAGAAAAACCTACTTACCAGTCACCAGCCAACCATCTACGTGCTGACTATGATGGCACTGTAGATTTCCTTTTACCTTTCACTTGCCCTTGAGTCTCCCTCACGGGTCTACATCTCTGCTTCTCCCAAAGATGAGCATCTCTTTCCCACTCAGCACCGAATCCCCACTCAGCTCCAAAATCCCGATACTCTCACTCTGGCTAAAATCTCACTCCAGCTGCAGTCTCTCTCCCACTGGCATGCACCAGCTCAGTGGTCCCATGTCAGTGACTTGAACAAAAATCTAGACTTCCACTCTAGTGTATTACTAAGGGAATGCTGCATCATTGAGGATGTCATCCTTCAGTTTTAGTGTTAAAGGACAGGGATAGTCTCAGCTTTGTGAATATAAAAGATCACATGACACTACTTTGAAGAAGAGCAGTGGAATTTCTCCTGGTGGCCTAGGCTATCTGTCTATCATTGTTACTGACACAGGTTGTCATAATACTCTGAAGAAGTCTTACGGATTGAAAACATTAACTTTGTTTCCATTTCCACAGGTGCTGCTGGACCTGCTGCATATTTCTTGCATTTCCTTTTTTTTTACTATTGTCGTATTGCTGTTTGTAGCAGCTTTCTGTGTTCCAATTGGCTGCTATGTTTCCTACATTTCAACAGTGACTATTCTTCAAATGTACTTCATTGACTGTAAAGTACTTTATCCATCTTGAATTGCGTAAAGCATAATATCAGGTTTGCACGCTGTATTTCTCACTTGCTGTCATACATGTTGGCTCTTCAGTTGTTTGGGAGGATGTCAGAGGATCTGCTTTCGCCCTTTTTAAAAACTGTCCTGTCAAACAGTTACTCTTTCAATTTCTGAGCTGATGTGCAGATTTTGTGTTTTCCCATTCTCTCATTATGAGCTGATTGTTCATTTCCTTGTTTCTTTCCTACTCTCCGTTTTCTCAGAGGATCATTTCATCTTCCAAATCTGCAACTTTGGAAGCATCCATCTGAGAGCAGAATGTTAATTCTGCTTCTCTCATTACCTGCTGAATGTCTGCAATATTTTCTGTGTTCATTCACAACTTCTATTTAAAATTGAAAAGCGGGTTCCCAGTTATCCCACCAATATTTCCCCTCAGTGTTGGGAGTATCCATTAGATCTTTCCCTTGCTGGTTTTTTTGTCCCGTTTCTATTAACATTTTTACTTTTTTTAATTCTGAAGAAGGACTTGCCCTGAAACACTAAGCGTATCATTTCTTATTTTAGTAAGGCGTTTGATAAGGTTCCTCATGGCAGGCTATGAAGAAGGTAAGGAGGTGTGGGATAGAAGGAAATTTGGCCAATTGGTTAAGTAACTGGCTGTATCATAGAAGGTGGTGGTGGAAGGAAAATTTTCAGACTGGAGGCAATGTACCAGAGGGGTCAGTGCTGGGTCCTGTGCTATTTGTGATTTTTATCAATGACTTGGAAGAGAGGGCTGAAGAGTGGGCTAGTAAATTTGCTGATGACACCAGGCTTGGTGGAGTGGTGGATGAGGTGGAGGGCTCTTGTAGGCTGCAAAGAGACATTGAAAGGATGCAGAACTGGGCCGAAAAGTGGCAGATGGAGTTTAACCCTGAAAGTACGAGGTGATTAATTTTTGTAGGACAAACTTGAATGTGGATTACAGGGTTAACGGCAGGGTTCTGAGGAATGTGGAGGAACAGAGAGACCTTGGGGTTCATATCCACAGATCTCTGAAGGTTGCCACTCAAATGGATAGAGCCGTGAGGAAGTCTTATAGTGTGTTAGCGACTATTAACAGGAGGTTTGAGGTTAAGAGTTGTGGGGTATGATAATAATGTTTTTTCTCTTTTCATTCACAGGTTTTAAGTCGGTCCGCCTTGTTGTCCAACAAGGGGCATACACGCGATGGGTCATACTTGGGCTGCTCTTGGTTGTTTGAGATTGGCCTAGTGTTTCATGTCGTTGGTGTGTGCTTAAACTGGACCAGATGCTGGGCAAGACGACAGCTCAGTGACTATCACTGTTTGCTGTGCAGACACATGGATTTGGGCCAGTGTCTGTGGGAGTTTGCGCATTCTCCCCGTGCTTACATGGGTTTTCTCTGGGTCTTCCGGTTTCCTCCCACACTCCAAAGATGTGCTATTGGGCTGATTGGCAGTAATAAATTGTCCCTAAATTAGTTTCCCTCAATGTGGATGGCCATAAAACAATAGATAAGGGTCATGGGTGGAGGGGGGGACTGGTAGTGTTAAAATGGCGGCGCGGGCTCGTTGGGCCGAAGGGCTTGTTTCCCGGGCTGTTTTTGTTCTTTGTTCTTTGGGTTATGCTGCGACTATACCAGACATTGGTGAGACCACATTTGGAATATTGTGTTCAGTTCTGATCACCTCTCTATAAGAAGTATGTGGAAGCATTGGAGAGAGTGCAGAGGAGATTTACCAAGATGCTGCCTGGTTTGGAGGGTAGGTCTTATGAGGAAAGGTTGAGGGTGCTGGGGCTTTCCTCTTTAGAGCAGAGGAGGATGAGAGACGACTTAATAGAGGTTTATAAGCTGATGAGGGGGAGAAATAGAGTGGACGTGCAGAGACTATTTCCTTGGGTGGATGTAGCTGTTATTAGGGGACACAACTTTAAGGTTCATAGTGGGAGATATAGGAGGGATGTCCGAGGTAGATTCTTCACTGAGTGGTTGGGGTGTGGAATGCACTGCCTGCTGTGATAGTGGAGTCGGAGACTTTAGGAACTTTCAAGTGGTTATTGGATAGGCACGTGGAGCACACCAGAATGATAGGGAGTGTGATAGCTTGATCTTGGGTTCGGCCATAGCTCGGCACAACATTGAGGGCCAAAGGGCCTGTGCTGTGCTGTACTGTTCTATATTTCTATTTCTCTTTGCCAGATACTGACTGACTTGTCATTTATTTACAATGTTTTCTGGGGGTTTCCTTTACTTTTGGATATATGTCTCTCGGGCAACTGTGTTTACTGATACAAATTGGAAGAGGTAGTTTCCCTTAGGTCTAAGGCCTTCCAATCGTTATTTGTCGAAAAGACAGTTTGAAGCAGCAGCCACCCTTTGTCTGTACACACTGACTGGGCTGTTTACATCAGTGCATCCAATCTGATGGCTAAATCTCAGTGTATTTGCTGCCAAGTTAGAGGCAATGGGACTTTTGAATAGAGACAGCTCAATGATTTGAGTTAAACAACGTCCAAGATTGTCAGGTTAGGCGAAGGGTAAGAATTGAAAAGTCATTTTGATTCTTCTTGCACAAATAGAACGTAGAACATTACAGCGCAGTAGAGGCCTTTTGGCCCCCGATGTTGCGCCGACCAGTGGAACCAATCTAATGACCCTCTAACCTAAACTATTCCAATATTGTCCATATGTCTATCCAATGACCATTTGAATGCCCTTATAGTTGGCGAGTCCACTATTGCTGCAGGCAGGGCATTCCATGCCCTTACTAGCCTCTGAGTAAAGAACCTACCTCTGACATCTGTCCCATGTTTATCACCCTTTAATTTAAAGCTATGTCCCCTCATGTTAGCCATCACCATCCGAGGAAAAAGGCTCTCACTGTCCACCCTATCTAACCCTCTGATCATCTTGTATGCCTCAACTGAGTCACCTTTTAACCTTATTCTCTCTAACGAAAACAACCTCAAGTCCCTCAGCCTTTCTTCATAAGACCTTCCCACCTTACCAGGCAACATCCTGGTAAATCTCCTCTGCACCCTTTCCAATGCTTCCACATCTTTCTTATAATGCGGCGACCAGAACTGTATGCAATACTCCAAGTGCGGCCTCACCAGAATTTTGTACAGCTGCAACATGATCTCGCGGCTCCAAAACGCAATCCCTCTACCAATAAAAGCTAACACACCGTACGCCTTCTTAACAACCCTATCAACCTATCAAAAATAGCCAAAGCAGACCTGCACTCCCAAGTTTTAATGTTTGGAATTGGTTTTTAGTATTGAATAGTTAAGTGGGTGTTGCCTACTTCCTATTTCTAACAAAAATGCAATGTTCTGAGGGATCTGTAAATATTGGAGATTTGATGTTTCTTCTCGAATGTTGCAACATCATCTGGCTTTAACCTGTAGTAAGAAGTCTCACAACACCAGTTAAAGTCCAACAGATTTATTTGGTAGCAAAAGCCACTAGCTTTCGGAGCGCTGCCCCTTCGTCAGGTGAGTGGGAGTTCTATTCACAAACAGGGCATATAAAGACACAAACTCAATTTACAAGATAATGGTTGGAATGCGAGTCTTTACAGTTAATCAAGTCTTAAAGGTACAGACAATGTGAGTGGAGAGAATGTCAAGTACAGGTTAAAGAGATTTGGATTGTCTCCAGATAGGGCAGTTAGGTTTTGCAAGCCCAGGCAAGTCATGGGGATTACAGATAGTGTGACATGAACCCAGGACCCCGGTTGAGGCGTCCTCATGTGTGCGGAACCTGGCTCAGCGACTCTGTGTTGTGTGTTGTGAAGGCTGCCTTGGAGCATGCTTACCTGTAGATCTGAGGCTGAATGCCCATGACTGCTGAAATTTGATTACCTGTTAAGACTCGCATTCCTTGTAAATTGAGTTTGTGTTTTTATATGCCCTATAATAGAACTCCCACTCACCTGACAAAGTGGCAGCACTCCAAAAGCTAGTGGCTTTTGCTACCAAACAAACCTGTTGGACTTTAGCCTAATGTTGTGAGACTTCTTACTGTGTTTACCCCAGTACAACACTGGCACCTCCACATCTTTAACCTGTAGGGCAGACACTGTATATCTGAGATACATACTATGTTATAAAGGCTGGCCAACTTGTTCCTATTTGTACTTCTGTTTCTTAACTTGCTGATTTATCTTGTTTGAACTTAATGAGCTGGAGATTTTGAATGTTGTTCCTATTGGATAAATCCTAAATTTGGATGGCAAGACTAAATGTGGAAAATATTAAGAATTATTCTCTTCAAGCTCCTATCTTTTCTTAGATATATTCGTATTCTTTATGTATTTCAGAAAACGTTTGGGTTATCCTTGATTTTTACTCGCTGACTTTTTTTTGATGTCCACTCTTTGCTTCCCCAATTTCATTTTCAATTTCACTCAGGTACTTCCTATGGCCCTCCAAGCTTTCTGCAGTATTGAGCTCTTGATATCTCACATGAGTTTCCCTTTTTTTCCCTTATTGCACCCATAATGTTCCTTGACATCCAAGACTCTAGATTTGGGAGATCTACCCTTTTATATGATGACAGCATATGCGGTGAACCCTGTCCATTTCTTTGAATGCCTCTCAGTAGTCTGACACTGATTTACCTTCAATTAACTGATTCCAATAAATTTTTGCTAACCAATTTCAGCCTTGTAAAATTGGCCTTCCCTCAATTAAGAACTTTACTCCTGGTCTATCGTTGTCGCTTTCAATTAATATGCTAACTTTAATTGAAGTATGATTACTAGCACCAAAATGCTCTCCCATTGATACATTTTCCACCTGTCGAACTTAATTCCATAAAGCCGAATCCAGAATTGCCCCTTCCCCCTTGGTACACACTGGGCTGACAATTCTATAACCAGGATTATTAAGCTGACCATTTTTTTTAACACACTTCAGTAATGTATTTCCAAGGTCATTATGTCCTCAAGGCAAATGATGTATTCATTTTACCTTTTTTTTTTGTTTATTTTCCAACCTTTGTTTCTTCCGTCTTCCATACTTGCTTGCTATATGTTGTGTCTTTTTTCCCAGTTTTGTTTCCCTTCTGAATCTACACTCAGGATAGTTTAAACCCTTCCCAAAAGCATTTGCAAAACTCCCCATGGTGATTATTGGTTCTGTTGCTGTTGAGGTGCAAACTGTTTCGCTTGTATAGTCCCTAGCTTTCCTCAACTTAGAACATAGAACATTACAGCGCAGAACAGGCCCTTTGGCCCACGATGTTGCGCCGACCGCTTAAAAAGCAATGACCCTCTAACCTAAACCAAACGCTTTCCATCCATAAACCTATCCACGGATCTCTTAAATGCCCCCAAACTAGTCGCATTTACAACTGCAGCAGGCAGGGCATTCCAATCCCTCACCACCCTCTGGGTAAAGAACCTACCCCTGACATCCGTCCTATAACTACCACCCCTTAATTTAGAGCTATGCCCCCTCGTGCTAGCTTTCTCCATCCGAGGAAAAAGGCTATCACTGTCCACCCTATCTAAACCTCTAATCATCTTATATGTTTCAATAAGGTCCCCTCTTAGCCGCCTTCTTTCTAACGAAAACAACCTCAAATCCCTCAGTCTCTCCTCATAGGACCTCCCCTCCATACCAGGCAACATCCTGGTAAACCTCCTCTGCACCCTCTCCAAAGCCTCCACATCCTTCCTATAATGTGGGGACCAGAACTGCACACAATACTCCAAGTGTGGCCGCACCAGAGTTTTGTACAGTTGCAACATGACGCTGCAGCTCCTAAATTCAATCCCCCTACCAATAAACGCCAAGACGCCGTATGCCTTCCTAACAACCCTATCTACTTGATTCCCAACTTGCAGGGATCTATGTACACATACACCGAGATCCCTCTGTTCATCCACACTATTCAGAGTCCTACCGTTAGCCCTGTACTCTACACATCTGTTATTCCTGTCAAAGTGAATTACCTCACACTTTTCCGCATTAAACTCCATCCGCCACCTCTCGGCCCAGCTCTGCAACTTGTCCAAGTCTCCCTGTAGACTAAGACACCCTTCCTCACTATCTACCACACCTCCGACTTTGGTGTCATCAGCAAATTTACTAATCCACCCAACTATACCCTCATCCAGATCATTTATAAAAATTACAAACAGCAGTGGCCCCAAAACAGATCCCTGAGGCACACCACTCGTAACTGAACTCCATGATGAATACTTACCATCAACCACCACCCTCTGTCTCCTATCTGCCAGCCAATTCCTGATCCAATTACCTAAATCACCCTCAATCCCATACATCTGCATTTTCTGCAGAAGCCTTCCATGGTGAACCTTATCAGATGCCTTACTAAAGTCCATATATACCACGTCAACTGCCTTACCCCCATCCACCTCTTTGGTCACTTTCTCAAAAAACTCAATAAGGTTAGTAAGGCACGACCTACCCTCCACAAAACCATGCTGACTATCTCCAATCAATTCATTACTCTCCAAATAACTATAAATCCTATCCCTAATAATTTTTTCTAAAACCTTGCCCACAACAGAAGTAAGACTCACCGGTCTATAATTCCCGGGGAAGTCTCTGTTCCCCTTCTTAAACAATGGGACAACATTCGCTATCCTCCAATCTTCTGGCACTATACCTGTGACCAACGACGACCTGAAGATCAGAGCCAGAGGCTCTGCAATCGCCTCTCTTGCCTCCCAGAGAATCCTAGGGTAAATCCCGTCTGGCCCAGGGGACTTATCTATTTTCAAACCCTCAAGAATATCTAGCACCTCCCCCTTATCAACTGCAATACTGTCCAGTTTACAACCCTGTAACCCAGTGTTCTCCACAGCTACATTTATGTCCCTCTGCGTGAACACCGAAGAGAAATATTGGTTCAATGCCTCTCCAATCTCTTCCGGTTCCACACATAAATTCCCACTGCTGTCTCTAACTGGCCCTAATCTTGCCCTAACCAACCTTCTGTTCTTAACATATCTATAGAACGCCTTAGGATTCTCCTTAATCCTATCAGCCAAAGTCTTCTCATGTCCTCTTTTAGCCCTTCTTAACTCACCCTTTAACTCCCTCCTAGCCAATCTAAAGCTTTCTAGTGCACTACCTGAGCCCTCAAGTCTCATCCGGACATAAGCCTCCTTTTTCTTTTTAACCAGCGAATCAACTTTCCTAGTGCACCATGATTCCCTAGCTCGACCAATTCCTCCTTGCCTGACAGGGACATACCTATCAAGGACTCGCAGTAGCTGCTCCTTGAAAAAACTCCACATTTCGGACGTTCCCAGCCCCTGTAGTCTCCTAGTCCAACCTATGCTTCCTAATTCTCTCCTAATAGCCTCATAATTACCCTTCCCCCAGCTAAAACTACTGACCCGAGATTCATGCCTATCCCTTTCCATCACTAAGGTGAACGTAACTGAATTGTGGTCACTATCACCAAAATGCACACCAACTTCCAAGTCTAGCACCTGGTCTGGCTCATTTCCCAGCACCAAATCCAATATAGCCTCACCTCTAGTTGGCCTATCAACATACTGAGTCAAAAAACCTTCCTGCACGCTTTGTACAAAAACTGACCCTTCTAATGAGCTAGAGCTATAGCTATTCCAATCAATATTAGTAAAGTTAAAGTCCCCCATAACAATTACCCTATTACTTTAACTCCTATCCAGGATTGTCTCCGCAATCCTTTCCTCAACCTCTCTAGAACTTTTAGGAGGTCTATAAAAGACTCCCAACACGGTGACCTCTCCTCTCCTATTTCTAATCTCAGCCCAAACTACCTCAACAGCCAAGTCCTCATCAAACTTCCTCTCTGACACTGTGATACAATCCTTGACTAATAATGCTACCCCTCCCCGCCTCTACCTCCTTCTCTACTCCGACTGAAGCATTTGAACCCCGGAACCTGCAGCAACTTGGTCCCATTGCAATTACAATGGCAGCATCAAATATCAACTCGAGAATTGGATTAGATAAAGTCAAGGCTTCTTGTTAGTTTGTTTTTATGTCTGTGGTAGGGTGAGGGAAGATTTCTTGTCAAGTTTTGATTTTAGCGGTTCTTTCTTGTAAATCCAGTCATCATACATAATTAGCTTTAGAAGAAAAATTGGCTTCTACTTGGAACTCTGAAGTGAGCTAATTTCGATAGCTTTGTAAGCACTATGGGCTATAGATTGAAAAAATAAACTTGTACTTAATATGTGTAGTTGGCTCAGTTTGTACCTGGTTGATTACCCTTTTTAAAAATCTCAAGTGATGTGATAAAAGGAAAGATATTTAAAATATTTAAATATGATGAGGGAACAGTAGAAAAACTACTGGTCAGTACTGGTCAATTTGATAAGTTCCTTCAAGAAGGAGGAACATATATTTGAAATTAGTAACATTTTGTTATTTTGTCTGTTCAAGGAATATGTTCACCAGTAAATATGTGACTACACTGTGAGTTGCTTATGTGCATAACTCACTTTTAAATTTGCTTGAAATTTTTAAATTTAATTGCCTACAGAAATGGTTTGGAGAAAAAATATTTGGTGAATAAAGCAACAAATGGGCAATATTTGTTGTTCATTATCAAAATCTCTCCAGGTAAAAGTAGGCACTAGCAATCGGCAGATATGGGGAGTTGAGAGTCAGCAATGAGAGTGCTCCGAGAAAGAAGAGCCAAAATAACCTGAAGATTAGAAAAGACCCAAAAGGTGTGACTGTCTCAATGTGAAATTCATTGTGCTATACAAATGATTCTTTCTTGAATAACGAGCACTTTTGACGCATTTTCATCTTGAACAGGCAGATTGTTGCTCGAGGGCTCCTGGATGTTCTGCGAGCTTTTAGTGATGATGAGAAAGATTTCTTGGCTGTCATGGAGACCATAGTCAGACTCTCTGAAGATACAGGTATGTTGGTGACCTCCTAATGTTGTTGTGTGATGGGCTAGTGTTTTGCATAAGTAGTTGATGCTTTATTTTCCCTCTTTATCCTCCTTTCTTTCCTCCACCCATTGGTCTCTCTTTCCACAACTGCAGTTAGCCTTGTGGTATCTCTCCCAGGCAGCTACACTTTTTTGTGTAAAGATCATTCTTAAAAAAAATTTTGCTGGGTGCATTTGAGTGTTTATTTTTAGAATCAAAACAGTGTAAGAGGATGAGGGGCATGATTGGTAAAGATTAAGTAAACTGATTTAGATTAAAACATTTGTTTTTGGAAGTGAAATCTCTTGTGAAGACAGAAAAAAAGTGGTGGGCTGACAAAGTGGCACGCTCAAAGATACATGACAGCTTCTGGTGATTTATACTGTTGTGAGTCTCATTGTAATTCTGGAAGTTCTGGCAAGTACATTAAAGCAAGCTTCTTTTTACAATGTGCGATGGAAACAAGATTTCCTTTTAATTAAGTAGTCATCCTCCAGTAGAGAGGTTTAATCATAGAACCCTACAGTGCAGAAAGAGGCCCTTCGGCCCATTGAGTCTGCACTGAACACAATCCCACCCAGGCCCTACCCCCATGTCCCCACATATTTTACCCACTAATCCCTCTAACCTACGCATTCCTGACACTAAGGTGCAATTTCTTAGCGTGGCCAATCAACCTAACCCGCACATCTTTGGACTGTGGGAGGAAACCGGAGCACCCGGAGGAAACCCATGCAGACACGAGGAGAATGTGCAAACTCCACACAGACAGTGACCTGAGCCGAGAATTGAACCCAGGACCCCTGGAGCTGTGAAGCAGCAGTGCTAACCACTGTGCTACCGTGCTGCCCGGTAGTTTCTGTATATGGTAATTTCTGGGCACTGCTCCCAGATGAATCTAAATTTTCTATGTTAAACTCATGGAAATATTTATACTCTTGGTGAGAAGTGACTTGCCTGCTTGTGTGGTGTCTATGCTGTGTCACTGCCTGTTTGAATGTATAAGGGTGGACAGTGAGAGCCTTTTTCCTCGGATGGTGATGGCTAACACAAGGGGACATAGCTTTAAATTGAGGGGTGATAATTATAGGACGGATGTCAGAGGTAGGTTCTTTACTCAGAGGGTAGTAAGGGCGTGGAATGCCCTGCCTGCAGCAGTTGTGGATTCGCCAACTTTAAGGGCGGTCAAATGGTCAGTGGATAGGCATATGGATAACATTGGAATAGTTTAGGTTAGAGGATCATTAGATTCGTTCCACTGGTCGGCGCAACATCGAGGGCTGAAGGGCCTGTACTGCGCTGTTATGTTCTATGTTCTATGTATTCTTTCCATTACTTGTCTCAGTCAGTTGACCATAATGGATCAACACCAGATACAAAATTGGCTTGACTGTAGAGGGTTGTTTTTCAAACTGAAGGCCTGTGACCAGTGGTGTGCCTCAGGTACTGGTAATGATTTAGATGAGAATTTAGGAGGCATGGTTAGTAAGTTTGCAAATGACACCAAGGTTGGTGGCACAGTGGACAGTGAAGAAGGTTATCTCAGATTGCAACAGGATCTTGATCAATTGGGCCCGTGGGTTAACGAATGGCAGTTGAGTTTAATTTAGATAAATGTGAGGTAATGCATTTTGCTATATTGAACCAGGGCGTGACTTATTCCATTAATGGTAGGGCATTGGGGAGAGTTGCAGAACAAAGAGATCGAGGGCTACAGGTTCATAGCTCCTTGAAAGTGAAGTCACAGATGGACAAAGTGGTAAAGAAGGCATTCAGCATGCTTGGTTTCATCGGTCAGAACATTGAATACAGCAGTTGGGATGTCTTGTTGAAGTTGTACAAGACATTGGTAAGGCCACACTTGGAATACTGTATACAGTTCTGGTCACCCTATTATAGAAGGATATTATTAAACTAGAAAGTGTGCAGAAAATATTTACTAGGATGCTACCGGGATTTGATGGATTGAGTTATAAGGAGAGACTGAATAGACTGGGGCTATTTTCTCTGGAGCGTAGGAGGCTGAGGGGCAACTTTATAGAGACCTATAAAATAATGAGGGCACAGACAAGATAGATAGTCAATATCTTTTCCCAAAGATAGGGGAGTCTAAAACTAGAGGGCATAGGTTTAAGATGAGAGGGGAGAGATACGGAAGTGTCCAGAGGGGCAATCTTTTCACACAGATGATGGTGAGTGTCTAGAACAAGCTGCCAGAGGTAGTAGTAGAGGCAGGTACAATGTTGTCTGTATTAACACTTTTAATGTTGCTATCCTTGAACTGTTGTTCCCTGTCGTTTGCTTTTACTCTTGGCCTGCAAAGCACGGGAACCCAGGGAAGGAGGAGTTGCATTGTATAAATGAAAGTTAGTGCAGTGACAATTGCTCTTTCCCACAAAACAGCACAATCAAATCTTTAGGGACAGAATTCAACTGTGTAACAGAAGTGACCATTTTTCAACCTAACACTGCATTTACAGTCAGTGGAACAGTTCTTTAGAATTCTTTCACAGGATATGTGTGTCATTACCTAGGCTAGCCCATTCCTAATTGCTCTTGAAATGATGGTGGTGAGCTGCCTTCTCGAAACTCTGCTGTTCATTTGGTGCAGGTTCATCCACTGTGCTGTTAGGAAGGGAATTCCAGGATTTTGATTCAGCAGCAATTAAGAAATGATGATTGTTTCCAAGTCCGGATGATGTGTGGCTGAGAGGGGAACTTGCAGGTGGTGGTGGTTCATGCATTTGTTGCCCTTGTTCTTCAAGGCAGTTGAGGTCATGACTTTGGAAGGTGCTTTGAAGAGTCATTGGTGAGTTGTTGCAGTGCATCATATAGATAGAACCCACTGCTACCACTGTTGCGAAAGGAGTGACAGTGAATGGATTGCTAGGCAAGTGGCAGCTTTGTCATATTTGGCATCAAGCTTCCATAGTGTTGTTGAAGCTGAGCTATCTGGGCAAGTGGAGAATATTCCATCACACTCCTGACAATGTTGCTACGTTTTCAGTAATTTGCATCGTAGGAAAGCCGCAAGCACATGCTAAGACCAGTGTGCTGGGATAAACGTGGTAGAGGAATGACAACAGGGTTCCATATCTGTTCAGGATTAATTTATTTTAGAATTCAGCACAGGAATGGAGGTCTTGGCACTTAATCCTTTGTACTATAAAACTAAAATATTGTAATTTGGCAGCTGTGGAATTAATTGCTTGGTCTCACTGTACTACTTCACTCATAGAGCCCACTGTTCGTGCTGAATTGATGGAGCAAGTACCACATCTAGCCATGTTTCTCCAGGAGAACCGACCATCTTTCCCAACTGCTTTTTCCAAGTACCTGGTGCCTATTGTTGTAAGATACCTCACTGACCCGAATAACCAGGTAAGAACCAAAGAACAAAGAACAACACAGCACAGGAAACAGGCCCTTAGGCCCAATGAGCCTGCGCCGCCATTTTAACATTGAGTGCCCTCCTCTATCCGTGACCTTTGTCTATACCTATTGGGGAAGATTGAGGGAAGACTAATTTAGGGACAATTTGTTACACCAATCAGCCTAAGAGCGAGTTTTTGGGATGTGGGAGGAAACCGGAGCACCCGGAGAAAACCCACGCAATCACGGGGAGAATGTGCAAACTCCCGCAGACACCGGCCCAAATCCATGTATCTGCACAGCAAACAGTGATAGTCACTGAGCTGTCATGTTGCCCATCAGATGGTCCAGTTTAAGCGTACACTAACGACGTGAAGCACTAGGCAACTCTCGAAGCAACATCCAAGAGCAGCCCTCGCACGACCCACCGTGTGTATGCCCCTTGTTGGTCAACAAGGTGGACCAAACCACCTGTGAAGTACAAGAAAAGACACCAATGAACATGCAAAACTTAAACAGACATTTACGGAATTCCCAGAAGCGCAGAAATAAAGCAAGTGAGCCATGAAATATGTTGGAAGGTCCATAGGAATCAACTGATTCCCAGCGATTTCCCAAAGCTCTTGATCTTCATTTAGAAAAGTCTCCTGTATCCCTCCGTCTCTAGTCCGCTCATGTGCCTGTCTAACTAAGCCTTAAACAACCCTAGCGTGCCTGCCTCCACCACCCTACTTGGCATTGCATTCCAGGCCCCCACCGTCCTCTGTGTGAAAAACCTCCCTCTAACATCCGAGTTATACCTCGCCACCCTCACCCTAAGCCCGTGGCCCCTCATAATTATTGTATCCAACCTAGGAAAAAGCTTACCACTGTTCACTTTATCTATACCCTTCATAATCTTATACACCTCTATTAGATCTCCCCTCATCCTCCGCCTTTCTAAGGAGAACAGCCCCAATTTGCTCAATCTTTCCTCGTAGCTCAGACCTTCCATACCAGGAAACATCCTGGTAAACCTCCTCTGCACTCTCTCCAGGGTCTCCACGTCCTTCCGGTAGTAAGGTGACCAGAACTGGACGCAGTACTCCAAATGCGGGCGAACCAACGTTCTATACGACTGCAACATTAGACGCCAGCTTTTATACTCTATACCCCTCCCTATAAAGGCAAGCATACCATAGGCCTTCTTCGTCACCTTCTCCACCTGTACAGGTACTTGTACTCCCAGGTCCCTCTGCGTTTCTATACTCTTAATAGGCCTACCATTTATTGTGTAACTCCCCCCTACATTCTTTCTTCCAAAGTGCACCACCTCGCATTTATCTGGAGTAAATTCCATCTGCCATTTCTCTGCCCGGTATACCAGCCTATCTATATGCTGCTGTATTGCCTGACACTGCTCCTCACTATCAGCAAGTCCAGCCATCTTTGTATCTTCTGCAAACTTGCTGATCACACTACTTACTCCCTCTTCCAAGTCATTTGTGCATATTACAAATAACAAAGGTCCCAGTACTGAGCCCTGCGGCACACCACTAGTAACAGACCTCCAGCTAGAAAAGGACCCTTCCACTACTACTCTCTGTCTCCTATTACCAAGCCAGTTCTCAATCCATCCTTGTATCCCATGAGCCTTAACCTTTTCCACCAACCTACCATGAGGGACTTTGTCAAACGCCTTACTGAAATCCATGTAGACGACATCCACGGCTCGTCTTCCGTCGACCGTTTTTGTCACCTCCTCAAAAAATTCTACCAGATGTGTAAGGCACGACCTCCCCTTAACAAATCCATGCTGCCTATCACTAATCAAATTGCCACAGTCTGAATGCTTATACATCCTATCCCTAAGAATCGTTTCCAACAACTTCCCTACCACTGACATCAAACTCACCGGTCTATAATTACCCAGGTTATCCCTACTACCCTTTTTAAACAACGGTACCACGTTTGCTGTCCTCCAGTCCTCTGGGACCTCACAAGAGAACAAGGTTACCTGCCATAGCAGTTTAAAAATTGGCATGGGACACCATGTCCAACTTTAAAAGACTCCGTAGTTTTGGCAAAATTGATGGGATTTAAGCGGATAAATCTCCAGAGCCTGAAACTGCATCCCAGACTACTTAACAAAGTGGCCCTAAAAATAGTAGATCCATTGGTGGTTATGTTCCAAAATTCTTTGAACGCTGGACTGGTTTCTACAAATTGGAAGGTAGCTAATGTAAGCCTGCTATTCAAAAAGGGGGGCAACTAGAAAACAGGAAACTATAGACCAGTAAGCCTAACATCAGTACTGTGAAAGTTGCTAGAGTCCATTATCAAGGATTTAATATCTCAACATTTGGAAGGCAGTGTTGTAATCAGACAAAGTCAGCATAGATTTACAAAAGGGAAATCATGCTTGACAAATCTATTGGAATTCTTTTGAGGATGTAACTAGTCAAGTTGACCAAAGAGAACCAATGGATGTGGTTTATTTAGCCTTTTAGAAGACTTTCAACAAATTCTCATGTGGCAGGCTTTTATGTAAGTATAAAGTGTATGGGATTGCAGATAGTATCTTGAGATGGATAGATAGCTGGTGAGCAGATAATGCCGTGGAGAAGGAATTTCGGGAGTGCATATTGGATAGTTTTCTTACCAATATGTGGAGAAACCAACTAGAGAGCGGGCTATCTTAGACTGGGTACTGTGTAATGAGAAGGGAATCATTGCCAAATTCTGGATGAGTACATGGGATTAAGGGTAATAGATAGGCCTGTTTGGCAGGGATATGATCGGTGCAACTTGTGGACCGAAGGGCCTGTTTGTGCTGTAGTGTTCTATGTTCTATGTAAGATAAAGAGTGAAGTAATTAGTTCGGAAACTAGGGTGCTGAATCTCAATAAAGAAAACCTATGAGGATATGAGGCATGGGTTGGCCTTGATAGACAGTTACTTAAAGGGATGACAGTGGATAGACAATGGCAAACATTCAAGGAACGCAAGGGGGAACTGCAACAACTGTTTGTTCCTGTCTGGCACAAAAGCAGAATGGGTAAGAGGGCCAATCCATGGCTTACAAAGGAAATTAGAGAGAATATCCAATCTAAGGAAAAAGCATATATATTGGCCTAGAAAAATAATAGGTCTGAGGATTAGGAGCAGTTTAGAATTTGGCAAAGAAAGACTAAAGGATTTATTAAGAAGGGGAGAATACAGTATGAAAGTAAGCTTGCAGGGAGCATAAAGACTGACACTGAGAGTTTCAATAGATACGTGAAGAGAACAAGGTTGGTGAAGACAAATGTAGGTCCCCTAGGGGAGTCTATAATAGGGGACAAAGAAATGGCTGAGCAACTGAAAATGTACTTTGGTTCTGCCTTCACAAAATAGGATACCAGAAATGTTGCAAGATTTAGTGAGAGGGAAGAACTGAGGGAGATCAATATTAGTCAAGAAATGGTACTGGGAAAATTGATGGGATTGAAGGTGGATAAATCCCCAGAACCTGATAATCTACATCCCAGAGTACTTCAGAAAGTGGCTTTGGAAATAGTGGATGCATTGGTGGTCATCTTCCAGGATTCTATAGACTCTGAACAATCCCTGCAGATTAGAGGGTAGCTAATGTCATTCCAATATTCAAAAAGGGAGGAGAGAGAAAACAGAATTATTGTCCAGTAAGCTTAATATCAGTAGTGGGGAAAATTCTCAAATTCATTATCAAGGACTTTATAGCAGAGCGTTTAGAAAGCAGTGGCAGGATCAAACAGAGTCAGCGTGGATTTATGAAGGGGAATCATGCTTGACAAATCTGTTGGAATTCTTTGAAGATATAACAAATAGAGTTGACAAGGAGGAACCAGTTTTTGTGGTATATTTGGACTTTCAGAAAGCATTTGACAAAGTCCTGCACAAGAGATTATCATGTAAAATTAAATTGCCTGGGATTGGAGGAAGTGTATTGAGATGCATAGAAAACTGCTTGGCAGAGAGGAAACAAAGAATAGGAATTAATGGGTGCTTTTCAAATTGACAGGCAGTAACTCATGGGACGCCACAGGGATTGGTGCTGGGATCCCACCTATTCACAATATGTATTAATGATTTGGAAGAAAAAATGTATTTAGTAGTCACAAGTAAGGCTTACATTAACACTGCAATGAAGTTACTGTGAAATTCCCTTAGTTACCACAGTCCAGTTGGATCAATGCACCTAATCACCACATCTTTCAGAATATGGGAGGAAACTGGAGCACCTTGAGAAAACTGACGCAGACACGGGGAGAATGCAAACTCCACACAGACTGTGACCCAAGCTAGGAATTGAACCCAGGTCCTCGGCGCTGTGAAGCAGCAATGCTGACCAATGCTGGATGAGGGAACAAAATGTAACATCTCAAAGTTGCAGATGATACCAAGCTGAATGGGAGGGTGAACTGTGATGAGGATGCAGAGATCCTTCAGAATGATCCGGACAGGTTGAGTGAGTGGCAAATTATACTGCATCAAAGGCAGATGCAGTATAATTTGGAAAAGTGTGAGGTTATTCACTTTGGAAGAAAAAAACAAGAAGGCAGATTATTCCCTGAATTGCTGTAAATTGAGAGAGGGGAATGTGCAGCGGGACCTAGGTGTCCTTGTGCACCAATCACTGAAGGTAAGCATGCAGGTGCAGCAGGCAGTAAAGAAGGCAGATTGCATGTTGGCCTTCATTCCGAGAGGTTTTGAGTACAGGTGCAGGGATGCGTTGCGGCAACTATACAGTGCCTTGGTGAGGCCACACCGAGAGCATTGTGTGCAGTTTTGCTCTCCTTTTCTGAGGAAGGATGTTCTTACACCCCAAGGAGTGCAGCAAAGGTTTACCAGGCTGATTCCGGAGATGGCATGACTGATGTATGAGGAGAGATTGTTTTCTCTGGAGTTAGACGAATGAGGGGTGATCTCACAAAGACTTATAAAATCCGAAGAGATCTAGACAGGATGGATGGTCCTGGTGGTGGGGGAGTCGAGAACCAGGGGTCACAGTCTGAAGAGTCAGGGTAGACCATTTAGGGTGGAGGTGAGAAGAATTTCTTCACCCAAAGAGTGGTGAGCCTGTGGAATTCATTGCCAAAGGAAGTAGTTAATGCCAAAACATTGCATATATTCAAGAGGCGACTGCATACAGCACTTGGGGATCAAAGTTTACGAGAAGAAAGCAGGTTTAGGCTATTGAGTTAGATGATCAGCCATGATCATAATGAATAGCGTAGCAGGCACAAAGGCCAAATGGCCTCCTCCTGCTCCTATCTTCTATGTTTCTGTAAGAAACAAAGAGTTGGCATAAATGGGTATTTTTCTGATTGGCAGGCAGTGACGAATGGGGTACTGCAGGGATCAGTGCTGGGAACCCAGCTATTCACATTATATATAAATGATTTAGAAGAGGGAACTAAATGTACTATCTCCAAATTTGCAGATGATACAAAGTTGACTGGGAGGGTGAGTTCTGAGGATGATGCAGAGATGCTTTGACAGGCTGAGTGAGCGAGCAAATGCATGGCAGTTGTAGTATAATATAGATAATTATCCACTTCACTAGCAAAAATAGCATGGCAAACTATTATTTGAATGTGTGTAAATTGAGGGAGGTGGATACACAACGTGTCCTTGGTGTTCTCGTGCATCCATCACTGAATGTAAGTGTGCAGATACAGCAGGTAGTAAAGAATGGAAGGCTGTGACATCGGTCTGGGACCTGTGTGTGTGTGTAATATATATAAATGATTTGGAGGAAAATGTAGCTGGTCTGATTAGTAAGTTCACGGATGACACAAAAATTGGTGGAGTTGTAGATAGTGAAGAGGATTGTCAGAAAATGTGGCAAGTTATAGACCAATTGAAGACTTGAGCGGAGAAATGGCAGATGGAGTTTAATCCGGACAAGTCTGACATAATGCATTTTGGAAGATCCAGTGCATGTAGGAATTATACAGTAAATGAACTATTGACAGGCAGATCTAGGTGTACATGTCCACTGATCACTGAAAGTGGCAACGCAGTGGATAAGGTAGTCAAGAAAGTATACAGCATGCTTGCCTTCATCAGTCGGGGCAATGAGTGTAAAAGTTCGCAGGTCATGCTGCAGCCTCACGGAACCTTAGGTAGGCCTCATTTAGAATATTGTATACAATTCCGGTCACCATACTACCAGAAGGATGCTTTTGACAAGGGTACATAAGAGGTTTACCAGGATATTGCCTAATCTGGAGGGTATTAGCTAGGAGGAGAGGTTGGATATACTTGGTTTGTTCTCACAGGAATGACGGAGGTTGAGGAGTGACCTCACAGTTGTTTACAAGACTGAGTGGCACGAACAGACTAAGTAATAACAGTCAGTTGGTCTTTCTTAGGATAGAAAAGTCGAGTACTAGAGGACGTAGGTTTAAGGTGCGTGTGGAAATGTTTAGGGGAGATGTGAGGCAAGTTTTTATACACAGAGGGTGTTGAATGCCTGGAACGTGTTGCCTGAGGAAGTGGTGGGAGAAGGTATAATAGCAGCTTTTAAGGGGCAACTAGATGAATACATAAATAGGATGGGAATGGAAGGATACGGACTCTAAGTGCAAATCGTTTTAGTTTAGGCAGGCATCGTGATCAGCACAGGCTTGGAGGGCCGAAGGGTCTGTTCCTGTGCTGTGCTGTTCTTTGTAGTATGTTGGCCTTCAGAGCACAAGGATTTGAGTAGGGATGTTTTACTGTAGTTGTATTGGTGAAGCCACACCTGGAGTATTGTATGTAGATTTAGTGCCCTTATCTGAGGAAGGATGTCCTTGGTTTAGAGGGAGGGCAGTGAAGGTTTTCCAGATTGATTCCTCGATGGCAGGTCCATAGGATGAGGAGAGACTAAGTCAGTTAGGATTATGTTCACTGGAGTTTAAAAAAGTGAGAGGGGATTTCATGGAAACTTAAAATTCTAACAGTTAGATAGGGTAGATTCAGAAAGAATGTACCTGATGCTGGGGTATTCAGAACTAGGGGTTATAGTTTGAGGGCAAGAACTGAGAGGAGGAGAAATTTCTTCACTCAGAGAATGGTGAATTTGTGGAATTCACTAACACAGAAAATAGTTGAGGCCAAAACATTGCGTGATTTCAAGGAGAAGTTACATATAGCTCTTGGGGCTAAAGGGAGATGTCGGGGAAGATGGGATCAGGATATTGAATCTGGTGATTGGCCGTAATCAAAATGAATGGTGGAGTAGGCTCAAAGGGCCAAATGGCCTACTACTTCTGTTTTCTATGTTAATGCCCTCTGTCTGCGTACAATTAATCACAATTGATGCAGAGTTAAATCGTTGCAGTTGTACTTAGTTGAAAATGTGAAGCCGAATCAATTAGGAAAATTGTTTCTTTCAAACCTTAATGTCTTAACTTTGTACTCTTCTCTCATTCTTAGGTTAGAAAAACAAGTCAGGCAGCCCTCCTGGTATTGCTGGAACAGGAACTGATCGACAGAGCTGATGTGGAGGTGAAGGTCTGCCCAGTTCTTCTGGATCTCACTGCTCCTGACAGCGATGATGACTACAAGATTGAAGCAGTGGCAGTGAGTAGCTGGAATGTTGTTCTGATACATTATTTAAACTGAAATGTGTCTCGTGCCTGTCAAGCATTGCCTTCCTTTTGAATGAGGTCTAACTTGGACCCTAGTTGAGATACTACAAATCTCATTGATTTGAGGGCAACACAATGGCTGAGTGGTTAGTATTGCTGCTTCACAGTGTAAGGGACCCGGTCTCTGGTGACTGTGTGACATTTGCATGTTCTCCCTGTGACTGCGTGGGTTTCCTCCGGTGCTCCGGTTTCCAAAGATATGCAGTTTAGGTGGATTGACCATGCTTTAGTGCCCCTGATGTGCAGGTTAAATGGATTAACCTTGATAAATGTGTGGGGTTACAAGGATAGGGTTGGGAAAATGCAAAATGCATACTGCCAAAGTAGAGCAATGTTTATAAAAGTAATTTTTGTTGCAAATAATTCTCATTCCTACCATTACAGATTAAAATGAAAACTCACCAAATTAAAGCAAAGTGACCTCTTGACACCCTTAGGTAGTGTGTTTGTGAGAATTATAGCTCAGTGGAATGCTACTGGATTAATAGTTCAGAGTCTTGGACTAATCCTCTGGATACATGAGTTCAAATCCCATCACGTCAGCTGGGGGAATTTAAATTCAATTGCACAAGTGAATCTGAAATAAAGAGCTATTAGAGGTAATGATGCCTTTAAAACTGCTGGATTGGCATTTAAAAAAAAAGGTTCTTAGAAAAGAAAATCAGCCATCTTTACCCAGTCTGGCTACATGTAACTCCAGACCTTCCAGAATATGGTTGACTCATAATACCCTCTGAAATGGCTTAGCAAGTTATGCAGTTGTACCCAGCTGCTACAGGAAAGTCGTATGTAAATAAAACAAGATGGATCACCTGGTACTGATTGGGATTCAGATATGACAATGGTCCACCCTGCAAAGTTCTCCAACCTAACATCTGGGAACTTGTGCCAAAATTGGGAGAGCTGTCACTCAGACTGGTCAAGCAACAACCTGACACATTCATACTTTACAATCACTATCCCTGAATCAGCTGATGATTCAGTACTATTTCGTGTGAATACTACTTGGAAGAATCAGTGTGGGAGACCGAGTACAAAATACATGCTGGTTGGGGTCTTCTTTGTGTTGCAAAGTTGAGTTTGTGAAGTTGGAATTTGATGTTGATTAAAAATGTAAAAAATTATGAAAATACTAGACGGGAAAAAAACATTGTGTGGTCCCTTTAAAAGCTGGTGCACAGTCGAAGCTGAAACATTTGTAGTAAAAAGTCAAGCAGAAGTCTTGACAAGACAGCCTGTTCTTTGAATTTTGCCCAATCAATTTAAAGCTATCCGGAACCTATAACATTTGAATTTGATGATGTTGACAAAATCAGACCAATCATATTATAGGAAAATTGATAGGTC
This sequence comes from Carcharhinus amblyrhynchos, assembly GCF_965287045.1. NCBI lineage: Eukaryota > Metazoa > Chordata > Chondrichthyes > Carcharhiniformes > Carcharhinidae > Carcharhinus > Carcharhinus amblyrhynchos. The sequence goes on along the minus strand of NC_137339.1, from coordinate 52,901,453 downwards.
ATCACAGGTATAAAAGAGAGTGCAAAGGGGGAAAGCAGGAGATAGCAAATGCCACCTATCGAGCCTTGAGAGGGGGAGAGCAAATGCCAGTTGCGAAGAGCCAAGAGTTCTAAGCTCTCAACTTTATATATGTCTTAAGAGAACACACCATCTAACCAGCAAAAGATACCAAATCAGAAAGAATCTATGGACAGAGAAGTTGACAAAGAAACTCCAAAAAGTTCTGTAAAACACAAAACCTGGTTGTATATATTTTTTTGAAAGTGTCTAAATTTCTATTATTACTTTTTTTAATGAATGGGCATTGTAGTTATTTGAACATCAAAGAACAAAGAAAATTACAGCACAGGAACAGGTCCTTCGGCCCTCCAAATCTGCACTGACCATGCTGCCTGACTGAACTAAAACCCTCTACCCTTCCGGGGACCATATCCCTCTATTCTCATCCTATTCATGTATTTGTCAAGGCTCCCCTTAAAAATCACTACCGTATCCGCTTCCGGATCCACCCTCGGCAATGAGTTCCAGGCACCCACTACTCTGTGTAAAAAATCTGCCTCGTACACCTCCTTTAAACTTTGCGCCTCGCACCTTAAACTTGTGGCCCCTAGTAATTGACTCTTCCACCTGGAAAAGGCTTGACTATCCACTCTGTCCATGCCTCTCATAATCTTGTAGATTTCTATCAGGTCACCCCTCAACCTCCGTTGTTCCAGTGAGAACAAATCAAGTTTCTCCAACCTCTCCTCATAACTAATGCCCTCCATACCAGGCAACATATTGATAAATCTTTTCTGTACCCTCTCCAAAGCCTCTGCATTATACTGGTAGTGTGGCAACTAGAATTGAACACTACATTACAAATGAGGCCTAACTAAGGATCTATAAAGTTGCAACACATGACTTGCCAATTTTTAAACTCAATGCCCTGACTGATGAAGGTAAACATGCCATATGCTTTTTTGACTACATTCTCCATCTGCATTGCACTTTCAGTGACCTGTGTCCCTGTGCAACATTCCAGTAGAATCTTATTTCATTTGCTATTGTTTAGTTAAAGTTCCCTGTTAATTAAATAAAATAAATTAAGTGTTCATTTTAAAGTGAGTGTCAGTTATTTCTGTTAGTTAATCTCTAAACAATACTGAGGAACTTTTCAAAAGGGGGACAACCTCCACATTGTAGTAATTGTCCATCATCGAGTGGCTCAGTAGCATTACTACGAACCAAACTGGCCGAGTCCTGAAAGACCTAGCTGCTGGACTGGGCTTGTGGCAGGTGGCGAGAAAACCAATATGAGAGAAGTAAAAACCTACTTGACATTCCTCACCGGTCTACCAGTATTGACAATTTTGGTAGGAGTGATCATCACACAGTCCTTGTGGACTTTGTCTTAGTCATAGAGGTTTACAGCATGGAAATAGGCCCTTTGGCCAACTTGTCCATGCAGCCCTTTTGTTTTAGAAACCCGAAGCTAGTTCCAATTGCCTGCATTTGGCCCATGACCCTCCTCTACTCATCTTACCCATGTAACTTCTAAATGCTTTTTAAAAGACAACATTGTACCTTCCTCTATTATTACCTCTGGCAGCTTGTCCTAGACACTCAACACCCTCTGTGTGAAAAAATTGCCCTTTTGTATCTCTCCATTCTCACCTTAAACCTAAGGTCTCTAGTTTTAGACTCCCCTACCTTTGGGAAAAGATATTGACTACCTAGGTGATCTATGCCCCTCATTATTTTATAGACTTCAATAAGTCATCCCTAAGCCTTCCACACACCAGAGAAAAAAGTCCCAGTCTATCCAGCCTCTCCTTATAACGCAAACCATTAAGTCTCGGTAGTATCCTAGTAAATCTTTTCTGCATGCTTTCTAGTTTAATAATATCCTTTCTATAATAGGTTGACCAGAACTGTATACAGTATTTTAAGTGTGGCCATACCGATGTCTTGTACAACTTCAAGCCACCTCAACTCCTGTATTCTATGTTCTGACCAATGAAACCAAGCATGCTGAATGCCGCCTTCACCACTCTGTCCAACTGTGACTCCACTTTCAAGGAACTATGAACCTGTTCTCCCTAGATCTCTTTGTTTTGTAACTCTGCCCAACACCCTACCGTTAACTGAGTAAGTCCTGGCCTGGTTCAGTCTACCAAAATGCATCACCCCGCATTTATCTAAATTAAACTCAATCTGCCATTCATCAGCCCACTGGCCCAATTGATCAAGATTCCGTCTCAATCCGAGATAACTTTCTTCATTGTCCACTGTGCTACCAATCTTGGTGTCATCTGCAAACTTACTGATCATACCTCTTATATTCTCATCCAAATCATTAATATGAATGACAAATAACAGTGGACCCAGCACTGACCCATGAGGCATGCCGCTGGCCACAGCCTTCCTGTTTGAAAAACAAGTCTATACAACCACATTGTGGACATCCTCACATGTCCTCAGGTTGTCTTCAACTGAGGACATCCTCCCTCGTGTCGTGTGGACTGCTGCAATTTTAATGGGATGGAGTCAGAACAGCGGCTCAAAATTGGGCGTCCCCATGAGATGCTGTGAGCCAACAGCAGGATTGTACTCCATCACAATCTGCAGCATCAAGGTCTGGCATGCTGTTCACTCAACCATAACCTTCAAACCAACAGACTAACCCTGGTTCAATAAAGAGTGTGAGAGAGCATGTCAGGAGCAGCACCAGGCATACCTAAAAATGAAGAATCAACCTGGCAACTCGTAACAGTGTGCTGTAGACAGATTTAAGCAATCCAACAATCAATGGATCAGACTGAAGCTTTGCTGTCCTGCCATGTATACTCATGTATCATGGTGGGCAATTTAGTAACTTGCTGGAAGAGGAGGCTCCTTGAAAGTCCCCTTCTACCATGTTCAGCTGCTTCATCAATAACCTTTTCTGTACCATTTTGCATGTTTTAAAAATTATGTTGAATTTGCAGCAGAGACAGGCCATTCGCCAGACCACTTTTGGGCTCCAAGTAGGTCTTCTCCCTCTTCCACTTCACCACATAAACATAATTTTCCTTTTTTTTCTCCCTCCCTTGTGTACGCATGCATTTCGTACTGAATATCCTGGTGACCATTTTATATTTATGGCTCCTAGTTTTGGCCCTAAGAAGTAACATTCCTCTACATGAGGACTTCCAGTTGAACGATTAGAGGGAAGCGCATGTGGTGTTTCTTCCAATGATGTTGATGGGTAAGAGTTTTGCTGGTTTCAGCAAGCTTGCAACCAAATTTAACTTGCCTCAATCTCTTTACCATTGTTTTTAAGTCTGCAGTTTTGTCCACTTTCATTGCTCATACTTCCTTCCTTCCTACCTCTAAACAATTATTGAAAGGGATTTTGCCACAGTCTCAAATGTTGACTGTTAGCTTAAATCAGGCGTTTCTTTATTTTGCACAGCTTTTTTGTATGTTCACTTGTTTTTTTGGAGGAGAAAAGCTGTCTCATTATATTGTACTTTGTTTGTCTGCTCCTGATCTCTTCCTGAAAACTGAAAGAATTAGAAGCAAAACCTCTCTTTACCTGATGAGCGTCATCAATAAGCTAATTGTTCAAATAGGTGCTGTCCTCCCTTTTCCAGGGAAAAGAGCATTCTTCAGTATGCATGGTGGCACAGTGGTTAACACTGCTGCCTCATAAATCCAGGTTCCAGGATTCAGCTTTGGGTGACTGTGTGGAGTTTACATCTCCTCCCTGTCTGTGTGGGTTTCCTCCCAGTGCTCTGGGAGGAAAAAGTCCAAAGAGTGTAGGTTGGGTGGATTAGCCATGGTAAATGTGTAGGGTTACAGGGATGGGGTTGGGGAGAGGGCCTGGGTCAGATGCTTTATCAGAGGGTCTGTGCTGACTTGATGGACCAAATGGCCTCTACCTATAGGGATTCTCAAATCATACGCTCAGAAGTGGGAATGTTTGTTGGCGATTGTACAGTATTCAGTATCATTTTCAACTCCTCAGAAATTGAAGCAGTCTGTGTCCACATGCAGCAAGACCTTGATAGATTTTGGCCTGTGCCAATAAGTAGCCAGTAACATTTGTGCCACACAATGCCAGTGTATCTCCAAAAGAGAAACTATAACCATCTTCCCATGATATTCAACAACATTGCCATAACAGAGTTCCTCACTATCAACATCCTGAGGGTTTACCATTGACCCAAAACTAAACTGGGCCATTCACATAAATGTTTTGCCACGAGAGCAGATCATAATGCGATGAGTCTGATGAAGCTTAAGTCAGGAGTATGATGGAATACTTGCCTGGTTGAGTGCAGCTCTAACAACAGTTGAGAAGCTTGACACCATGCAGGACAAAGTCACCTGCCTAACTGACACCCCATTATCTTTTTAAATATTCAATCCCTCCATCACTAGTGGACAATGCATCAGTATATATCATCTACAAGACTTGATGAATTGATCATTGAACATTTGGAATTTGAAAGCAAAATACTATGGTGGCTGGAAACGCCCAGTATGTGGGGCAGCATCTGTGGAGAGAGAAAAACAGGTGTAACTTTTTGGTCCTATGAAAGTTTGTTGATCTGAAACATTAACTCTCCCTCTCCATACATGATGCTTCACTTGTTCTAGTGTCTCTAGCACTGTCCTTTTTTTCATTCTTACTAATATTCGGGTTATGGCTGTTTGAAGACCCTCTGCCAGATTTGGCAGCATAAATTGTCGTGGCATGGTAGCACAGTGGTTGGCACTGCTGCTTCACAGCTCCAGGCACCTGGGTTCAATTCCCGGCTTGGGTTACTGTCTGTGTGGAGTGTGCACATTCTCCTTATGTCTGCATGGGTTTCCTCTGGGTGCTCCGGTTTCCTCCCACAGTCCAAAGATGTGCAGGTCAGGTTGATTGACCATGCTAAAATTGCCTTTAATGCATAGGTTAGAGGGATTAGTGAGTAAATGTGTAGGGATATGCGGGTGGGGCCTGGGTGGGATTGTGGTCGGTGCAGACTTGATGGGTGGAATGGCCTATTTCTGTACTGTAGGGATGAGTTTGAGAGTACCTTATTTATGCACTGCCTGTTTTTTCTCTGTTGTATGTGTTCACTATTGGGTGTGTCCTGTGGGTCTTTATGTTCACTGTGCTGATGATCCTTTCTCATGCCTTAGATAATTTGTAAAATGGCCTCCATATTGACTGGTGAAATAACTGAGCGCCTGCTGCTGTTTCGATTCTGTGAGCTGTGCAGTGATGGCAAGCTGTTCCATGTTCGTAAGGTAAATGGAATTGTAATATTTCTTTTCCCCTCCATAGGTGGACTGGGTGGCGCAGTAGGTTGACACTGGTCTTGTCTCTTACTTTAACCTATCATCCAGTTTAACTACTAACTTGCAAAAACACTTTATTGGCTTCCTGAAATATAAACAAGAAATTTACTGAAGGCTTGTCAGTATTTGAGAAAAGACAAGTTAACACATTTTGGTAGAAAATTCTTTGACCTGAGCTTACTCAGAACAGCAAATGCTGCAAATCAATTACCACATGAACTCTTATAAAACATTCAGTGATATTTTGGGAGACAAACTCTGCTCTAAGTGTAGCACTGAATTGTTAAACAAATCATATTTGTGTACATGGTCCATTTTGAAAGAGTTCTTAACTCGATGTGCCATATAACCCTTTTGTTCTACCTCTTAAGGTGTGTGCAACTAACTTTGGAGATATCTGTAATACAGTTGGCCAGGAAGCAACTGAGAAGTACCTGGTACGTAAATGACTTCTTTCATTTTTCCACACTGACACCAGTGTCTGTTTGTGAATCACTACATCCATTCACTTGGACTAGTTAACACAAGCAAGCACTAACATTTAACCAGACTGAATGTGTTTAATATCAGTTTACTACATTAGTATTGTAGCAGTGTGTAGTAGTCAGAGAAGTGTGGGTTTAGATCCTATTCCAGGATTTAAGCTCATTATTAGGCTGAAACTTTAGCACTAAAGAATTATTGTATCAACAGATACCCTATCTCAGCCCAGCACTTCTGCAACTAGATCAATATTCAGCTCATTATTCAAATGTGACATCTTGCTGCATATAACAATTGTTATCAAAGTTGTTGTACCTCAGAATAATCCAGTGTATCTGATGCACTTTGGTACTTTGCTAACATACTTGATTAGAATCTGCAAATTTGTGGCCTTTGAGGTCATAAAGCCCCAGGCCTACAGAAGAGATATTTGCGTATATATTGAAAGAAAATAGTTAATCATTTAGATATTTTCTGGAATTTAGAATTGTCAACTGGCTTAGCTGTTATGGAGTTTTTTGGTTTTTGCCCACAAAATTTTCCTCCTCTAAGGCTAGTAGTTCCTGAACTACCTCTGTTCCCTAATAGCTTAAGTGTCTCTCTCTCTCTCAAAATTGTACTTGATTTCAGATCCCCAGGTTCTTCCAGCTGTGCTCAGACAATGTCTGGGGCATTCGAAAAGCGTGTGCAGAATGCTTCATGGCGGTTTCCTGCTCAGTTTCTCCTGAGGTCCGCAGGACTAAACTCTCTCCGCTTTTCATTAATCTCATCAGTGACCCCTCTAGATGGGTAAGGATCGTATCAGGCAAGCTAATATGTATGGTTTTAGAGAGCAGTGGTAAGAAAGAGTTAGCTTGCTGCAGCTTTTGAGAACTAGTATGTGTTGATTATAATGTAAATCGCATGTTTGCTTCTTAAGCTGCATATAACCTGCTATTGCCATATCATGCATCCAGTTCGAAGGAGATCAATGGGCGACATTGGGTTCTTATTCAAACAGTTATAATTTACCAATTGGGTTAAGTCCATGTACTTTGTAATGGTGACAATTTTGAAGAAGATTTTTATCCTGTATGTGATTATGCCTTCATCAAATCTGAAGAACTCTGGAAGAGCCTCACATGGGCATGGTGATCTTGGTCATAGATTGGACTTGCAAAGAATTTTTCCACAGTCCATTTTGGCCCCGCAATAAAACTGATTTAGCTGGGTTTGCGGTTCTGAGATATACGTGACACTTGACGCGTAACATACGCATGTAATTGTAAACTTCAGCTTCTAAATCTGAAGACTGCACTAACAAAATGATATCCATTTACTGAAACTTTGTTGACCCTGCCAGGTCCGCCAAGCTGCGTTCCAGTCTCTAGGTCCATTTATCTCCACTTTTGCCAACCCATCTAGTGCTGGCCTGTATATCAAGGAGGATGGTACACTGAGCATTAGACAGCTGGACAATAGCGGTGCAGATGTCAGGTATGCATGCAGATCAGACAGTACTTAAATTGTGGCTTTAGGTGGGTAGATTGCTCATGCTTGCTTGCTGCTTCTGCAGAAAGCTGTACTCTGAATAATTATTTCCCATGCAAAAGAGGACGACGGCCAAAACAATTTCACTATCAACAAAATCATTGTGAATAAGCTTTTATTTTCCCAAGCTTTATCACCCTTTTGAAAAACGTCATTGTATAATTCTCAAGCTATTTTCTTCCTTCAAGCCAGGTAAGCCAATTATAGAGACTTGGTTAAGGGAAGGACAGGATTGGCAGCTTAACATTCCAGGATACAGATGTTTCAGGCGGGATAGAGGGGGATGTAAAAGGTTGGGCGGCGGGGGGAGGGGAGTTGCACTACTGGTTAAGAAGAATATCATAGCTGTACTCCGGGAGGACACCTCGGAGGGCTCATACAGCGAGGCAGTACGTGTAGAGCTCAGGAGTAGGAAAGGTGTAGTCACAATGTTGGGGGTTTACTATAGGCCACCCAACTGCCAGCGGGAGATTGAGGAACAGATATGTAGGCAGATTTTGTCAAGGTGTAAAAGTAATAGGGTTGTGTGGTGGGTGATTGAAGTGCACGTGTTTCAATGCAAGAAGTGTAACAGGTAAGGCAGATGACCTTAAAGCTTAAACTTAAAGCCTGGCCCCAGATTGTCTTCCTGCCACCCAACCTACCCCTTCACTTTCAATCCTCCTCTCCCTCCTCACTTCCCTCCCTCCCTCTCCCCCTTTCTTTCCTCCCTTACTCTCTCCCCCTCTCGCTTTTCTTCCACTCTTCCTCACTCCCGATCGCTTTCCTTCCACCCTCCCTCTTTCCCCATTGCTTTCCTTCCTCCCTCCCTCCCTCTCCCTTGCTTTCCTTCCTCCCACTTTCCCACCCCCTCACTTTCCCTTCTCCCTCTATCCCTTTCCTTCCCTCGCTTTCCTCCTCCCTCTTTCCCTCTCCCCTCACTTTGCCTCCTCCCTCAGTCCCTTCTCCCTCGCTTTCCTTTCTTCCTCCCTCCCTCTCCCTCGCTTTCCTTCCTCCGTCTTTCCCACCCCCTCGCTTTCCCTTCTCTCTTCCTTCTTCCCGCCCCTTCTTCCCTCCCGCCCTCGCCCCTTCTTCCCTCGCTTCCCACCCTCGCTTCCCACCCGTCCTCTAGCTTTCCTTCCACCCTTCTGCCCTCCACCCCCCCGCCCTCGCCGGTCCCTGCTGCCCTCACCCTTGCTCCTTTGCTTTTTCCACTCACTGCAGGAGATGTTACATCAATAAATTTAATACTAAATAAAGGAAAGTTGAACTGTAGCTGGAAGTGTGGAGCACATCTTTCAGCATCTGAGAAGGGAAGAGACGGATATCAGAATTTTGCAAGGTACACTTGCCCCAGTCTTTCCTTTTCAGGTTTTGACTTGATATGTTTTCCAGCATTTTATCTGCAACTGTCTGGTCTCTCAGTAAGTCGGCCATCTGTAACAGAAAATGTTCCGAACTACTTTTTAAATTAAATCTAGCGAGAATCTTGTAGGTGGGCTTGAAAACTTCAGTATTTTATTTTCCATTTTTTGCATCTGTCTGAGAATGATTTGATTTGATTTGATTTATTATTGTCACATGTATTAACATGCAGTGAAAAGTACTGTTTCTTGCGCACTATACAGACAAAACATACCATTCACAGAGAAGTGCAGAATGTAGTGTTATAGTCATAGCTAGGGTGTAGAGAAAGATCAACTTAATGTCCATTCAAATGTCTGACGGCAGCAGGCAAGAAGTTCTCCTTGAGGCAATTGGTACATGACCTCAGACTTTTGTGTCTTTTTCCTGAAAGAAGAGAGTGGAAGGGAGAATGTCCAGGGTGCATGGGTCCTTAATTAAGTTGGCTTCTTTGTTGAGGCCACAGGAAGAGTAGACAGAGTCAATGGATGGGAGACTGGTTTGCATGATGGATTGGGCTACATTCATGACCTTTTGTAGTTCCTTGCAGTCTTGGGCAGAGCAGGAGCTATACCAAGCTGTGATACAACCAGAAGGAATGCTTTCTATGCTGTCTGTAAAAGTTGGTGAGAGTCGTAGCTGACATGCCAAATTTTCTTATTCTTCGAGAAAGTAGGTGGTTGGTGGGCTTTCTTAACTATAGTTCTGGCTTGGAGGGGACAGGACAGGTTGTTGGTGACCTGGACACCTAAAAACTTGAAGCTCTCGACCCTTTCTACTTTGTCCCCGTTGAAAGGCATGTTGTCCTTTACGTTTCCTGAAGTCGATGACAATCTCCTTCATTTATTTGACATTGAGGGAGAGATTATTGTTGCTTCACCAGTTCACCAGATTCTCTGTCTCACTCCTGTACTCTGCCTCTCCATTGTTTGAGGCCCAACCCACTACGGTCGTGCTGTCAGCAAACTTGAAAATCGAATCGGAGGGGAATTTGATCACATGGTCATGGTGTATAAAGAGTATAGTAGGAGGGTGAGAACACAGCGTTGTGGGGCACCGGTGTTGAGTATGATCGTGGAGGAGGTGTTGTTGCCTATCCATACTGATTATGGTCAATGAATTAGGACGTTCAGGGTCCAGTCACAGAAGGAAGTGTCAAGGCTCAGGCCATGGAGTTTAGAGATGAGTTTTGTGGGAATAATACTGTTGAAGGCTGAGCCTCAGTCAGTAAATAGGAGTCCGATATAGGTGTCCTTGTTATCTAGGTGTTCCAGAGTTGAGTGCAGGGCCAGGGAAATGACATCTGTGGACCTGTTGCGGCGGTAGGCAAACTGTAGTGGTTTCAGGTCATTCGGGAGAATGATGAGAATATTAGGTTGGGACAAGTTCATAATGTGCTCAATGTTTCAGAGAACATTTCAAGTGTCTGAGTAGATGTCTATAATTGTTGCAAAGGGAGATTAGTATTGGTGATATGGTTACTGGCATGCAGCCAAATATTTGTTATACAGTGTGGAAGCAAAAATGACTTGGGTCTATCTTAACCAACTTCAACCCTTAGAACTTATGCTTGCTAGTGAAAAAAGATTTCCGGGTATTTTGTGTTTCTAAGTAAGAGCAGAGGACTTCAGGCCATATTTGTTAATCCACTGCATGCTTTTTTGTTGCTGTACAATGAATTTTTTTTAAAGATTGGTTTTTGCTGCCATGGCCAGCTGTTGCTATATTTCCAAAGTTACGACAAAGGCTTCCAGTCACATTCTGAATGTTTGCTGGTTTTTGTGAAGTTGTCACCGTTTGCAAGAGATCTCCCATACTTTTTTTGAAAAGTAATGGGGATGGTGAGGGGAGAAAAGAGAATGTTGGGAGAAAAAAATCTATTTATCTGTTGGATGCCTTTCTGCTGTATAGTATGGAGTGGTTGGTCACAAGCTTCATGAAAGGTCCTGAATCGAGAGTAAAACTAATTCTTCAGCCCTGAGTCACTAATACTGTCTTCACTATAGCTATTTCTGTTAAAATTCATTTTCACCAGCTCTCTCACTTGAAACAAGATTTTTGTTCTGTTTTAATTTGGGAGAAATCCTTTTTCCTTTTTAATCTAGCTCCGTGCCTTTCCTTATGCATAGGGTTTGCTGCATCTTAAGGCATGGAACAAGATCCACCTGTGTCAGCAATTGTATCTGGTAGCCATGACTCTGATGAGAAGCACTGGTTCTTGTCGTATCATACCTGTTCCCTTCTGTGTATAGTGTCATAAAGTTTGCTTTTGACTTTCTGCTATCCCTGCTAAAAAGGCATTGTACTACAGGTACAAATTGGGTATGATCTGCAGCAACCAATCATTATGAGCAGATTGTGTGTGTGTGTGTGTGTGTGTGTGTGTGTGTGTGTGTGTGTGTGTGTGTGTGTGTGTGTGTGTGTGCTTTTATTTTGAACTGCACTCATTTGATTGTGTGTAACATATATCTTGTCATTTCAGCACTTCTAGAGATTTCCCTGAAATTCAGAATCTTACTTCATCACAGAAAGTGGAATCGAGCTGCAGAGAAAGATTGCCTCAGCAGGCTGAGACATCTGAAACCAACAGGAACTCTCAGCCAAGGTCGAACAATGGCAGCCATGAGGATCAGATGAAGATATTACTGTCTGAGCCTTCAAATAGTACTGACCGTGCATCTGTATCAAGTGACCAGGTAGCTATGGACCATGCAGAAGCAGAAAACAAACGTGCCTCTACAGATGATTGTTCAGATATTGCATGTACAAAAGAAACTGGGAGGATTTCTGCCACTTCTGGTTCAGTGAATTTGGAGCTGTCTGGAGATTTATTTAACTCATTTGTTTATTGGCGACAGCCTCTGCCTGACATCAATTTTGACTTGGAGCTACTACAGTTGGTGGTCAAGGATGACCAGCGAGATCAAATGGTCAGTTCCAGGCCAGGGTCACTAACCGAAGGCTTCACGAGGAGCAATGAACTCGAGAAGGTTCTGGAAAGCTTGCAGGCTCACTTGGATGATCCTGATGTCCAAGGTATGATTGTCATAAGGGCTCCAGTAATTTGCTCACCACATGTCACAGATCAAACGAGTAGCTTTAGTTAAAAATGCAAGTGTGAAAAGTGTGCAATGTTTTTTCAGAAGGAACTCTTCAAAATGCAACTAATGAAAATACAACAAAATGTACTCCAACCTATAAATCAAAGAAACGGTTTAATAAAGAAACATCATTACTGCAAACTTGGGGCCTCGCCCTGGGCCACCGCAAGCTCCCCACAATTCTATATAGTTCCTTATTTATAATGAATCAGCTAGTCAGCTGACTATTACGCCACTTTAACTGGTTCCATGGTTTACTGGTGAACTGTTCCTTGCATCTTTGGTCACATTATATCCAATTCTAAGCTGTCATTCTAACATGCAGCACTGTTTTTAAGATGATCAAAATAATATGTTTAGTTTGTAACTGTATTTTCACAGATCATTGAGATCGTATTCACTCAGTGCCTGTCCTAATTTAAAACCGAGAAGGTTGAGGCAGGGAATGAGCTGCTGGGATCAAGTTCCTTCATAGTCTTTTCATTCTGTCCTATTTTTGAGTAAGATTTGGGTTGATTTATGAATAAGCACAGTAAGAAGTCTCACAACACCAAGTTAAAGTCCAACAAGGTTATTTGGTAGTAAACGCCACTGGCTTTTAGAAGGCTATGCCTTCGTCAGGTGAGTGGAGAGCTCTGATCAGAAACAGGGCATATAAAGGCACACACAGTCTACAGAATACTGATTAGAATCCGAGTCTTTACAGCTAATCTGCTATTCAAGTCTTAAAGGTGCAGACAATGTGAGTGGAAATAGCATTAAGCATAGATTAAAGAGACGTGTATAAGAGACTTATCCCCATGAAATTCTTATATAGCAGTTCTCACATTATAGATATCAATTATTCTCTCTTGCTATGTTTTCATAATAGAATCACTTCTGCATCCTGTACTTAAAGCCATCTGCACCTATTTTGGTATTTAGAGGTGGCATGGTGGCACAGTAGTTACCACTGCTGCCTCACAGCTCCAAGGACCCTGGTTTGGGTCACTATTTGTGCAGAGTTTGCATGTTCTTCCTGTGGCTGCATAGGTCTCCTCTGGGTACTTCAGTTTCCTCCCACAGTCCAAAGATGTGCGGGTTAGGTGCACTGGCAATATCCCTCAGTGTATCTGAATAGACACTGGAGAATGACAACGAGGGGATTTTCACAGTAACTTCATTGTAGTGTTAATGTAAGTCTGCTTGTGACTAATAAATAAATTTTTACTTCTACTTCATGTGCTACCACACTGAATTTCAATGGCTTCAGATAATTTCTCTTTCCAACCCCCTCCCCAGCCTACCTGAGCCCAGATAACCCACCTATATTTTTCTTTCTTCTTCCTTACCAATAGTTTGAGTTATTTTGTAGACTTCCAACCCCATGTGGCCAATCTAGGCCATATAGTCTTTTGGATTATGAGGGGCATCTCCATCACAGGTGATCTTATTCCCATATTCATAAGCATGCTCTTTCCAGTGGGGATGAGGGTCACTCAGTTGCATTTGGAATAGGAATTATTGTCAGATTTTGCTCATTCCCCAGCAAAAGGGCACTACGATGGACTGTAGTGCTTCGCTTGAGATCAGTTACTTTGGCACTATTAAGGAAATGCATGTGCTTCCACACTGAATTTTAATGACTGCATAAGATTAAATTCTTAAAATTGTTTGCTTAATGTTCTGCTGCAGTTTGTCACGCATGATCAGCTGTTACTTGCCTTGCTTTCCTTCAGCTGCAGATCCGGTAGCAGTTATGGTACTTCTTCAGCTCACTGTTGTAGTGAGGAACAGAAATTTACAAATCTGCATACCGACAGAAACTGCTTTCTTTATTTTCATTCTGTTTGTCTGCAATGTTTTGTTTTGCCAGTCTCTCTTTACGCACCCACTGAACTTTTCAAAAAGGGTTTTTCATCCTGCCTAGTGCTGTGCACAATTGATTCATGTGAAATGTAACATTGCCCTATTAACACGTCTAATTGAAGTTTAGAAGACTTTTTTTCAACAAAATTATCAAAAGTGAAATATTGGCTGAACATAGGTTTGGGTTTTCAAAATGTCCCTACTTGCAGACAAGTCCTTTTAAATCCAAAGAGCATGAGTGTCACGTGCACGTTTGTTCGTTACACTGAATCTGTACTGTGCTAAATTCTCATGTAAAGAACTGAACAAGCACCAAAATATTGTAAGGGCAGTGGAGTCCTTGTTCCTTTCTAATTTGTTCCCATTTTATTTTGTAATTGCATTCCCAACATTCCGTACTTTAGATGCTATCTCCTGTGTCTGGTAACCTCTGTGTAAGGCTTTCTGGTATTTTCTTGTTGATATTTATCTACTTAGGGTAAGGCTCCCACTTTATCTCTGACGATGGGAAACTACCCAATGGCTCAACCTGTGACTCATAAATCCCAAATAAAGCAGTAAGTTGGTGCTGGCACCCTTGCTGTGCTAGGAATTGAACTCAAACTGGGCTGTTGGTGACGTGACTGTAATCTTGCTTTACATAGCTGTTTGGAACAGGCCACTTTGTAACAATTTTCAAGTCAAGCAGATTATCTGACTCAAGAAAATTGCTGATGTAATGAAGCTTGGTGTGTGAGAGTACCTAACTCACTCCATTTCCTATAACCAGTCTAGGTCTGAAGACTTTAGAATTGATCTCCAAAAATAGTGAGGATAGGTTTTTACTCTTTACATGGTGGTATTATTACGTTTGCATCATCCACTTTTTAATATGGTACATTTGTTTCCCTATCAGCATTGTCCATTCCATTAAAAAACCCACAGGTGTTCTTTAGTCATGTTTGTTCGGCTCCTTAGAAAATGAGGAAAATGGGACCATTCAATCCCTTAAGTTTGTTTATGACATTTAATTAGAAATGGCTGATCTGTATCTTTTCTTCATTTATCCCTTATCTAAAAAAAATTAATCTCGGCTTTGAAATCTTTAGTTGGTTGCGCCTCAATAGTTTTTTGGGGGAGAGATTCAGATTCGCACTGCTCTTTGTGTGAAGTGCTTCCTGAAATCACCCCTGAATCGCTTTGCCCTTTTACCAAGTCTTTGCTATAGAAAATCAAAAAGAGCCTGTGGGCGCAGTACAGCATTCCTGCCTCGCTATATGTGTCAGCTGTGCTTAATCATAAAATTTGGGTTCAGTAGTAGTGAGGTTGGGGATGGCATCAAGCAGGAAATTAGAGATGCATATAGTAAGGGTACAGCAATTTTTGTGGATGACTTTAAGCTGCATATTGATTGGGCTCACCAAACTGGCAGCATTGCAATGAAGGAGGATTTTTTGAAATGTATAAGGTATGGTTTTCTCATCCAATATGTCAAGGAACCAACTAGAGAGCAGGCATCCGAGAGATGACAAAAAGCAACCTTGCGAGATCCTTTGGGAAGAGTGATCATAATATGGTAGCATCCTTCGTTAAGGTGGAAGTAACATAGTTAAGTCTGATACTAGGATTCTGAACTTGAGGAAAGCAAATTTTGATGGTAGGAGATGTACATTGGCTAGGATAAGCTGACAAAGGATACTTAAGCGGTTGACAGTGGATAGGCAGTGGCAGATATTTAAAGAACACATGGATGAACTTCAATCCTGTCTGGCATAAGAGTAAATTGGGACAGGTGGCTCAACCATGCAAAGGGAAATCAGGGATGGTGTTAAAGCCAAAGAGGAAGCATACAAATTGGTCAGAAGAGGCAGCAAACCTGAGGACTGGGAGGAATTTAAAATTCAGCACAGGAAGACAAAGGGTTTAATTCTGAAGAGGAAGATAGATTACGAGAGTAAGCTTGCAGAAGGCATAAAAACTGACAGCAAAAGCTCCTATAGACATGTGGGCCACAATTCTCCCATCCAGCACAGCAGGCTGGAAGAATCCCGTGGTGCATTTGCGTCATCCAGCACTGGATTTCCAGCAGCATCAGCTCCGCGCCGGTAATCGGTGGGGAGATGCACAGACCATTTAAATGGTCATTTCAGTGTTATTTGAATATGATTAGCAAGCCCAGGACTGGAGTATCTGGGCCCACTAGCGCCTCCTATCCTGCCAGAGTGGGGATTACACTCATTCCCTAGTTTCTAACTGTAAGGGACCTACGTTTAAAGTTTCTCGCGGGCTTTCTAACTGTTAAACCTTGCTTTAAACTTAAACCGGAAGTGGGCTGCTGGGTGTGCCGGGATGGGTGTTTTAGCACGTGAAGTATAAAAGGAGCGTTGTAGTAGACAGCGGGCAGCATCAGGAGTGGGCAACGGAGTGAGCAGGGAGCAGAGTGTGAGCTGTAAGGGCTTTGGCACACAGGGCTTCGGCGAAAACAGGCGGATGCAAGGTAAGTTTTTAAACTCTTTACTGGGTCTGGCATAAACTAGGTAATTGAGATGGAGGGACATGTGATGTGCTATTTCTGCATGATGTGAGAGCTGGTGGACCCTAAGGTCATTCCCAGTGAGCATGTCTGCAGTAAGTGCTGGTTGCTTGAAGAGCTCCAGCTCTTGCGCTTTACTGGTAAGGCAGTTGACGTGATGTATATGGATTTTAGTAAAGAGTTTGATAAGGTTCCTCATGGTAGGCTACTGCAGAAAATGCAGATGTATGGGATTGAGGGTGATTTAGCAGTTTGGATCAGGCATGGGCTAGCTGATAGAAGACGGAGGGTGGTGGTTGATGGGAAATATTCAAACTGGAGTTCAGTTACAAGTGGTGTACCTCAAGGATCTGTTTTGGGGCCACTGCTGTTTGTCATTTTTATAAATGACCTAGATGAGGGTGTAGAAGGATGGATTAGTAAATTTGCTGTCGACACCAAGGTCGGAGGAGTTGTAGACAGTGAGGATGGATGTTACAGTTTGCAGAGGGACATAGATAAGCTGCAGAGCTGGGCTAAGAGGTGGCAAATGGAGTTTAATACGGAAAAGTGTGAGGTGATTCACTTTGGTAAGAGTAACAGGAGTACAGAATATAGGGCTAATGGAAGGACTCTTGGTAGTGTTGACGAGCAGAGAGATCTTGGTGTACATGTGCATAGCTCCCTGAAAGTTGGCACCCAGGTTGATAAGGTTGTTAAGAAGGCGTATGGTGTGTTAGCTTTTATTGGTGGAGGGATTGAATTTCGGAGCCGTGAGGTCATGTTGCAACTGTACAAAACTCTGGTGCGGCGGCACTTGGAGTATTGCGTACAGTTCTGGTCGCCACATTATGAGAAAGATGTGGAGGCATTGGAAAGGATGCAGAGGAGGTTTACCAGGATGTTGCCTGGTATGGTGGGAAGGTCTTATGAAGAAAGGCTGAGGGACTTGAGGTTGTTTTCATTAGAGAGAAGAAGGTTACGAGGTGACCTAATTGAGGCATACAAGATGATCAGAGGATTAGATATGGTGGACAGTGAGAGCCTTTTTCCTCGGATGGTGATGGCTAACACGAGGGGACATAGCTTTAAATTGAGGGGTGATAATTATAGGAAGGATGTCAGAGGTAGGTTCTTTACTCAGAGGATAGTAAGGGCGTGGAATGCCCTGCCTGCAGCAGTGGTGGACTCACCAACTTTAAGGGTGTTCAAATGGTCAGTGGATAGGCATATGGATAACATTGGAATAGTTTAGGTTAGAGGATCATTAGATTGGGTCCACTGGTCAGCGCAATGTCGAGGGCCGAAGGGTCTGCACTGCGCTGTAATGTTCTATCTTCAATGTCCTATGTAGACAAGTTGAACTGTGAGCTACAGACACTGAGACACATCAGGGAGGGGGAGTGTTACCTGGATAATGTGTTTCAAGAGAAAGTCACACCCCCTAAACTGACTAACTCTGGGGTCCAGGAACAAGAGGGGGTAGCTGCAGGTAAGGAGGGGAGTAGGGGGAGGAAAGAGGGGAGACAGGTACAGGAGGTGGAGACCCAAAAGCCTCAGCCCCTGAATCTGCACAACAGGTTTGAGATTCTTGCTCCCAGTGTGGACAAGAACGAGGACTGTAAGGTGGATGAGCAAACTGCCCACAGTACAGTGGTGCAGGGAGCGGTCGAAGCGGAAGAAGTAAAGAGAAATATAGTGGTAATTGGGGATAGTGTAGTTAGGGGTATAGACACTGTCATTTTGTGACAAGGATAAAGAATCCCGAAGGTTGTGTTGCCTGCCTGGTGCTCGGGTCCAGGATGTCTCATCTGGGCTGCAGGGGAACCTGGAGTGGGAGGGTAAGAATCCAGTTGTTGTGGTTCATGTAGGTGCCAATGACATAGGCAAAATAGGAACTAAGGATCTGCAGAGGGAGTATGAAAAACTAGGAACCAAATTAAAAAACAGAACCAACAAGGTGGTTATCTCTGGATTACTACCTGAAGCAGGCACAAATTGGTGCAGGGTAAATAGGATTAAGGAGGTGAATGCGTGGCTGAAGGACTGGTGTGGGAAGAATGGTAATTTATGGGGCATTGGCACCAATATTGGGGCAGATGGGACCTGTTCAGATGGGATGGACTTCGTCTGAATCATCCTGGGACCAGAGTCCTGGCGAATTGTGTAACTAGGGCTGTAGATAGGGCTTTAAACTAATTAGTGGGGGGAGGGTGCATGGGTAGGGGGAATTACAAAACCAAAAGTAAAGGAGAGGGTATGAGTGCAGGTTAATGTTGAGGACATTCCACTAATTAAAGGAGTAGGGGACACGGATGAGGTTAGTAGCATTTCTACAAATAGGGTCCAGATAAAGGCTAGCATAAAGACACTTTACCTGAATGCACAAAGCATTCGAAACAAAGTGAATGAGCTGTGGCACAAATCAGCACAAATGGATATGATCTAGTGGCCATCACGGAAATGTGGTTGCAGGGTGACTGGGACTGGGAACTGAATATCCAGGGGTATCAAACATTTAGGAAAGATAGACAGGAAGAAAGAGGAGGTGGGGTAGCTCTGTTAATAAAGGACAATATCAGGGTGGTAGTAATAAAGGAGAGTATTAAATTAAAAACCGATGTGTACAGAGTGGCTAAAAATAGTGGGGAATTAGAAGATTGGGAAAGATTTAAAAAACATCAAAGAATGACTCAGAAAGCGATAAAGAAAGGAAAGATAGACTATGAAGCTAACTAGCTCTAAATATAAAAATGATAGTAAAAAGTTTTTACAAATATATAAAGAAGAAAAGACTGGCTAGAGTGAATGTTGGACCCTTGGAGGATGAGAGGGGGTATTTAACAGTGGGTAACGAGGACTCTGGGGAAGTGCCAGCAGATTGGAAAACAGCTAATGTTATGCCGCTGTTTAAAAAAAGTAGCAGATGAAAGGCAGGGAACTACAGGCCGGTTAGCTTAACGTCCGAAGTTGGAAAAATGCTAGAATCCATCATCAAAGAAGAAATAGCAGGACACTTAGAAAAGAGCAGTTTGATCAAGCAGACACAGCACGGATTCATGAAGGGGAAGTCGTGTTTAACGAATTTATTGGATTTCTATGAAGATGTGACTAGTGCAGTAGACAGAGAGGAACCGGTGGATGTGGTGTTTTTAGATTTTCAGAAGGCATTCGATAAGGTGCCTCACAAAAGGTTGCTGCAGAAGGTTAGGGTACACGGAGTTGGGGATAAAGTGTTAGTGTGGATTGAGGATTGGTTATCTAACAGGAAGCAGAGAGTTAAGAACATAAGAAATAGGAGCAGGAGTAGGCCATCTAGCTCTTTGAGCCTGCCCCACCATTCAGTAAGATCATGGCTGATCTGTCGTGGCTCAGTTCCACATTCCCGCCCTCTCCCCATAACCCTTAACCCCCTCTCTTATCAAAAACCCATCAACCCGCGCCTTAAAAATATTTAGCGATGTAGCCTCCACCACTTCATTCTTCTAAACTCTAACGAGTACAAGCCTAGTTTATTCAGCCTCTCCTCATAGCTCAACCCCCTCAACTCCGGCATCAGCCTAGTAAACCTCCTCTGCACTCCCTCCAAGGCCAAAATATCCTTGCGTAAGTACGGCGCCCAAAACTGCACACACTACTCCAGCTGCGGCCTCACCAATGCCCTATATAGCCGCAGCAAGACCTCCCTACTTTTATATTCAATCCCCCTCGCTATGAAGGCCAGCATCCCATTCGCCTTCCTGACCACCTGCAAGCTGGGTTTTTGCGACTCATGCACAAGGACCCCGAGGTCCCTCTGCACTGTCGCCTGCTGCAGTTTTTCGCCACGTAAGTAATAATCCTTCCTACCATTATTCCTACCAAAGTGGACCACCTCGCACTTGCCAACATTAAATTCCATTTGCCAGTTCCTGGCCCATTTGCCCAGCCTATCTAGATCCTTCTGTAGACTCTCCACACCCTCCGCACAATTTGCCGTTCCACCAGTCTTGGTGTCATCAGCAAATTTCGACACCATACACTCGGTTCCCTCCTCCAGATCATCTATATAAATGGTAAATAGCTGAGGCCCCAGCACCGACCCCTGGGGCACTCCACTAGTCACCAACCACCAATCCAAATAGCACCCATTGACCCCCACTCTCTGCCTCCTATTTGACAACCAATCCTCTATCCACGCTAACATCCTACCCCCAACTCCATGCCCCCTGACCTTCTGCAATAACCTCTTCTGAGGTACCTTGTCAAACGCCTTCTGAAAATCAAGAAAGACCACATCCACCGGCTCTCCTCTATCCACCGCCCTAGACACATCCTCATAGAACTCCAGTAAATTTGTCAGACACGACTTCCCCTTAACAAAACCGTGCTGCGTCTGCTCTATCAAGCAATTCCCCTCAAGATGCCTTGCTATTTCCTCCTTGATGACGGATTCTAACATTTTACCTACAACAGACGTTAAACTAACCGGCCTATAATTCCCTGCCTTTTGCCAAATCAATGGATGCTTTTCTGGTTGGCAGTTGGTGACTTAGTGGAGTGCCGCAAGGATTGGTGCTGGGGCCTCAACTGTTTACTGTATACATAGACGATCTGGAGGAGGGGGCTGAGCGTAGGGTAACAAAATTTGCTGATGACATGAAGATGAGTGGAAAAGCAAATTGCGTGGAGGATGCAGAAAGTCTGCAAGGAGATCTGGATAGGCTGAGTGAGTGGGCGAGGACCTGGCAGATGGAGTATAATGTTTGCAAATGTGAGGTTCTCCACTTTGGTAGAGATAATAGTAGGAGGGAATATTATTTAAAGGGTGAAAAGCGGCAGCATGCTACAGTGCAGAGGGACCTGGGGGTCCTTGTGCACAAATAGCAAAAACCCAGTCTGCAGGTGCAGCAGGTGATCAAGAAGGCGAATGGAATGTTGGCCTTTATCGTGAGGGTGTTAGAATATAAAAGCAGGGAGGTCTTGCTGCAACTGTACAAGGCACTGGTGAGGCTGCAACTGGAGTACTGTGTGCAGTATTGCTGGGGCGCAATTGTGGTTGCTTGGGGTCAGTTAGCAGGGCAGGGCCCCTGGGCAGTGGCATCCTAGCAGTGCCAGCCTGAGCCCCTGGCAATGCCCAAGGGTCAAAGTGCCAAAGCCCAGGTGACATGTTTGCACTGCCCATAGGGGTGTGTAACATTGGGGGGAGTAGGGGGCAGGGTCTAATGGAGGTGGGCCCTAAGGAAGGGGGGGGCATATGGGGGGAGTCGTGCTGCCACTCAATATAGGGATCGGTGGAGGAAGAAGGGAAGGCATCAATCGAGGTGGGCTGGAGGTTGAGGGAGGTCAGCCGGGAGCGGAGACAACCTGTTGCGGGATGGGGGGGGAAGGGGTGGCTGGAGATCGTTGTGGGGGGGCACAGCTGGTGTTGCAGTGGTCACAGGGCTGGCCAGCAATTGGGAGACCATTAGTGCGGGTCTGCTGTGCAAGCACTGATTTCAGCACTGACAGATTAGTGCATGCTCAGTGGCCCATTCAGTGTGCTGATTTCAGCCTGTCCAGCGGGAATAGGCTAATTTCCTCAGAATTTTCCCTGAATTTTAATGATAGTCACGCTGGTGGTCTCTGCAGTGCAAAAGTACAGGAGATTCTTCCCTAAACTCCCTCTGAAGTAAAAAGCGTGAATTACTGCAGTTTTCATGTGAATTCTACATTTATTCTGCCTGTGAAGAGAAAAAACAAGTGGTGAAAACAAATATAGGTTCCTTATGGTTAGAATCAGGTGAATTCTTAATGGGCAACAAAAAGCTAGCAAACCAGCTGAACAAATACTTTGGATTTGTCTTCACTACAGAGGATACAAATAAGAAATACTAGGAGACAGAGGGTCTAGCATGAAGGAGGAACTGAAGGAAATCCTTATTAGTCAGGAAATTGTATTAGGAAAATTGCTGGATTAAAACTTGGTATGTCGCCAGGGCCTGGTGCACTGCACCCCAGACTATTTCAGGAAGTGGCCCTAGAAATAGTGCTATTTTCCAGCATTCCGTAGACTCTGGAAGAGTTCCAATGTTGGGGTGTAGCTAATGTGACCCCACTTTTTAACAAAGGAGGGAGAGAGAAAATGGGGAATTATAGACTGGTTAGCCTGATATTGGTGGTGGGGGAGATGTTGGAGTCAATTATTAAGGATGTAATCATTGAACATTTGGAAAGCGGTGACAGGATTGGTCCACGTCAGCATGGAATCTCTAAAGGGAAATCATGCTTGACAAATTTTCTGGAATTTTTTGAGGATGTGACTGGAACAAGGGTGAACCAGTGGATGTTGTGTATCTGGACTTTCAGAAGTCTTTTGACGAGGTCCCACCAAGAGATGAGTGAACAAAACTAAAGCTCATGGTATTTGGATAATGTATTGATGTGGTTAGAGAACTGGTTGGCAGACAGGAAGCACTGTGTGGGAATAAATACTCCTTTTCAGAGTGACAGGCAGTGTCTAATGGGGTATTGTAGGGTTAAGTGCTGGGACCTAAGCTATTCACAATATACATTAATGATTTGGATGAAGGAATTGAATGCAATATCTCCAAATTTGCAGACAACGCTAAGCTGGGTGGCAGTGTGTGTTGTGAGGAGGATGCTAAGAGGCTGCAGGGTGACTTGGACAGACTGGCTGAATGGGCAAATATTAGGGAAACATAATATAATGTGGATGAATGTGAGGTTATCCACTTTGGTGGCAAAAACATGAAGGAAGATTACTATCTGAAAGGTGGCGGTTTAGGAAAAGGAGAAGTGCAATGTGACCTGGGTATCATGGTATAACAGTTGCTGATAATTGGCATGCAGGTACAGCAGGCAATGAGGAAAGCTTATAGCACACTGGCCTCCGTAGCAAGAAGATTTGAATATAGGGGTAGGGTTGTCTTGCTCAGTTATACAGGGCCTTGGTGAGGCCACATTTTTAAGTATTGTGTGCAGTTTTGGTCTCCTAGTCTGAGGAAGGACATTCTTGCTATTATAGAACATTACAGCGCATTACATTACATTACAGACTGAGAGAGTCCAGAGAAGGTTCACCAGACTGATTCCTGGAATGGCAAGACTGACATATGAAGAGTGACTGGGCTTATACTCACTGGAATTTAGAAGAATGAGAGAGGATCTCATAGAACCATATAAAATCCTGATGGGACTGGACAGACTAGATGCAGGAAGAATGTTCCTGATATTGGGGAATTCTGAAACTAGGGTCACAGCCTAAGAGTAAGGGGTATACCATTCAGGACTGAAATGAGGAAGAACTTCTTCACTTAGAGTTGTGAACCTGTGGAATTTGTTAACACAAAACTGTTAGGACCGGTTTGTTAGATGTGTTCAAGAGGGAGCTGGACGTAACCCTTGTGGTTAAAGGATCAAGGGGTGTGGAAAGAAAGTGGGAGTTGGATACAGAGTATGTGATCAGCCGTGATCATATTCAATGTTGATACAGGCTCAAAGGGCCGAATGGCCTACTTCTGTACCTATTTTCTTTTTCTATGCTTCTAATCCAACTCTAGATTTAGGATCTAAAGCAGCATGACACTCGCATCAGTATTGAGGGGATTCTGCAATGTTGGAAATGCAGATGAGAAGTTACATAAAGCTTGATATTAGATAGGTGTTAAATGCCATCATGGCGGTATTTAGAGCCGGCTGATGTAGCCAACCTAATTACCACAGAAAATACATTAATTGGTATTTAGTTTAATTGCTTTTTGGCATCTTGTGTCTTTGCCTCTGTAATACAACTTGCACTGTGTGGTAAATGCTTTGCGATACTTCAAAGGAAGTCTATCTTCTTCATCAATCTTCTGAAATCAACCTTTAGCAAGGAGTTCCCTCTGCCCCCAACACCACGTTATTTTGCTCTATTAACATATATAGAATATGTGGATGACAAGTTATTGATGTTAAACTGGAACTACAGACAAATGAGCACACCATTCCTTGTATTTATTTGTTTGCTATTCTATTGAAGTCTAATTTGTCTTATTTCCAAATTAAAACATTTTCTTACATATTTATAACCTAGCGGCAAGCTAATGTTTATTCTATGATTTAACTTTGATAGGAATCTCTTTGTGCTCTATTTACTCCAGCTTGCCCTGTCACTGTATCCTTTCTCCACAAGTGAAACCTGGTGAATGTTGAGACTGTGGTCTTTGCAGTTCCCATATACTGAACTTTTGAACTGAGCAATCTATTCCCAGTGACGTTACAAGCATTCACACTGCATCAGTTGAAGTCAGTGAATGGATTGTTAACCTCGACATTGAGCAATAAGTGCTTTCCATATAAAATGATATTCTTCTATTTTTTTCTCCTTCATGTACATGTCTATCTTTCCCATATATGTAGTGTTCTCCCACTTGTGCTACTGTTTATTCTCCATAGTAATACTGTAATCTGATGTGAGACAAAACTGTCCTACAAAGCATAGACTGCACAGCCACTGGTGAGCAAGCTAGAAACTTTGTCTCTAATGGCTGTGTTTGGGTTCCTCCACAGCACAAGTACAAGTAATTACTGCTGCACTTCGAGCTGCCCGACTGGATTCTGTAGCCGAAGAAGAGCCATCATCTGATGCTGAAAATACTGAAGAAATCCAGGCAGAGCCATTGCCAACCAGTCCAGTGCTTCCTGTATCCATATATTCTGAGTGCATTAACACTGATGGGTCACTGGACATGGGTTCAGCAGCTGAGATTGTAGCAACAACAACTGAGCACTCACTTCAATGTTTGGAATCTAATGAAAATGTACAGAATATGGTACGTTAATATAGTTTAGTTTTTGTGTCACTTTATTTTTATTCTACAAGCAGGGACAGAATGTAACATAGCAAAAGTGCGGATAATACTTAGGTGGGAAAGCAGACAGTGAATAAAATAGGTGGGAAAGCAGGCAGTGAAGAGGATATGAAGATTTTATAGATGGGTATACATTGGCTAGGAAAATGGGCCAAAATTTGGTAGATGGCGTTCATGTGGATAAGTGCGAGGTTATCCACTTTGGGAGAAAAAATAGAAAGGCAAATTGCCATGTAAATGGAAAGCTGATTTACATGCATCTGGGCAGAGGGATCTGACTGTCTGTATTCATGAATCGCAGAAAGTTGGTATGCAGGTGCAACATGTAATAAAAAATGCAAATGGAATGTTGAATTTATTACAAAGGGGCTAGAGTAGAGGAGTGTTGTTACAATTGTGTTGAATATTGGAGAGACTACACCTGGAATATTGTGTCCAGTTTTGGTGGTCTTATTTGAGGAAGGGTGTGATGGCATTGGAGGCAGTTTGGAGGAGGTTGATTCTAGGGATGAAAGAGTTGACATATGATAGATTGAACAGTTTGGGTTAATACTCGCTGGAGTTTAGAAGGATGAGAGGAGAACTGATTGAGCTTATAAAACTTTAAAAGGGATTGATAAAGTAAATATAGATCAAATGTTTCCCTTTATGGGGCGATCTAGATCAAGAAGTCACAGGTATAAGTTGCGAGGCATTAGATTTAAAACTGAGATGAGAAGGAACTACTTCTCGCAGAGGTTGGTGAATTCATGGAACTTGCTGGCCCATTCAAAGTGGAGTCCAAATTGTTGAATAGTTTCAAGAGGAAGATATATTTCTGATTTTGAAAAAAGGAATATGGGGAACAGGTGGATTTGAGACCAGGGAAAGATCAGCCATGATCAGATTGAATGGCAGAGCAGGGTTGAATGGCCAAATTTGCTTACTTCTGATTCTAATTCCTATGGGGATCAGTAAACTTTAATTGCTGATCTGCTTGAACTATACTGACCTGAGAGATCAGTCAACCCTAAAATAGTAGTCCCAACCTTTATACTGCACGTGGATTGCTAACTCTCTGGGCTTACGTACAAACATATGAATTAGGAGTAGGTCTTAAATCGGCCTCACAGGTGGAGGATATGGTCAAGAAGGTGTATGGTGTGCTAGCCTTTGTTAATCGAGGGATTGAGATTAGGAGTCGGGAGGTAATGCTGCAACTTTATAAGACCCTTGTCAGACCCCACTTGGAGTACTGTGTGCAGTTCTGGTCGCCTCACTACAAGAAGGATGTGGAGGCTATTGAGAGGGTGCAGAGGAGATTTACAAGGATGTTGCCTGGATTGGGAGGCATGTCTTAGGTTGAGGGAGCTAGGTCTCTTCTCCCTGGAGAGGCGAAGATTGAGAGGCGACCTAATAGAGGTTTATAAAATGTTGAGAGGTATAGGTAGGGTGGATTCTCGGAGGCTATTTCCCAGGGCTGAAATGGTCACTACGAGAGGACACAGGTTTAAGGTGCTGGGGAGCAGGTACAGAGAGATGTCAGGGGTAAATTTTTCACTCGGAGGGTGGTGAGTGAGTGGAATCGGCTGCCGTCGGTGGTGGTAGAGGCGAACATGCTGGGGTCTAAGAGACTTCTGGATGAGTACATGGGATTTAATGGGATTGAGAGTTATAGATAGAGCTGGTAGGTATGGATATGATCGGTGCAACTTGTGGGCCGAAGGGCCTGGTTGTGCTGTAGTGTTCTGTGTTCTATTTGCGCCACGCCCCCCTCACCCCAGTCTGCTCCACTGATTATGACTTCAATTCCACGTTCACGCCTACCCTTGATAATCTTTGACTTAATTGTGTTTCAAGAATCTATCTACTTCTAACTTTAAGTTAATCATTGAACCTCTACACTGCTCTTGGGGAAAAAATTTCCGATCCTCTAAGAGGCTCCGAGAGAGCGAATGTGGGAGCCCCTCCAAGGAGGCTCGCTCTCACTCTCTCACGCAGGCAAAGACACACAGATGGACATGCTCAGACACATGCTTATACACACACATAGGCACAAACATATACAGATACACAGATGCACTCACATATGCATACAAAAGTTACAGCACTGAAGGAAGCCATTTGGCCCATTTTATCCATGCTAGCCGGAGCATATCTAGGTGCCCTTTCTAATCCCACCTTTCAACACATGGCCTATAATGCCATAGCATGCAACATTTAAGGTGAAGATTCAGGTATTTTTTTAAAAAGAGTTTAGGGCCTCTGCCTTCACCTCCAACTTGCGCAGTGAATTCCAGACACCCACCGCCCTCTGCGTTTAAAAAAAAAAGTTCTTCCTCATGTACCTTCTGCCACTTATCTTCAGCCTGTCTCCTGAATTCCCCCACAAGGGAAACAATTTTATCCTGGATTTCTTCCCCTCATGATTTTATACACCCCAACATCCTTTGTTCCAAGGAAAATTAACACCAACTTATCCAATATCTCCTGGTAGATGCACTTTTCTAGCCCTGGCAACATTTTTGTAAACCTGCTCTGCACAATACCCCAATTGTGGCCTCACCAGTGTTTTATACAATTTCAACATTATATCCTTATTTTTATAGCCTATATCTTTGCCAATGAAGGAGCACATTCCACATTCCTTCTTTACAACCTTGTCTACTTGAACTGCTGCCTTTATAGGGATATGTGTTCTTGTATGCCACAATCTCTCACTTCATCTACTTTCAGTATATTTCCATTTATCATGTATTCCGTATCACTGTTTGACCTCCCTAAATGCATTACCTCACACTTCTCTATTTTAAAATCCATCTGCCAATTTACTGCCCACTCCACCAACCCATAGATTATACCTCTCCTCTACAATATCCACTACTCGGTCAAACTTTGCATCATCTGCAAATTTTAAAATTGTGCCTCCCATGGTAACATCTAAGTCATTAATATATAACACAAACAGTAGGGTCCTGATACCAAACCCCGCGGGACACCATTTGACATAACTTTCCATTCCCAAGGGCATCCATCGACCATTACCTTTTTTTTTGTTACTGAGCCAACCTTTGATCCACATTACCTTGTATTTCATGGATCTTTACTTTTTTGACCATCTGCCATGTGGGACCCTGTCAAACACCTTGCTAAAATACACAATATCCACTGCACTATCTTCATTGATCCTTCTTGTCACTTCCTCAAAGAATTCAACAAAGTTTGTGAGGCACGACCTTCCTACAACAAATTCATGTCAATCATCTCTGACAAATCTATGTCTTTTTATGTCACAGTTAATGCCATCTCTCAGGTTTGAATCTACTAATTTGCCCACCACTGATGTAAGACTAACTGCCCTATAACTGTTTGGTATTTCCTTCAATCCCTTTTTGAACAATGGAACCGTGTTTGCACTTTTAGTCATCTGGTACGTCTCTGGTATTTTGTGAGAATTTGAAAAGCATCCTCAGACCATTTACCATTTCCTCCCTGACCTCCTTCAGCAGCCTTGGAAACAGTCCATCTGGCCCTGGCAACTACTAATAGAATCATACAGGGCAGAAAAGGCGCTTCGGCCCATTGAGCCTGCATTGATGTGCGAGAAATACTGACCCCCCACCTAATCCCATTTACCAGCATTGTCCCATGCTCTTGAATGTTGTGACATGCCAAGTGCTCATCCAGCTACTTCTGAAGGATGTGAGGTAACCTGCCTCTACCATCCTCCCCAGATAGCATATTCCAGGCATATTCCTCTGGGTACAAAGGATTTTCCTCACATTTCCCCCTGAACCTCCTGCCTCACACCATGAACCTATGCCCCCCCCCCATGACTGACACTTCAACTAAGAGGAACAGCTGCTCCCTATCCACTCATAATCTTGTACATCTCAATCAGGTCACCCCTCAGTCTTTTTCTGCTCCAACGAAAGCAACTCGAGCCTACCCAACTTCATAGCTTAAATGTGGTATCCCAGGCAGCATTGTGGTGAATTTCCATAGATACCTTACAATGTAGAAAGAGGCCATTCAGCCCATCGAGTCTGCACCAACAACAATCCCACCCAGGCCCTATCCCCATATATTTACCCACTAATTCCTCTAACTTACGCATCCCGGAACACTAAGGGGCAATTTAGCTTGACCGATCCACCTAACCCACACATCTTTGGATTGTGAGAGGAAACCGGAGCACCAGGAGGAAACCCACACAGACATGGGGAGAATGTGAAAGCTCCGCACAGACAGTGACGCAAGCTGGGAATAGAACCCAGGACCCTGGAGCTGTGAAGCAATACTGCTAACCACTATGCTACTGTGCCGCCCCATTTCCTTAGCACTTCCTCCAGTGCAATCGCATTCTTCCTATAATGTGGCAGAATTGCATTCAGTACAGTACTATGACTTCACCAAAGTTCTAATCAACTCCAACATGACTTCCCTTCTGTCCCATATGTCTTTTTCACCACTCTACTAACATGCTCTTCCACCTTCAAAGATCTATGGACAAACATGCCAAAGTCCCTTTGCTCCACAGGAGTTCCTAGTGTCATGTTATTCATTGGATACTCCTTGTCAAGTTACCCCTTTCAAAGTGTATCACCTGTCACCTTTCAGGGTTAAATTCCATCTGTTGCTTATTTGCCCATTTCACATTCTGTCTATATCCAAGATGTAGCCCAAGACACGCAGTCTCGCTGTTAACCACCCGGCCAATCTTGGTGTCATTAGCAACTTACTGATCCTACCTTACACAGTCATTTATGTCATTCATATAAATGAGAAATAATAGGGGACCCAACACAGATTCCTGTGATACGCCACTGGAGACTGGCTTCCAGTCACTGAAAGAAGTCTCACAACACCAGGTTGAAGTCTAACCAGTTTATTTGATAGTAAACCCACAAGCTTTCGGAAATGCTGTTTCTTCGTCCACACACCTGACGAAGGAACAGCGTTGCCGAAAGCTTGTGGGTTTGCTATCAAATAAACTGGTTGGACTTCAACCTGGTGTTGTGAGACTTCTTACTGTGTTTACCCCAGTCCAATGCTGGCATCTCCACATCATTCCAGTCACTGAAGCAGCCTTCTGTCATCACTCTCTGTCTCCTAAAACTGAACTAATTTTGAATTCACTTTATCAAATTACCCTATATTCCGTGTGCATTTACCTTCTTTACAAGTTTCCCATGTGGAACCTTGTCAAAGGCTTTGCTGAAATCCATATAAACTACGTTGACTGCACTACCCTCACCTACACACCTGGTCACGTCCTTCTGACAAAGCCATCAGATTGACTACCTTTCAAGCCTTTCCTGTCCAAGTGAAGAATGATGATCCCCTTCAGAAGTTTCTCCAGTAGTCTCCCTACCACTGATGTGAGACTCATTGTAATTCCCTGATTTATCTTTACAACCCTTCTTAAATAGCGAACTACATTAGCTGTTCTACGGTCATTTGGCACCTCCCAATGGCCAGAGAGGAATTAAAAACTTGGGTCAGAGCCCCTGCAATCTCCACCCTTGCTATGTCCTCTGGGTCCACTCATAGGTTGCCCCCATGGTCCCTCACAGGTCCTATTCTTCCCCTGGTTATCCTCTTTCCATTGATATGTGTGTAGAATATCTTGGGATTTTCCCTACTTTTACTAGAAAGCTGGAGCTTTCCCCAGAATTAGGTCCAGTATAGCTCCTTGCCTTATTGGACTCGCTACATATTGATCTAAAAGGTCATCCTGTACCCATTTCAAGAAATCTACTGCATCCAGGCTCTTAACACTATGTATATCCCAGTTAATGTTGGGAAGGTTGAAATCACCTAATATAGTAACTCTATTGGTATGTTTTTATACACTTCCGTGAATTGTGCACATGTTTGCTCCTCAATATCCTACTGACTATCTAGGGATCTATAATAAACACATAGTGGCACAGTGGTTTGCACTGCTACCTCACAGCGCCAGGGATTCGGGTTCAATTCCTGGCTTGGGTCACTGTCTGTGCAGAGTTTGCATGTTCTCCCTGTGTCTGCATGGGTTTCCTCTGGGTGCTCCAATTTCCTCCCATAGTTCAAAGATGTGCACATCAAGTGGATTGGCCATGCTAAATTGCCCCTTTAGTGCTGGGGGGTTAGAAGGATGACATAAGAACATAAGAAATAGGAGCAGGAGTAGGCCATCTGGCCTGTTGTAAAAAAAAGCCTGTTTTAACCCTTATACGGTGGACAAATAACTTTGAGTAGATGTCTTATTGGTACAAACAATATTTATTTAAACCCACACAATCAATAATCACCCACCCGACCAACAATAAGTTATCTTACAGAAAATACTAGAATTCAAGTACAGTACAAGACCTTGACTTAACTGTGTGTGACTGACAAATACCCAAACAGATACTGGCCTTTATCTGTATGCTGGTCTTGGTAGTTGTCTGTGTAGTTTGGTCCTTTGCTCTGGTCTGGCATTCTGGCTGTAGTCTCTCTTTCTTCCTTCTTGGGTGTGGTGGCTCTCCTCTTGCTGGCGATGTTCATCATTGTTGTAGCTCGTTCGTGGGATCAGAGAGAGAGATAGAGAGAGAGCGATTCCTGGTTGTGCAGCATCCTTTATACCCCATTTGGCTTCACGCCCTTTTTTTGGCCATTGCCAATCAATCGATCAGGACTTGATCACCCTGATCGATAAGAGTCCAATCAGGTGCTACCACACCGATCTCTGGGTGTGTCCCTGGCGGCCATGCCTGTATGTGTTGTAGGCACATAGGTCACATACCTTCCTCCTAAATAAGGATTCACGGTGCCTTTACGTCTGGCACACAACCCAGTGTGACCAGAAAGTCTCTTGCATCCTGGAGATGGCCCATATCCTGTGTATTCACTCATCAGGGTTGCAGCCTGTTTGTCTGTCTTTAAACTGCAGCCTGTCAGTTTAGTTTCTTGCCCAGTTATCCCAGAGTGCTTTACAAAACGCCATTTTAGATGGTCTGTTTGGCTACAGGCCCCCCTTTGATCCTGGACGCAAAGCGTGATGGATCACAAATTCAGGACCAATATCTGTCAGGAATTCCCCAGTCACTCAACAGTTAAGCAAGACCCAGGCATTGACATGTACAGTAATAATACATCCCTACAACATATTCCAGAAGCTACAGACAACAACAGTCTACAAATACAAATACAAACAACCACATATTCTAAACCCCACTATTACAATCAGCTAGTTACCCACAAATACAGACAATCAGATATTCTAAACACCATTTTAGGTTCAGAGTTATGCATAGGACAATAATAAATCTTTGATGCAGATGCAAAAGGGAAACAACGTTTAAATTTGGACTGGAGGCTCATGCACTCAAAAGTGCTGAAGAGGTAGGTTTAACTCTCCAAAGTATTTGTAATTTAAAAATTATCCAAATTTGCATAATAAACACCTTTTGCCAGTTACCATTTTAGATGTAAACTTCCAGTCACAGCTCAAAATCTGTCTCCTAGCATACACATAGTATGTTTTTATGACCCAATTAATAGATTGTAACCAATGTACAAGTTGAAGTAATTCAAATAATTTTCTACTTGTTTAACAAATTATAGAGGAAACTCCTCCAGCATTCTGTCTACTTTACCAATTTTATTTATGAATAACATAACTTGCACAAATGGTTTATTTGTTCCCCTTTGAAGCATTTTACTCTTGTAACCCCAAATAACTAAATACTAGGAAAATCCCGTCATCTGTTGTAAAGTCATTGACACTCTCCAGAGCCCTTAACTTTCCAGAAAAATTAACTCCCAACTTGTTAGCATTTACATACATTGAACTGAACAAACGTTACATGTGAACACGAGGATTACCACAGATAACATTTACTCAGTATACAAATGTCACAAAACAGATATTGCTTTGTAAAACTTTCTCACATTCAAATGGTTACATCATAAACTGAGAATATGTTTCAATGCATCCCTCCTTGAAACACAAAACTCATACAGACTCTCTTTCCATTACCCTTTATTTGTCAAACTTATTTATTTCTTTAGAATTTAAGCAACTTCCCATTTATAAGTTGGTTATTTTGTGTACTCAATTTGTTCTATCAATTAAATGTCACAAACTGTAATGCTTAAGTGTAACCAATCACTTTAGTTTGAAAGTTAATAGTGAGAAAATCTGAATGAGCCAAACTCTTCAAGTCTCAGTTATCACAAGGTTGTGACAAACAATCTTGCTTGTCTTGAAGCTGCTGGGCTTGTTATTCATCAGCTATCTATTTAAAACAAAACACATAAGATACATTTGGCTTGGAGCCAAATGAATTAATTTGGTCTCAAAAACTGTCAAATTAAAACAAAAATAAAATTTAGAACCTCCAATATATATAATATTTAATTGCCGGATTAGGAACAGAAGATGGTGAAATCTCTATCGATTAAGAAAACCCAAGAAATAAAACATTCCGATGTGATGATGTCACGATTTCTTCAAGACAAAGGAAAGAGCACATAGTTCCCTCCAAGGTTTAAATCCTTAACAAAATTCAAACTCAGGATTATTCAAAATTCAAATTGGTTATTTCAAACTTCAATTTATGTTCTTCGATTTTGAAATTTCAATTTACTTTCCAAACGTTGTGTTCAAAGTAACATCCCACATTTATTCTATACCTTTTAAGCACAATCATGGCCATTGATTATACTCAAAAGGCTAAGAAAATTCCAAAAATTTATTTCAATTTAATCCAATCCAATTTCCAATTTGTATTTAAAATCTGTATCAAACTCACTGTTGTAAAATCACAATTAGGAGAAGAACATTAACACATTAAATAAACAACAAAACAAAAACATTGATACAACCACTTTACCAAACACACACAGACATACATGGAAGCTTCCAACATTCATTCCACATTATCTTTCATTCAAGTCCAACATTTTAAACTGGGACAAAAATAAAACATTGAAAGGAAATACAGAAAATAGATTAAGACAGGCATCTTCATTCTTCTTCCTTCCAAACTGTAATTAAACTCAAAAACAGAAGTAAATTCAAGAAATCTTATACATAAATTTAAGTTTTAACACTTCCTCAGCCCCTTTGTAGTTAAACCAAAGTGTAAAGCATTGTATAATACTCCTCAAAACAAACAGACTTTTAACAACTCCTGCTGTTAATCTAATGCAACAACAATCACCTACATTCAACAAGTAACCAGACCACACAAACACACTGAAATAAAAAAAACTACTTGACTTATTAGCTCAACCTTAGATTTAGTCTAATCAATTTTCCATCTTGCCAATTAATTTATAATTTCCTAGTAAATTGAGAGAACATTGTTCCTTTCTCTCAAAATTCTATAACACACACTGCAAACTCCCTCCTTTTAAAATAAACAAAGGACCACTTGGGTGTGACTAGAGACAGTGCTAAGATTCTTTAAAATATTCATTCCCTCCCAATCAACAACATCTCCTGGTAATTCCTTCCTTGCAACTAATAGTCACAGAATTCATCAGACCAGGGGCAAATTCTAAACTTACTGTGGGATCAGGTGCCTCCAAAAAAAAAAGGTGGGGGTGGGGGGGATCCCCAGTCAATGCCACAACCCAATCCATAAACACCATCTCTCTCAGACTCAGCTGTCCCACACTGATCACAGACAACATCCTTATCTGCATTGTCAACTTCAGATTTTAATTGATTAATCTCCTGCTGAAACTTGGAGTAATCAGAACTTGGATTCTTTTCACTAACTTGATAAACTTAAAACTGACTCACAGACAATATTGTTTTGTTTTGTTCCTGCTTATCTACTTTCCCACAAAATTACTTATTTCTTCTCTTAACTTCTCAACTAACTCTCATAATTTCTAACTCCTCTTTTAACTTAATTTTCTCTGACTTTTCACTCTGTAACTCTTCTAAACTGATAATCACAATAACGTTACCCAGTTTCAACATTTTCTTTTATTGCTGTTTCTCTCATCAAAACATCTGACTCATGGATCCCAGATCCAAAAACTCACTATAATTTTCTACGTAGTTCTCTAGGCATAGTCCCAGGAGAACAAGAAGTGACTGAAAGGGTACAGTGCCTACTAATTTACCAATCAGTCCCTCTAAGTCAGTTAGTACCAAGGGTATGATGAACACCCCTCTCTACTCCAGAGTTAGGTTTGAGCCTTGCCTCATGGTCGACAATAGAGATCACTCTTCCCCTTGACTA
Source organism: Carcharhinus amblyrhynchos (assembly GCF_965287045.1). Taxonomy (NCBI): domain Eukaryota; kingdom Metazoa; phylum Chordata; class Chondrichthyes; order Carcharhiniformes; family Carcharhinidae; genus Carcharhinus; species Carcharhinus amblyrhynchos. The sequence goes on along the minus strand of NC_137339.1, from coordinate 52,866,259 downwards.
GCCTTACTTCAAAATCTGCCCTTGGGATCCCAGTCCTATCTCAGCATTAGCACAAGATTCTGCCCATAGGGGCCACTTTTTCTTCTTAATATATTCTCTGATTCTTTTTTCCCATATGGGACACTTCTCTGCCTCTATACTGTTTCCTGCCATTCTATATTTAATGACAAGGGGTAGGGAGGCGATCGGACTGCGGGTACGGCTTTATGCTATGTTCCGGTCCTAATCCCTCTGGGTTCTAATACAAACCTACAGAGTTTACCCTATCCTCCTTGTTAGTAACAATACATGCACAATAAACAATTTCCCGAAAGCAGTTATTTGTCCAATAAGGAGTTCACACCTGTTGGCTCTGAGTTTTAAATAACCATTCAATTTAAAGTCTGTGGGGTTCGATATCGGAGCAACAAAGTTACTTCTTATCGATGCCCACCCAGGGACGCCAAATGTTGTAAAAAAAAAGCCTGTTTTAACCCTTATACGGTGGACAAATAACTTTGAGTAGACGTCTTATTGGTACAAACAATATTTGTTTAAACCCACACAATCAATAATCACCCACCCGACCAACAATAAGTTATCTTACAGAAAATACTAGAATTCAAGCACAATACAAGACCTTGACTTAACTGTGTGTGACTGACAAATACCCAAACAGATACTGGCCTTTATCTGTGTGCTGGTCTTGGTAGTTGTCTGTGTAGTTTGGTCCTTTGCTCTGGTCTGGCATTCTGGCTGTAGTCTCTCTTTCTTCCTTCTTGGGTGTGGTGGCTCTCCTCTTGCTGGCGATGTTCATCATTGTTGTAGCTCGTTCGTGGGATCAGAGAGAGAGAGAGAGAGCGATTCCTGGTTGTGCAGCATCCTTTATACCCCATTTGGCTTCACGCCCTTTTTTTGGCCATTGCCAATCAATCGATCAGGACTTGATCACCCTGATCGATAAGAGTCCAATCAGGTGCTACCACACCGATCTCTGGGTGTGTCCCTGGCGGCCATGCCTGTATGTGTTGTAGGCACATAGGTCACATACCTTCCTCCTAAATAAGGATTCACGGTGCCTTTACGTCTGGCACACAACCCAGTGTGACCAGAAAGTCTCTTTCATCCTGGAGATGGCCCATATCCTGTGTATTCACTCATCAGGGTTGCAGCCTGTTTGTCTGTCTTTAAACTGCAGCCTGTCGGTTTAGTTTCTTGCCCAGTTATCCCAGAGTGCTTTACAAAACGCCATTTTAGATGGTCTGTTTGGCTACAGGCCCTTCGAGCCTGCCCCGCCATTCAATAAGATCATGGCTGATCTGTCGTGGCTCAGTTCCACATTCCCGCCCTCTCCCCATAACCCTTAATCCCCTCCCTTATCAAAAACCCATCAACCCGCGTCTTAAAAATATTTAGCGAGGCAGCCTCCACCACCTCAACGGGCAGAGAATTCCAGAGATTCACCACCCTTTGAGTGAAGAAGTTCCTCCTCAACTCCGTTCTAAACCGCCCCCCCTTTATCTTGAGGCTGTGCCCCCTAGTCCTACTGTCCTTTCTGAGCGGGAAGAGCCTCTCCACCTCTATCCTATCCATCCCATTCATCATCTTGTACGTCTCAATGAGATCTCCCCTCATTCTTCTAAACTCTAACGAGTACAGGCCTGGTTTATTCAGCCTCTCCTCATAGCTCAACCCCCTCAACTCCGGCATCAGCCTAGTAAACCTCCTCTGCACTCCCTCCAAGGCCAAAATATCCTTGCGTAAGTACGGCGCACACTTCCCAGGAATCCAGCGACGTCTGGAAAATAACCACCAAGGCATCCACTATCACCTTCGCCATTTCTTTCAGAACCCTCGGATGCATTCCATCCGGTCCTGGGGACTTGTCCACAATCAGCCCTTCCAGTCTGTCGAGCACCGCCTCGCTAGTAACAGTAATGTCATTGAGACCCTCCAGTCCTACCACCTTTCCATCTCTAACACCCGGCAAATTATTCACGTCCTCCTCCGTGAAGACCGAAACAAAAAAGTTATTCAAGACCTCAGCCATTTCCCCATCCCCGACCACTAAGTCCCCCTTCTCATCCTCTAAGGGTCCAACGTTCACCCTAGCCAGCCTCTTCCTTTTTATATACTTATAAAAACTCTTGCTATCCTTTTTTATATTAAGCGCTAGCCCAGCTTCATAGTTTCTCCTACCCTTCTTTATCAATTTCTTTGTCAATCTTTGTTGATATTTAAACCTCTCCCTATCCTCTTCTCGCCCACTACTCTTAGCTACTCTAAACGCCTCTGCTTTTAATTTAACACTTTCCTTCACCTCCTTCGTTATCCACGGCTTATTACCTCTCCTCCTACGATCCTTTTTGACCATCGGAATAAATTTCTGCTGAGCACCAAGAAAGATCTCCTTAAAGATCCTCCACTGCTCCTCAGCAGACCTACCTTCCAACGCGCTCCCCCAGTCCACATTCGCCAATTCCTCTCTCATCCTACCGTACTCCCCTCTGTTCAAACAAAGGACACGTGTCCGGGAACCCACTTTGTCCTCCTCCATCTGCACCAGAAACTCCACCATACAATGATCACTGTCCGCAAGAGGATACATACGTGGGGTTGCAGGAATTGGGCCCTGGTGGGATTGTCGTCGGTGCTGATCCCTAGCTTCTGCACGAGGGATTCTATGAAATTTCTATGAATACTCCCCTCCTCCAAGATGTCAGCTCCCCTGACTGCAGTAACTAACTCCTTAACTAATTATCAGCTTTCAAGGATTCCAATCCTCTGAGGACAATGGGATGAAGGAGTACAATATCAAGGGTAGGACTCTTAGCAGTGTTGAGGAGCAGAAGGACCTTGGGGTCCGGGTCCATAGGACTCTTAAATTGGCCTTGTAGGTGGAGGATGTGGTCAAGAAGGCGTATGGTGTACTGGCCTGCATTAATCGAGGGATTGAGTTTAGGAGTCGGGAGGTAATGCTGCAACTTTATAAGACTCTTGTCAGACCCTACTTGGAGTACTGTGGGCAGTTCTGGTCGCCTCACTACAGGAAGGACGTGGAAGGTATTGAGAGGGTGCAGAGGAGATTTACAAGGATGTTGCCTGGATTGGGAGGCATGCCTTATGAAGATAGGTTGAGGGAGCTAGGTCTCTTCACTCTGGAGAGACAAAGGTTGAGAGGCGACCTGATAGAAGTTTATAAAATGTTGAGAGGAATAGATAGGGTGGATTCTCGGAGGCTATTTCCCAGGGATGAAATGGTCACTACAAGAGGACACTGGTTTAAGGTGCTGGGGAGCAAGTGCAGAGGAGATGTTAGGGGGAAGTTTTTCACTCAGAGGGTGGTGGGTGAGTGGAATCGGCTGCTGTCGGTGGTGGTAGAGGCGAACTCGCTGGGGTCTTTAAAAAGACTTCTGGATGAATACATGGGATTTAATGGGATTGGGAGTTACAGATAGTTCTGTGGCCTGGTAGGTACGGATATGATCAGCGCAACTTGTGGGCCGAAGGGCCTGTTTGTGCTGTGTTCTATGTTCTATGACTTCCACTCTCTTCATGATTATCTCATCTAATATTTGTTTTCCTCCTGGACTACTGAATCTGCATCATCCCTTTCCTTGTAAATATGGACACAAAATATTCCCTTTCCACAACCTCTGCATCTACACATAAGTTCCCTTTTTCACCTCCGAGGTCCTAATTTTTTCCTTAACCTTTACCATTAATATACTGGTAAAACATCTTTGGGGTTTTCTGTAGCTTAATAATCACTCTTCATGCTCTCTTTGTTTTCCTTATTTCATTTTTTTAAACTCAGTCCTTGCACTCCCTGTATTTGTCTAGATTATCTGCAGTGCTTACTTCTTTGTGCCTATTGTGAATATTTTCTTTTTCTCTTTGATCTTCTCCTGTATTCCTCTTGGGTGTAGATTTGGCAGTACCACTTTTATTTTTGGAGGGGCATGTCTGCTTTGCACATTTAGGATCCCGTCTTTCAGTGTTTACCACCGGTTTTCCACTGATTTATCCTCTGGCAATGCTGTCAGGTTCACCTCTGCCACATTCTTTCTTATTCCTGTAAAATTCCTCTTGTTCTTACGGCAGAAATTTGACAACTTATTTGTTCTTCTATCTCCCTTTTACTACTGGGGGGTCCATAGTATACTCCCAGTCATGTGACTACCTTTTTTTCTAAGTTCAACCCATAAAGCCTCGTTTGACCTGTTCAGTATGTTATCCCATCTCACAACTGGAATTCATTCTTTAGCCATTAGTGTTACTCTGTTAGTGACAGAGACAGAGATGTGGTTAAAAGAAGAGCAGGACTGGCAACTAAATATTCCAGAGTATAAGTGTTTCAGGCGTGACACAGGAGGGTCAAAAAGAGGTGGGGGAGTGGCGTTGTTAGTTAGGGAGCACATTACAGCAGTGCAGAGGGAGGACTATTTAGAGGAGTTGGGTAATGAGTCGCCGTGGGTGGAGTTCAGAAACAGGAAGGGAGCAATCACTATGCTGGGGGTATACTATAGGCCACCCAATAGCCCATGAGAAGTGGAAGAAAGTATATGTAAGGAAATTCTGGATAGGTGCGGAAAAAAATAGGGTTGTTGTACTGGGAGACATTAATCTCCCTGGGGTGGCTTGGAAGGTGCCTGGGGCTGGGGGTCTGGACGGGGAAGAATTTGTAAAATGTGTACTGGAAGGCTCTTTGGAGCATTATGTGTCTAGCCCGACTAGAGAGGGGGCTATACTATATCTAGTTCTGGGAAATGAGCCTTGTCACGTGGTCAAGGTTTCAGTAGGGGAACATGTGGCAAAGAGTGACCACAATTCTGTCTACTTTAGGATACTAATGGAAAAGGATGAGTGTTGTCTGAAGGGGAGGGTGCTAAATTGGGGGACGGCTAGCTATAGCTGGATTAGGCAGGAACTGATAGCCACTGATTGGGAGAGGTTGTTTGAGGGTAAGTCCGCATCTGGGAGTCTTTAAAGGGACAGCTGATAAGGTTGCAGGACAGACATGTGCCTGTTAAGAGGAAGGATAGGAAAGGTAGGATTGGAGAGCTGTGGATAACTAGGGACATTGAGGACTTGATCAGGAAGAAAAGAGAGGCTTATGTTAGGTCCAAGCAACTGGGAATGGAGAGCGCTTTGGAGGAACACAGAGAGAGCAGGAGAGAACTCAAATGAGGAGTTAGAAGGGCGAAAAGGGGGCACGAAATGGTCTTGGCAGACAAGATTAAGGAAAATTTACTCATATGTTAGGAACAAAAGGGTGGTTAGAGAAAAAATCGGTCCTTTTAGGGACAGAGGAGGGGAACTATGCTTAGAGCCTGAGGGAATGGGGGAGAACCTGAATGAATACTTTGTGTCAGTATTCACGAAGGAGAGGGACTTGTTGTCTGGAAGTGTCTTGGAGGGAATTGTTGATCCGTTGGAGAAAATATCCACTACGAGGGAGGAAGTGTTAGGGTTTTTAGGTGGTATTAAAACTGATAAATCTCCGGGGCCTGATGGCATTTATCCTAGGCTGCTGAGGGAGACGAGATGAAATTGCTGGGCCTCTGACACAAATCTTTGTCTCTTCTTTGGACACAGGTGAGGTCCCAAAGGACTGGAGGATAGCAAACGTGGTACCATTGTTTAAAAAGGGTAGTAGGGATAACCCGGGTAATTATAGGCTGGTGAGCTTGACGTCAGTGGTAGGGAAGTTGTTGGAGAGGATTCATAGAGATAGAATGTATACGTATTTAGAACATGGCAGTCTCATTAGTGACAGGCAACATGGATTTGTAAAGGGGAGGTTGTGCCTTACGAATCTCGTAGCATTTTTTGAGGAGGTGACAAAAACGGTTGACGAGGGACAAGCCGTGGATGTCGTCTATATGGATTTCAGTAAGGCGTTTGACAAAGTCCCTCATGGTAGGTTGGTGAAAAAGGTTAAGGCTTATGGGATACAAGGACAGGTGGCTAAATGGATTGAGAACTGGCTTGGTAACAGGAGACAGAGGGTAGTAGCAGAGGGGTCTTTTTCTAGCTGGAGGTCTGTGACTAGTGATGTGGCGCAGGGCTCAGTACTGGGACCTTTGCTATTTGTAATATACATAAATGATTTGGAAGAGGGAGTAACTGGTGTGATCAGCAAGTTTGCAGATGACACAAAGATGGCTGGACTTGCTGATAGTGATGAGCAGTGTCACACAATACAGCAGGATATTGATAGGCTGGAAAATTGGGTGGAGAAATGGCAGATGGAATTTAATGCAGATAAATGCGAGGTGATGCATTTTGTGGGGGAGTTATACAATAAATGATAGGACTATTAAGAGTATAGAAACACAAAGGGCCCTAGGTGTGCAAGTACACAAGTCCTTGATGGTGGCAGTACAGGTGGAGAAGGTGGCGAAGAAGCTTTATGGTATGCTTGCTTGTATGGAGGGGTATTGTATTGTAGGGGTATGGAGTAAAAAAGCTGGAGTCTAATGTTGCAGTTGTATAGAATGTTGGTAAGACCGCATTTGGAGTACTGCGTCCAGTTATGGTCGCCGTACTACTGGAAGGACATGGAGACCCTGGAGAGTGCAGAGGAGGTTTACCAGGATGTTGCCTGGTATGGAAGGTCTTAGCTATGAGGAGAGATTTGGCACATTGGGGCTGTTCTTCTTCGAAAGACGGAGAATGCGGGGAGATCTAATAGAGGTGTATAAGATTATGAAGGGTACAGATAGAGTGAACAGTGGGAAGCTTTTTCCCAGGTTGGATACGAAAATCACGAGGGGCCACGGGCTTCGGGTGAGAGGGGCGAGGTATAATTCAGATGTTAGAGGAAGTGTGATAGTGTATGAATGAAGCAGTGGCATGATGGGAAAAATGGTTAAGTAATTGGTATAAAGGAGAGCTGACCAAGCTATTCCAAATAAAACTGTAAAACTGACTCTGAATAACTTAAGACATGACGGACATCAGAGAAGGTCAAGACCTGATAAGGCTGACTCCACATGACTTAGGGCTGGAGGAGTGAGGCGAGATAAGGTCAGAGTCACAGAACCTTCTATTACATCAGAAAACAAGATATGGTCAGAGATCACAGAACCTTTCTGTTCCTTCAAAGGACAAGATAATGATATTATTGATGAGACAGAGGGGTCTCGGAGGTCACTGGATCCTAATACAATTGACGATGTATTACTGCTTGTGTTACTAATTGAACGTGTACACTGATAAGAAAAAGGTATAACTATGGAACTGATTCTTGTAGCTGGCGCGGTTTTGGGATAGAATCAGCTGTTTGTAGGGACTGCTCTCTATCTCCAAGACTCTGCCATATACTGCATGCAGTTTTCTGACAATAAAAGCTAGTTGTTTTTGCAAAGCAAACTTTGTTTAAGTTTTACTATCACAGCTCGGAAAACAAGAAATTCTCCACTACAACAGAAGGTTTTCCCCGCAGAGGGTGTGGGAGCTTGGTATGCACTGCCAAGTAGAGTGGTGGAGGCAGGCACACTAGAGTTGTTTAAGGCTTACCTAGATAGGCATATGAGCAGACTAGAGATAGAGCGATCCAGAAGACTGTTCTAAATAAGGGTCAAGAGCCTCAGGACGTTCCTGGGAGTCAATAGATTCCTGTGGGCCGTCCAACATATTTTATGGCTCACCTGTCTTATGTTTGAGATTCTGGGGATCTTCCGTGAATATCTGTAAAAGCTGTGTATGTTTATTAATGTCTTTTTTTACATCCGCAGGTGATTTGGTCCACCTTGTTGGCTGACAAGGGGCATACACGCGGTGGGTTGTGCGAGGGCTGCTCTTGGATGTTGGTTCAAGAGTTGCCTAGTGCTTCACGTCATTAGTGTACACTTAAACTGGACCAACTGACGGGCAACACGACAGCTCAGTGACTATCACTGTTTGCTGTGCAGATACATGGACCTGGGTCAGATCTCCGACTTGGGTCGGTGTCTGTGGGAGTTTGCACATTCTCCCCGTGCTTGCATGGGTTTTCCTCCCACACCCCAAAAATGTGCTTTTAGGCTGATTGGTGTTAACAAATTGTCCCTAATCTGGCGTAGAGAAAAGTCATAGGTAGAAGAAGGTAGATGAGGCATTCACTGAATGTTAAAATGGCGGCGCAGGCTTGTTGGGCCGAAGGGCTTGTTTCCTGTGCTGTGTTGTTCTTTGTTCTTTGTTCCCTCCTTTTTTATCTAACAGTAAACTGTGTCTGAAGGCTCTGATCACCAGGGATATTGAACTGTCAACTTTTTCCTTCGTTTAACCAGGTTTCCATTATAGCAATGACATCTTGCTGCCATGTCTCTACCTGTGCTCTTAACTCATCTACCTTATATTGACGTATAAATAGTTTAACCCTGTCAATTCTCCTTGCTGGACACTTTTTAAATTTAGTTTCTCCTGTAATTCCAAGTCTGTTACGACGCCACCTTAAGGGTGGAGGGCACAGTTTAAAATTTGCAGATGACATAAGACTTTGTAAATTGTGAATTGTATTGTAAATTGTGAGAAGGATATAGTATAGACTTCAAAGTTTTAGACAGGCTGGTAAAATGGGCAGACAAGCGGCAGTCTAAATTTAATACAGAGGAATGTAAAGTGATATGTTTTGGTCGCAGGAATGAAGAACTTTTCATCTTCTGGAGCACCTAATAAGATTGACTTCAATGTCCCCCTTTCATTTACCCACTTGCCACCAAAACTATAAGTGAGACACAAAACCAATTAACATGTCTTGCATAGAATATAAAATTTCCAATGAGGAATGAACTTTTCACATTTAATCTTGACTTTGTTCTCTAACTTGGCCTGCATTAAATACAAAATAATAATAAAATTGTAACCTCGTGAGCTGTAAAGTGACTGACTGCCTAAAACAGGAGTTATGTTGACAAGCACATGGTTTATTCTGCCAAACCCTTTTCAAATATTAAATTCCACCGGTGAATGTGTCATTGGATCATGGGGCTTCTTTGAGACAAAATCACTGGGAAGAGACTTATCCACAGGCAGGCGTACCGTGATGATTTAATGCTGTCGTTGAGTGCATGCTTTTTAGATATTTCTTTTAATGGCCCAACGAGTAAAACAAACTCAAATTAACTTAGGGACAAATTAAGAGGGGCAGCCCCCCAAAAAGGAAGGGGGGACGGCCCAAACAGAAACCAAAGCCCAAAGGAAACTTAAAACATTAAATGCTTTTTAGATATGCTGCTCTCATCATATGATAGCGGTTAAGACATTAAACAATAATTGGAGTTGTGCATTTTCAGGAAGTGCTCTGAATGGCTGAACAGTCTTTGCTCTTCCTTGTCTCTTTGTTTCTCTTTTCTATACCTGTTTGTTTATTGGGAGCAGTATCTACCTCTGTATGATTTCATATTGTGTATGCTTGTGTTTCACACATTGTGTTCTTCCACTTTCAGAGTCTGAGTAATCAGCCAAGCTGTGATGCTGGGTCATTAGAGCTGGAACATGATGACAGTTTGCTCTTTGGTGACGATCAGTCGAAAGTGCAGGTTGGTTTTGGAGAAATGTGGTCTTCAGCTCTTGTGCAAAATAAGGTCATTGATACTTCTGATGCATTACTAATGATCCCAGAATGTCTGATAACTGAGGCATTTTGCCTCCCTTGACTTGCCCCAAATGTAATTCAACAACCCCAGTGATTGGGATATAAAAGAACAAAAACTTGTTTGATTACATAGGTGGACCAGAAAATAATCATAGTCTCATTTATCTTTCTCCTGGCCCTCGACGCATGACTGAAGGAGAAAATATTGAGATAAATGGTTGCTTGCTGAGTTCAGAATTGGGTTTGCTGCTTGTAAATACGCATGTGGCCTGTGTGACTTCCATTTAACACCAAGTTGGGGCTCAGTTTCCCATCTGGAAATAAATTGGACGTAATTGTGAGCTGTCATGCAGCAATGGATTGTTTTTCATCTCTGTCAAATTTATCAATGACCAATAATGGAGGTATCAACAGCATAAACCTTCTTTTATCCTTTGTCTCAGTTTTGCTTTCATAAATGCAATTTCCAGATAGTTTATAGTGATGCTTTTTTAAAACTTGCAGCATCTGCTTTTTCCCGCTTCAGGATGTTATTCCGCAGCCATTGCTGGACCAGTACCTGTCAATGACTGATCCTTCCCGGGCGCAAACTGTTGACACTGAAATTACGAAGCACTGTGCATACAGTCTCCCAGGTGTGGCTCTCACCCTTGGCAGACAGAACTGGCATTGTTTGAAGAATACCTATGAGACACTAGCATCTGATGTGCAGGTGAGTAGTTGAACCCAAAGCTGTGAGTTACTTGCCTCTTGGTGCATTATTGGTGCATCATATTAAAACTGAGTAATTGTATTTTCCTTCTCTATTACGTGTGTACCCTCATATAGTGTGGAAGTAATGGCGGCATATTCTGCGCCCTCTCCTTTCATTCTCCAGTATGTACTGTATGAATGGTATGCTTTCTGTGTATAGTGTGCAAGAAACAATACTTTTCACTGTATATCAATACATGTGACAACAAATCAAATCAAATCAAAAATCGAAATGCAGTGTGATAGTCATTGTGGAGCTTTTATTCTAGCTTCCAAGGATCCTTGGGTGAAGAAATGCTAATTAATTTTTCTTTCACCACACCTATGGATTTCCTACAGCCAGTCTGAAACTACAAGTCCTGTATTGGCTATCACACTGCAAGTCGGTTTTTGATTTGATTTGTTGTCACATGTATTGATATACAATGAAAAGTATTGTTTCTTGCGCACTATACAGAGAAAGCATACCATTCATAGAGTACAAAAGGGAGAATGAAAGGAGAGGGTGCAGAATATAGTGTTACAGTCATAGCTAGGGTGTAGAGAAATATCAACTTAATATAAGGTAGGTCCATCCAAAAGTCTGATGGCAGCAAGAAGTTTGAACTCGTTCTTGAGTTGGTTGTTACGTCACCTCAGATGTTTGTATCTTTTTTCCAACAGAAGAAGGTATGTCTGGGTGCATGGGGTCCATGATTATACCGGCTGCTTTTCCAAGGCAGCCGGAAGTGGAGACAGAGTCAGTGGATGAAAGGCTGGTTTGCAAGATGGACTGGACTCCACTCACAACCTTTATAGCTTCTTGTGGTCTTGGTCAGATCAGAACAAAGAACAGTACAGCACAGAAACGGGCCCTTCAGCCCACCAAACCTTTGCTGATCATTTGTCCTACCTAGACCAACCGTCTGTTCTATTTCCCGTCTGTTCATGTTCTATCCAGATAAATCTTTAAATGTTGCTAACATGTCTGCCTCACTTGGCAGTACATTCCAGGCCCCCACAACCTCTCTTTCCCCCACACATCTCTATTAAACCTTCCCCCCCTTACCTTGAACTTGTGCCACTTGTAGTGGTCGTTTCTGCCCTGGGAAAAAAAACTTCCAACTGTTTATCTTTATCCATGCCCTCCATCATTTTATAAACTTCTATCAGATCGACCCTCAGTCTCTGCCTTTCCAAGGAGAGCAATCCCAGTTTATTCAATCTCTTCTCATAGCTAATACCATCACACCATGCAACATCTTGGTAAACCTTTTCTTTACTGCCTTCACATCCTTCCGGTAGTGTGGTGACCAGGATTGGACACAGTATTCCAAATGTGGTCTAATCAATGTTTTGTACAGCTGTAATGTAATTTGCCATCTGCTATACTTGATGCCCCATCCGATGAAGGCAAGCATGCCATATGCATTCTTCACCACCTTTTCCACCTGTGCTTTCACTTTTAAGTTCACGGCATGACACAGTAGCACAGTGATTAGCACTGCTGCGTCACACTCCAGGAACCTGGGTTCGATTCTCGGCATGGGTCGCTGTCTGTGTGGAGTTTGCACATTTTCCTTGTGTCTGCGTGGGTTTCCTTTGGGTGCTCCGGTTTCCTCCCACAGTCCAAAGATGTGCGGGTTAGGGTGGTTGGCTGGCTATGTTAAAATTGCCTTTAGTGTCCTGAGATGCGTAGGTTAGAAGGATTAGTGGGTAAATATGTAGGGATATGGAGGTAGGGCCTTGATGGGATTGTGGTTGGTGCAGACACAATGGGCCGAATAGCCTCTTTCTGTACTGTAGGGTTTCTATGATTCTATCATCTCTCTGTGTGTCTGAGCTTCTGACGGTTCTGCCATTTATTTTGTAGCTCCAAGAAAAATGGTGTGGTAATAGTAAGGGATTTTCCCAACATTGACTGGGACAGTCATAGTATTAGAGGGTTGGATGGAGAGAAATTTATTGAGTGTATTCAGGAGGAACTTCTTATTCAGTATGTGGATGGCCTGACTAGAGAGAGAGCAAAACTTGACTTCCTCTTAGGAAATACGGAAGGGCAGGTGGCAGAAGTGTTAGTGAGGGATCACTTTGGGACCAGTGACCATAATTCTATTAGTTTTAAGATAACTATGGAGAATGATAGTCTGGCCCAAAAATTAAAATTCTAAACTGGGGCAAGGCCAATTTTGATAGCATCAGGCAGGAACTTTTAACAGTTAATTGGGGGAGTCTGTGGGAAGGCAAAGGGCCATCTGGTAAGAGGAAGCTTTCGAAAGTGTGTTAACCAGGGTTCAGGGTAAGCATGTTCCTCTTAGAGTGAAAGGCAAGGCTGGTAGCAGTAGGGAACCCTGGATCAATCAGGATATTCAGGCCCTGGTCAGGAAGAAGGAGGCACATGACAGGCATAGGCAGCTGGGATCAAGTGAATCCCTTGAATAGTATAGGGAGTGTAGGAATAGAATTAAGAGAGAAACCAGAAGGGCAAAAAGGTGACACAAAATTATTTTAGCAGATAAGGCATAGGAGAATCCAAAGAGTGTCTAAAACACAAAGGGCAAAAGAGTAACTCGGAAGAGAGTAGGCCTCTTAGATGACTTTGTTAAGAACATAAGAAATAGGAACAGGAGTAGGCCATCTAGCCCTTTGAGCCTGCCCCGCCATTCAATAAGATCATGGCTGATTTGAAGTGGATCAGTTCCGCTTTCTTGCTTTCTCCCCATAACCCTTAATTCCCCTGTCTATCAGAAACCTATCTACCCGTGACTTAAATATATTCAGCGAGGTAGCCTCCACCACTTCAACGGGCAGAGAATTTCAGAGATTTACCACCCTTTGAGTGAAGAAGTTCCTCCTCAAGTCTGGTCTAAACTCTGATCTTGTTGATCCTTATGTGCGGATCCACAAGAGATGGATGAGATCATAAATAAATATTTCTCATCAATATTTACTGTTGAGAAAAGCGTGGATGTTAGGGAACTTGGGGAAATAAATAGCGATGTCCTGAGGAGTATACATATTACAGAGAAGGAGATGCTGGAAGTCTTAAAGCGCATCAAGATAGATAAATCTCCAGGACCTGATGAAATGTATCCAAGGACATTGAGGGTGGCTAAGGAGGAAATTGCAGGTCCCTTAGCAGAGATATTTGAATCATTGATAGTTAACCGTGAGATGCCTGAAGATTGGAAGGTGGCAAATGTTGTGCCTTCGCTTAGAGAGGGCTGCAGGGAAAAGCCTGGAAACTACAGGCTGGTGAGCTTCACGTCTGTGGTGGGTAAATTATCGGAAAGTATTTTGAGAGACAGGATCTTCAGCTGTTTAGAGAGGTAAGGCCTGATTAGGGACTGTCATCATGGCTTTGAGTGGAAAATCATGTCTCACAAATTTGATTGCATTTTTACGAAGGGGTAACCAAGAAGATAGATGAGAGCAGCGCAGTTGATGTTGTCTATGTGGACTTTAGCAAGGCCTTTGACAAGGTACCACATAGTAAGTTGTTGCATAAGGTTAAATCTCATGGGATCCAGGGTGAGGTAGCTAAATGGATACAAAATTGGCTTGATGACACAATGTGGAGATGCCGGCATTGGACTGGGATAAACACAGTAAGAAGTCTTACAACACCAGGTTAAAGTCCAACAGGTTTATTTGGTAGCAAACACCACTAGCTTTCAGAGCGCTGCTCCTTGTTCAGGTGATTGGGCGTTCTTTTCATAGAAAGGGCATATAAAGACACAAACTCAATTTACAGAATAATGATTGGAATGCGAGTCTTTACAGCTAATCAAATCTTAAAGGTACAGACAATGTGAGTGGAGAGAGCATTAAGCACAGGTTAAAGAGATGTGTATTGTCTGCAGACAGGACAGTTAGTGAGATTTTGCAAGTCGTGGGGGTTACAGATAGTGTGACATGAACCCAAGACCCCAGTTGAGGCCATCCTTGTGTGTGGAACTCGGCTATCAGCCTCTGCTCAGCGACTGTGCGCTGTTGTGTGTCGTGAAGGCCGCCTTGGAGAACGCTTACCCGAAGATCAGAGGCCGAATGCCTGTGATTGCTGAAGTGTTCCCCAACAGGAAGAGAACACTCTTGGTGATTGTCGAGCTGTGTACATTCATCCGTTGTCGTAGCGTCTGCATGGTCTCCCCAATGTATCATGCTTTGGGACATCCTTTCCTGCAGCGTATCAAGTAGACAACGTTGGCCGAGTTGCAAGAGTATTACCGTGTACCTGGTGGATGGTGTTCTCACGTGAGATGATGGCATTCGTGTCGATGGTCTGGCATGTCTTGAGAGGTTGCTGTGGCAGGCTTGTATGGTGTCATGGTTACTGTTCTCCTGAAGGCTGGGTAGTTTGCTGCGGACAATGGTCTGTTTGGTGTTGTGTGGTTATTTGAAGGCAAGAAGTGGGGATGTGGGAATGGCCTTGGTGAGATGTTCATCTTCATCAATGACACGTTGAGGACACACCCGTCTACTCAACACTCTGATCAAGACCTTTGATCCGAACCTTCAGAGCACCCTCTGTATTCTTTGACAATCTTCATTATTATCTGCAAGTCCAGCAATCTTAGTATAATCCACAAACTTGGTAATCTGACCAGCTAAGTTTTCTTCCAAGTCATTTATGTATTTCTATGCAAACTACAGAGGTCCCAGCACTGATTCCTGCAGAACACCACTAATTACAAATCTCCATTCAGAAAAACACCTTTCCACTGCTACCTTCTGTCTTCTATGTCCAATAGGTTCTGAATCTAGCTATTTCACCCTTGATACTGTGTGATTTAACCTTTTGCACTAGCCTACCATGAGGGAGCTTGTCAAATGCAGGAGCCATACAAAGCTGTGATATATCGGTAAAAATTGGTGAGGGTCATAGCAGATATGCCAAATTTCCTTAGCCTTCTGAGAACATAAGAAAGTCCACCAACTCCTCCTAACTATAGCTTCGGTGTGGAGGGACCAGGACAGATTGTTAGTGATTTAGACACTTAAGAACTTAAAGCTCTTGATCATTTCCACTTCATTGCCGTTGATGTAGATTGGGATATGTCCTGCACTGCATTTGGGAGTCAATAACCACCCCCTTCGTTTCCCTCCCCAACTTCAACAAAATAAATTGATTCATGGGAGTTGCTTTTTTTTGGCATGGAAAAATTCCGTTCAGTAAACTTTTGAACAAACCAGACAGCCTTCCCTAGAAAAGTGTGGTACGATATTCTATTACAAAGAAAATTACAGCACAGGAGCAAGTTCTTCGGTCCTCCAGGCGTGCACTGACCATGCTGCCCGACTTAACTACAACTCCCTACCCTTCCTATTCATGTATTTGTCAAGACACTCCATAAAAGTCACTATCGTATCTACTTCCACTACCTCTGAGTTCCAGGCATCCACTATTCTTTGTGTAACAAAGCTGCCTCGTACATCTCCTTTAAACCTTGCCCCTCGCACCTTGAACCTATGCCCCCTAGTAATTGACCCTTCCACCATTGGAAAAAGCTTCTGACTGTCCGCTCTGTCCATGCCTCTCATAATCTTGTAGATTTCTAAGAGTTGCCCCTCAACTCCTGTTGTTCCAGTGAGAACAAATCAAGTTTCTCCAACCTGTCTCCATAGGTAATGCACTCCATACCAGACAACATCCTGGTAAATGTTTTCTATACCCTCTCCAAAGCTATCCTTCAGGTAGTGTGGCGACCAGAATTGAACACTTTATTCCAAGTGCGGCCAAACAAAGGTTCTATAAAGCGGTAACATGACTTGCCAATTTTTAAACTCAGTGCCCTGGCCAGTGAGGGCAAGCATGCTGTATGCTGCCTTGACTACTTCTCCACCTGCATTGCCACTTTCAGTGACCTGCTAGAGAGGTGATTGCAGAGCCTCTGGCTCAGATCTTCAGGTCGTCATTGGTCTCTGGTGTAGTCCCGGAGGATTGGAGGATAGCGAATGTTGTCCCATTGTTTAAGAAGGGGAACAGAGACTTTGCCGGGAATTATAGACCGGTGAGTCTTACTTCTGTTGTGGGCAAGGTCTTAGAAAAAATTATTAGGGATAGGATTTATAGTTATTTGGAGTGTAATGAATTGATTAGAAATAGTCAGCATGGTTTTGTAGCAGGTAGGTCGTGCCTTACTAACCTTATTGAGTTTTTTGAGAAGGTGACCAAAGAGGTGGATGGGGGTAAGGCAGTTGACGTGGTATACATGGATTTTAGTAAGGCGTTCGATAAGGTTCACCATGGTAGGCTTCTGCAGAAAATGCAGATGTATGGGATTGTGGGTAATCTAGGAAGTTGGATCAGGAATTGGCTATCAGATAGGAGACAGAGGGTGGTGGTGGATGGTAAATATTCATCATGGAGTGCAGTTACGAGTGGTGTGCCTCAGGGATCTGTTTTGGGGCCACTGTTGTTTGTAATTTTTATTAATGATCTGGATGAGGGTATAGTTGGGTGGATTAGTAAATTTGCTGATGACACCAAAGTTGGAGGTGTGGTAGATTGTGAGGAAGGGTGTCATAGTCTGCAGGGAGACTTAGATAGGTTGCAGAGCTGGGCCGAGAGGTGGCGGATGGAATTTAATGCGGAGAAGTGTGAGGTAATTCACTTTGGTAGGAGCAACAGATGTGTCGAGTATAGGGCTAACGGGAGGACTTTGAATAGTGTGGATGAACAGAGGGATCTAGGTGTGTGTGTACATAGATCCCTGAAAGTTGGGAATCAAGTAGATAAGGTTGTCAAGAAGGCGTACGGTGTCTTGGCGTTTATTGGTAGGGGGATTGAATTTAGGAGTCGCAGTGTAATGTTGCAACTGTACACTACTCTAGTGCGGCCGCACTTGGAGTACTGTGTGCAGTTCTGGTCCCCGCATTACAAGAAGGATGTGGAGGCGTTGGAGGGGGTGCAGAGGAGGTTTACTAGGATGTTGCCTGGTATGGTGGGGAGGTCCTATGAGGAGAGACTGAGGGATCTAGGGTTGTTTTCGTTGGGAAGAAGGCGGCTAAGAGGGGATCTTATTGAAACATATAAGATGATTAGAGGTTTAGATAGGGTGGATAGTGATAGCCTTTTTCCTCGGATGGAGAAAGCTAGCACGAGGGGGCATGACTTTAAATTAAGGGGGGGTAGCTACAGGACGGATGTCAGGGGTAGGTTCTTTACCCAGCGGGTGGTGAGGGATTGGAATGCCCTGCCTGCTGCAGTTGTAGATGCGTCTAGTTTGGGGGCGTTTAAGAGATCTCTGGATAGGTTTATGGACGAAAAGGGATTGGTATAGGCTAGTGGGTCATTGTTTTTGTAACTGGTCGGCGCAACATCGTGGGCCGAAGGGCCTGTTCTGCGCTGTAATGTTCTATGTTCTATGTTCTATGTATACCTACACACCCAGATCCCTTTGCCTATCAGTCCTCTTGATGGTTCTGCCATTTACTATATATTTCCTATCTGTATTAGACCTTCCAAAATGCATTACCTCACGTTTGTCCGATTAAACTCCATCTGCCATCTCTTGGCCCAAGTCTCCAACCTATATCCTGCTGTATCCTCTGATATTCCTCATTGCTATCTGCAAATCCACCAAACTTTGTGTTATCCACAAACTTACTAATCAAACCAATTACATTTTCCACCAAATCATTTATGTATATATATTACAAATGGCAAAGGTCCCAGCATGATCCCTGAGGAACGCCACTTGTTATAGCCCTGCATTCAGAAACGCACCCTTCCACTGCTACCCTCTGTCTTCCTTGAATAAACCAGTTTTGTATCTACCTTGCCAGTTCACCTCTGATCCCATGAAACTTCACCTTCTGCACCAGTCTGCCATGAGGGACCTTGTCAAAGGCTTTACTGAAGTCCACGTAGACCACATCCATGACCCCACTCTCATCAATCATCATCATCTTCCTTGAAAAACATGATCAGGTTCGTGAGTCATGACCTCCCCTTCACAAAACCATGTTGCCTCTGACTAATACATCCACTTATTTCTAAGTGGGAGTAAATTCTGTCTCGAAGAATCCTCTGCAATAATTTCCCTACCAATAATGTAAGGCTCACCGGCCTGTAATGACCTGGATTATTCTTGCTACCCTTCTTAAGCAAAGGAACAACATTGGTTATTTTCCAATCCTCTGTGACCTACCCTGTAGCCAGTGAAGAAACAAAGATTTCTCTGAAGGCCCCAGCAATTCCCTCCCTTGCCCGTCTCAGTATTCTGTGGTACATCCCATCAGGTCCAAGGGACTTGTCTGCCTTAATGTTTCTCAAGAACCCTAATACCTCCTCCTTTTTCCTCTCAACATGACTCAAACTATCTACACATCCTTTCCCAGACTCATCATCCACCAAGTCCTTCTCTTTGGTAAATACTGACGCAAAATGCTCATTTAGTACCTTGCCCATTTCTTCTTTCTCTATGCACAAATTCCCTCATTTGTCCTTGAGTGGGAGTTAGTTCAACGTCTCTGCTGTAGCTGTGTATAATAAGTCTGCAATTTTTGATCGTGCTTTCCCATTGTTCTTGACTGCATATTTCAGTTTCTGAAGTAGATTGGTTATCTGAGCGTCTGAGACTTAGCTAAACAGAGAGGATCCTTTTGTAAGTTTGTGGAAAAGCCAGCAAATGTGCTTTTCTGCAAGCAGATGTCTAGCTGTCATTTCCATCCAATTAAAAGCTGAGGTTGCATGTTCATGTGCCACTGCAGGCTAACAACAGACATGCCTCGCTTCATGATCCACCAGTTTGCTCGGACGTCAACTTTATGTCAAGGTTGTATCCTTCACAGCTTCAGTTTTACTTGTGTGACTGAAATCTGACAGGTTATGTAATGGGCAGCTGTCAATCTTCCCCTCTTGTTCCAGTTAAAGGTTATTTATTAGTCACAAGTAGAGTTACATTCACACTGCAATGAAGTTACTGTGAAAATCCCCTAGCCACATCTGTTCAGGTACACTGAGGGGCAATTTAGCATGGCCAGAGCACCTAACCTGCATGTCTTTGGACTGTGGGAGGAAACTGGAGCACCGGGAGGAAACCCATGCAGATATGGAGAGGATGTGAAGGGTAGGTTGTGCCTCATAAACCTTATTGAGTTCTTTGAGAAGGTGACCAAAGAGGTGGATGAGGGTAAAGCAGTTGATGTGGTGTATATGGATTTCAGTAAAGTGTTTGATAAGGTTCCCCATGGTAAGATGCTGCAGAAAATACAGATGCATGGGATTGAGGGTGATTTAGCAATTTGGATCAGGAATTGGCTAGCTGAAAGAAGACAGGGTGGTGGTTGATGGGAAATGTTCACCTGGAGTTCAGTTACTTGTGATGTACCGCAGGGATCTGTTTTGGGGCCACTGCTGTTTATCATTTTTATAAATGACCTAGATGAGGGTGTAGAAGGATAGGTTAGTAAATTTGCGGATGATACTAAAGTCGGAGGAGTTGTGGACAGTGCGGATGGATGTTACAGTTTGCAGAGGGACATAGATAAGCTGCAGAGCTGGGCTGAGAGGTGGCAAATGGAGTTTAATGCAGAAAAGTGTGAGGTGATTCACTTTGGAAGGAGTAATAGGATTACAGAGTATTGGGCTAATGGAAAGACTCTTGGTAGTGTGGATGAGCAGAGAGATCTCGGTGTCCATGTGCATAGATCCCTGAAAGTTGGCACCCAGGTTGATAAGGTTGTTAAGAAGGTGTTAACGGTGTGTTAGCTTTTATTGGTAGAGGAATTGAGTTTCGGAGCTATGAGATCATGTTGCAGCTGTACAAAACTCTGGTGAGGCCAACTTGGAGTATTGTGTACAGTTCTGTGGAAGCATTGGAAAGGGTGCAGAGGAGATTTACCAGGATGTTCCCTGGTGTAGTGGAAGGTCTTATGAGGAAAGGCTGAGGGACTTGAGGTTGTTTTCGTTAGAGAGAAGAAGGTTAAAAGGTGACTTAATTGAGGCATAGAAGATGATCAGAGGGTTAGACAGGGTAGACAGTGAGAGCCTTTTTCCTCGGATGGTGATGGCTAACACGAGGGGACATAGCTTTAAATATAGGATGGATGTCAGAAGTAGCTTGTTTACTCAGAGGGTAGTAAGGGCGTGGAATGCCCTGCCTGCAGCAGTTGTGGACTTGCCAACTTTAAGGGCGTTCAAATGGTCATTGGATAGACATATGAATAATATTGGAATACTTTAGGTTAGAGGGTCATTAGATTGGTGCCACTGGTCGGTGCAACATCGAGGGCTGAAGGGCCTGTACTGCACTGTAATGTTCTATGTTCTGTATTCAACCCAGTGAATCACCTGTCCAGTGCCAGTATGGTCTTTGTCAAGTAAGGAGACCAACATTGTACACAATACTCCAGACGCAGCCTCACCAGCACCATATACAGCTGCAACATAACCTTGCTATTTTAAACTGCACCCCAAGCAATGAAGGACAAAATTCCATTTGCTTTCTTAATTACCTGCTGCATGTGCAAACTAACTTTTTGTGAATATACACAAGGACACGTAGGTCCCTCTGTACAGTAGCATTTTTTTTAACCATTTAAATAATAGTCCATTTTGCTGTTATTCCTACCAAAATGGATGACTTCACATTTACCAGCATTGTACTCCATCTGCCATCTTGCCTACTCACTTAAACTATCGATATCCCTTTGCAGATAGAACATAGAACACTACAGCACAAACAGGCCCTTCGGCCCACGAGTTGCGCCGATCACATCAACACCTAACAATCTATAGACCTACCTATAACCCCCAATCCCATTAAACCCCATATACTCATCCAGAAGTCTTTTAAAAGTCCCCAGCGAGTTCGCCTCCACCACCACTGACGGCAGCCGATTCCATTCACTCACCACCCTCTGAGTGAAAAACTTACCCCTAACATCACTTCTGTACTTTCCTCCCCACACCTTAAATCTGTGTCCTCTCGTAGCGACCATTTCAACCCGGGGAAATAGCCTCTGAGAATCCACCCTATCTATTCCTCTCAACATTTTATAAACTTCTATCAGGTCGCCTCTCAACCTTCGTCTCTCCAGGGAAAAGAGTCCCAGCTCCCTCAACCTAACTTCATAAGGCATGCCTCCCAGTCCAGGCAACATCCTTGTAAATCTCCTCTGTACCCTTTCAATAGCTTCTACGTCTTTCCTATAGTGAGGCGACCAGAACTGCGCACAGTACTCCAAATGAGGCCTGACAAGGGTCTTATAAAGTTGCAGCATTACCTCCCGATTCCTAAACTCAATCCCTCGATTAATGAAGGCCAGTACACCATACGCCTTCTTGACCACATCCTCCACCTGCGAGGCCGATTTAAGAGTCCTGTGGACCCGGACCCCAAGATCCTTCTGCTCTTCAACACTACTGAGACTCCTGCCCTTGATAGTGTACTCGTTCATCCCGTTGGTTCTGCCAGAATGGACGACTACACATTTATCCGCGTTGAAGTCCATCTGCCACTTCTCCGCCCAGTCCTGCATCCTATTTATGTCCTGCTGCAACTTTTGACATCCTTCCAGACCATCCACAACACCACCGACCTTCGTGTCATCAGCGAACTTACTTACCCATCCCTCCACTTCCTCACCTAGGTCATTTATGAAAATGACAAACAGCAAGGGTCCTAGAACAGATCCCTGGGGCACTCCACTGGTGACTGACCTCCATGCTGAAAAAGACCCATCCACAACCACTCTCTGCCTTCTGCAGGCAAGCCAGTTCTGGATCCACAAGGCCAAAGGCCCTTGGATCCCATGCCCTCTCACCTTCTCAAGAAGTCTTGCAATGGGGGACCTTATCAAACGCCTTGCTGAAGTCCATGTAAACCACGTCCACTGCACTTCCTTCGTCAATGTGTTCTGTCACATTATCGAAGAACTCAACTAGGCTCGTAAGGCACGATGTCCAGTACCCTCTGCACACTTTGTTCTGCCACTCAACTTAGTGTCATTTGTGAACTTTGATACATCACACTTGGCTCCCAACTCCAAATCATCTATGTAAATTGTAAACAATTGCAGTCACAACACTGATCCCTGAGGCACATCACGAGTCACTGATCACCAACCAGAAAAAAAACATTTATCCCCACTCTTTGTTTTCTGTTAGTTAACCAACCCTCTATCCATGCTAATACATTACCCGTAACGCCGTGCACCATTATCTTATGCAGCAGCCTTTAGCTTGGCACCTTGTCGAAAGCCACCCGGAAATCCAAATACACCACATCCACTGGTTCTCTGTCCGCTGTGCTCATAATGTCCTCAAAGAATTCCGCTAAATTAGTTAAATGTGCTCTGCCTTTCATGAATCTGTGTTGTGTTTTTTCCTTCCTTGATGATAGATTCAAGCATTTCCTTCATTACAGAAATTAAGCTAACTGACTTATAGTTATCCATCCTTTGTCTACCTCCTTTTTTAAATAGTGGTGCCATATTTGCTGTTTTTCAATCTGTTGGAACCATCCCAGAGTCCAGCAAATTTTGGTAAATTACAATGAGTGCATTTGCTATTTCCCCCGCTATCTGTTTTAGTACCCTGGGATGCATTCCAACAGGGTCAGGAGACTTGTCTACCTTTAGGCCCATTAGCTTACCTAACACTGCTTTTTTTAGTGATAATGATCATGAACATGTACTTCCAAGATGAAAGCACAGCTGTTAACTTGGCAGTCTTAATGTGTTTTTGAGGCTTTGGCAAAGGCAGCTGTGAGTCTTCATTGTTTGCAAGCATGAGTACCTTGCCCCTTTCCCCAGTAAAACCCTCATTTTCTCTAATAATCAAACCACGCAGGCATACTGCCAGACAGAATTTTGAACAGATCACATGACATCCTTCATTATTACCTTTAAAAAAAACCTTATAAATCACCTAATTGTAATAAATGTGGGTAATACAGCAGTCGTTTCATGCATAGCAAGCTTGCACAGCAATAGTAATGTCTAGATAATCTGCTTTTTGTGATGTTGATTCACAGATCAATATTGGCCAGAACGTGGGGGAGAACTCCCTTGCTGTTCTTTGAAATAATTATCCGTTCTTGGCTTAGCATCTCATCTGAAAGATGACACTGTTGTGTCAGCTTTGATTTTTGTGCTCAAGTCCTGGACTGGGCCTTGAACCCACAGCCTTCTGACTCAGAGGTGAGTGTGCTACCGACTGAGTCACAGCTGGCTCCAAGAAGAACAGCATGTAGTAGTTCCTAGGACTTGTATAGCTGTGCTTATTAGCATTGATGTGAACGTTACCAACCCTGTGTCTTTGATTTTGGTGACAGTTCGTTGTTCAAGTGCCTCAGTCTGATTGAAAGCTACCTCTTCAGTTTGCTTGTTTAACTATTTATTTTCCATATTGTCTGGTGAGAGAAAGCTCTGGGGACAAGAATTTTCCATTTAACAAGTGTCAAAAGACCAATATGCGTTCTTCATTTTGTTTTTGGAAATAGTTCAAGGTATCTGTGTTAAAGAAGAAACCTACATTTTTGTGGATCCTTTTATGACTGATTGATATGCCATAGCATTTTGTCAGATGTGCCTCATAAGCACTGTAATTGCTGTTATAATGTAAGAAAATGACAGACCTTTGCACACAGCAAGCTCCCACAAACAGCAATAAAATGACAGGAATTAGAATATTCTTCCGCATAATGCCAAGAGCAGTTCAGAACATTCTAAATGAATACATCACTGATGCATATCATCTCCTATTTTACAGTGGAAGGTACGACGGACACTGGCCTTCTCTATTCACGAGCTTGCTGTGATCCTTGGTGATCAGCTAACTGCAGCTGACCTGGTTCCCATCTTCAATGGGTTTCTAAAGGATCTGGATGAAGTGCGAATTGGAGTCCTAAAGCATCTGTATGACTTTTTGAAGGTAAACTTCATTAGAATGAACGAATGGGCAACCTGTAGCTTTCAATATTGAGTTATTGAAAGAACTGATAAGATAAATGTAGGTGAAGTAAAATGCATGTTTATATTTACATTACAACAGATAGCTTCTAAGTGTCTCAAACTAAGTGTTGAATGATGGACATTTATTATCAGGACACCAAGATTGATTAGATACCAAATCTGACCATCTGTCTTGTGGCCTTTCTGCTTTCTAGGGTAAGGTTCCTCATGTGTCACCCTACCCAAATGATAATATCTGCCTGCATCTTTATGATGGATGGGGAAGTAAACAAGTGATTTGATCAGAGCAAGTCCATTCCACTCTTGGCTTCCAGGCACCCTCATTTCTGTCGTAGATTGCAGATAGGCACCAGGGTCTTGAATTTTGTCTACATCTTTGCTCAGAGACGTATGTCACAGAAGTATAAGTAAATTTCTTGGCCTAAATGATTGTGAATTTTGGATGCAATGTACACACACAAGTACAATACGTCCAGCATTTTTCTCTCCCTTGATTCCTCTGCTAAAAACACCTCAACCTGTTCCCACATTATAAAACTTCATATATTGAGTTTCTTGCAATTGCGCTAACTCTCAAACTTCAATTAGATTTTCTGGTGCAGCAGGAAACAGTCATTTATGTGGTATTTCATTGCAAGTTTTTGAGATTTAAAAAAATCCTCAGAGGTCTGCACTGTGTTTCTGTTATATTTTCTGAAATCAGTGATATCAGTCTGGGTTTCCAGCCATTTTGCTTTTAGGCCTATTTGAAAGCAATTTGCAGGACATTGAAGCTGAGTGTGGCATTTGTAGAATGGGCTCGCTTTTAGGTTTCACATCTCCTGGAGGGTCTACGTATCTGCTATTGAGACTGTTTATCCATGAGCTGAATTTCATTATGTGGAGATGCCCGTGTTGGACGGGGGTAAACACAGTAAGAATTCTCACAACACCAACAGGTTTATTTGGTAGCAAAAGCCACTAGCTTTTGGAGTGCTGTCTTTTGTCAGGTAAGTGGGAGTTCTGTTCACAAACAGGACATAGGAAGACACAAACTCAATTTACAAAATAATGGTTGAAATGCTAATCTTTACAGTGTGAGTGGTTAAGCACAGGTTAAAGAGATATGTGTTGTCTCCAGCCAGGACAGTTAGCCAGATTTTGCAAGCCCAGGCAAGTCACGGGGATTTCAGATAGTGTGACCTGAACCCAAGATCCCGGTTGAGGCCGTCCTTGTGTGTGGAACTTAACTATTAGTCTCTGCTCAGCGATTCTGCATTGTCGTGTGTCGTGAAGGCTGCCTTGGAGAACACTTACCTGAAGATCAGAGGCTGTATGCCCGTGACCGCTGAAGTGTTCCCCAACAGGAAGAGAACACTCTTGCCTGGTGATTGTCGAGTGGTGTTCATTCATCCATTGTCATAGCACTTGCATGGTCTCCCCAATGTACCATGCCTCAGGACATCCTTTCCTGCAGTATATCAGGTAGACAACGTTGGCCGAGTTGCAAGAGTATGTACTCTGTACTTGGTGGATGGTGTTCTCACATAAGATGATGGCATCCGTGTCAATGATCCAGCAGTCTTGTGGAGGCTGCTGTGGCAGGATTGGGTAGTGTCGTGGTCACTGTTCTCTTGAAGGCTGGGTAGTTTGCTGCGGACAGTGGTCTGTTTGAGGTTGTGCGGTTGTTTGAAGGCAAGAAGTGGGGGTGTGGAGATGGCCTTGGCGAGATGTTCGTCTTCATCAATGACATATTGAAGGCTCCAGAGAAGATGGAGCTTCTCCGCTCCGGGGAAGTTCTTTGAGCGTTCTGTGAACTCGGATCCCAAGATCCTTCTGATCTTCCACACTGCCAAGAGTCATACCATTAATATTATATTCATCCTGTTTGACCTGCCAAAATGAACCATTTCACACTTATCTGGGTTGAACTCCATCTGCCACTACTTCACCCAGTCTTGCACCCTATCAATGTCTCGCTGCAACTTCTGACATCCCTCCACGCTATCCACAACACCTCCAACCTTTGTGTCATCAGCAAACTTACCAACCCATCCCTCCACTTCCTCATCCAGGTCATTTATAAAAATCATGAAGAGTGAGGGTCCCAGAACAGATCCCTGGGGCACTCCACTGGTGACCAACCTCCTGCAGAATATGACCCATCTATAACCACTCTTTGCCTTCTGTGGACAAGCTAGTTCTGGACCCACAAAGCAATGTCCCTTTGGATCCCATGCCCCTTCACTTTCTGAATAAGCCTTGTATGGGGCACCTTATCAAATGCCTTGCTGAAGTCCATATATACTACATCTACTGCTCTTCCTTCATCAGTGTGTTTAGTCGCATTTTCAAAAATTTCGATCAGGCTCATAAGGCCTTTGACAAAGCCATGCTGACTATTCTTAATCATATTATACCTCTTCAAATGATCATAAATCCTGCTTCTAAGTATCTTCTCCATCAACTTATCAACCACTGAGGTTAGACTCACTGGTCTATAATTTCCAGGGCTATCTCTACTCCCTTTCTTGAATAAAGGAATCACATCCGCAATCCTCCGGAACCTCTCCCGTTTCATTGATGATGCAAAGATCATCGTTGGACACTCAGCAATCTCCTCCCTCACCTCCCTCAGTAACCTGGGGTACACTGTGCAGTGTTTGCACACTCTCCTCGTGTCTGCGTGGCTTTCCTCTGGGTATTCAGGTTTCCTCCCACAGTCCAAAGATGTGTGGGTTAGGTTGATTGGCCATGCTAAAAAAATTGCCCCTTAGTGTTCTGAGATGCGTAGGTTAGAGGGATTAGTGGGTAAATTATGTAGGGATATGGGGGTAGGACCTGGTTGGGATTATGTTTGGTGCAGACTCGATGGGCCTCTTTCTGCACTGTAGGGTTCTATGATCTTCTCCTTTTTGATCTCAACATGACTCAAACTATCTACATACCCTTTTGTGATGCAATACTGACGCAAAGTACTCATTTTATACCTCATTCATTTCCTCTGGTTCCATGCATAGATTCCCTCCCCTGTCCTTGAGCGGACCAATCCTATCCCTGACTACCCTCTTTATAAAAAGCCTTGGGATTTTCGTTAATCCTGCTAGCCATTGACTTTTCCTTTAGACCTCCTTATTTTTTTTGCTTAAGTTTCTTTCTACTTTCCTTGTATTCCACATTTGCTTCATCTGTTCCCAACCTCCTGGCCTTGACAAATGCTTCCTTTTCCTCTTTGATTAGACTCACAATATCTCTCTTTATCTAAGGTTCCTGAAACTGGCCATACTTATCCTTCTTCCTTGCCCGAATGTGCTGGACCTGAATTCTGAACAACTTAAACTTGAATGCCTCCCACATGCCAGATGTTGATTTTCTTTCAAACATCTGCCCCAATCTATATTCTTCAGTCCCAACCTAATATTGTTGTAATTGGCCTTATCCAATTCTGCACCTTCACTTGAGAACTACACTTATCTTTGTCCATCAGTATGGAGTTATTGAGGTTTACAGTATGGAAACAGGCCCTTTGGCCCACTTGTCCATGCCACCCTTATTTTCTTAAAAAACCCACAAGCTAATCCCAATTGCCCATATCCCTTTATACAGGCCCATATCCCTCTGTACACATCTTATCCATATAACTATTAAATGCTTTTTAAAAGATAAAATTCTAACCTGCCTCTACTACTACGTCTGGCAGCTTGTTCCAGACACTCACCACCCTCTGTGTGAGAAAATTGCCCCTCTGGACACTTTTGCATCTCTCCCCTCTCACTTTAAACCTATGCCCTCTAATTTTAGACTCCCCTACCTTTGGGAAAAGATATTGACTATCTACCTTGTCTATGCCCCTCATTATTTTATAGACCTCTATAAGGTCACTCCTCAGCCTCCTACGCTCCAGAAAAAAATGTCCCAGTCTATTGAGCCTCTCCTTATAACTCAATCCATCAAGTCTCAGTAGCATTGTAGTAAGTCTTTTCTGCACTCTTTCTAGTTTAATAGTATCCTTTCTATAATAGGGTGACCAGAATTGCACACAGTATTCCAAGTGTGGCCTTACCAATGTCTTGTACAACTTCAACAAGATGTCCCAATGTATTCAGTGTTCTGACTTATGAAACCAAGCATGCCGAATGCCTTCTTCATCACTCTGTCCACCTGTGACTTCACTTTCAAGGAGCTATGAACATGTATCCCACGATCTCTTTGTTCTGTAACTCTCCCCAGTGCCCTATCATTAACTGAGTAAGTCCTTCCCTGGTTCAATCTACTAAGATACATTACCTCACATTTGTCTAAATTCAACTCCATCTGCTGTTCGTCAGCCCATTGGCCCAATTGATCAAGATCCTGCTGGAATTGGAGATAACCTTCCTCACTGTCCACCATGCCACCAATCTTGATGTCATCTGCAAACTTATTAATCATGCTGTCAATATTTTCATCCAAATCATTAATATAAATGACAAATAACAGCGGGCCCAGCACTGATCCCTGAGGCAACCACTGACCACAGGCCTCCAGTTTGAAAAACAACTCTCTACAGCCACCCTCTGGTTTCTGTGAAGAAACCAATTTTGTATCCATTTAGATACCTCACCCTGGATCCTGTGAGATTTAACTTTATGCAATAACCTACCATGCGGTACCTTGGCAAAGGCCTTGCTAAAGTCTATGTAGACAACATCAACTGCACTGCCTTCATCTATCCTCTTGGTGACCCCTTCAAAAAACTCAATTAAATTTGAGACATGATTTTCCACTCACAAAGCCATGTTGACTGTCCCTTGCATCTCTAAATGCCTGTAGATCCTGTCTCTCAAAATACCTTCCAACAATTTACCCATCACAGATGTGAGGCTAACTGGCCTGTAGTTCCCAGGTTTTCCCTACAGCCCTTTAAAGCACTATCTTAAAGCTCACTGAATTGTGGTCACTGTTCCTCACCTGCTCCCTGACTGAAATTGGTGAGGCCGCAGCTGGAGTACTGTGTGCAGTTTTGGGCGCCGCACCTGCGCAAGGATATTTTGGCCCTGGAGGGAGTGCAGAGGAGGTTTACTAGGCTGATACCGGAGTTGAGGGGATTGAGCTATGAGGAGAGGCTGAATAAACTAGGCTTGTACTCGTTAGAGTTTAGAAGAATGAGGGGAGATCTCATTGAGACGTATAAGATGATGAATGGGATGGATAGGATAGAGGTGGAGAGACTCTTCCCGCTCAAAAAAGACAGTAGGACTAGGGGGCACAGCCTCAAGATAAAGGGGAGGCGGTTTAGAACGGAGTTGAGGAGGAACTTCTTCACTCAAAGGGTGGTGAATCTCTGGAATTCTCTGCCCGTTGAAGTGGTGGAGGCTGCCTCGCTAAATGTTTTTAAGAAGCGGGTTGATGGGTTCTTGATAAGAGAGGGGATTAAGGGTTATGGGGAGAGGGCGGGAAAGTGGAACTGAGCCACAACAGATCAGCCATGATCTTATTGAATGGCGGGGCAGGCTCGAAGGGCTAGATGGCCTACTCCTGCTCCTATTTCTTATGTTCTTATGTTCTTATGAAACATCGACCACCTGACCGGGCTCATTCCCCAGTGCCTGGGATCCAGTACAGCCCCTTCCCTCTTTGGACTATCTACATACTGTTTCAGGAAGCCCTCCTAGATGTTCCTTATAAACTCTACCCCACCCACGCCCCTAGCACTAAGTGAGTCCTAGTCAATATGGGGGAAGTTAAAATCTCCCACCACAACAACCCTGTTACTTTTACACCTTGCCAAAATCTGCCTGCATATCTGTTCATCTTCCCACTGGCTGTTGGGAGGCCGATAGTAAACCTCAACATTGTGCTACATCGTTCTTATTCCTGAGCTCCACCCATACTGCCTTGATGTATAAGCCCTACAAGGTGTCCTCCCACAATAGATACTCCCCTTAACTAGTAGTGCAACTTCGCCTCCTCTTTTACATGCCCCTCTATCCCACTTGAAACATCTGTATTGTGGAATGTTAAACTACTAATCCTTTCCTTCCCTTAATCATCCATAAAGGGCTGGGAAAATTCAGTCCTATGAATTTACTGAAGCTGGAAGGCCTAGAATCTAGTTTGTAAACAGTCATGACAGTTTGAAAGCAGCATAATATAATATTCTATTAGAAGTTGCCTCTAATTTTACTTTTGTGCATAATCTTTGTGAATTAAACCAGATTATAGGTTTAACCTGTGGGTGGCATACCCCTTATTTTTCTGTCATCCAGATAATAGCCATGGTGGGAACTGCATATATACCCAGTATCAGCACATGAAGATTTTGATTTGATTTGAGTTATTATTGTCATATGTATTAATATACAGTGAAAAGTATTGTTTCTTGCGCACTATACAGACAAAGCATACCGTTTATAGAGAAGGGAACGAGACAGTGCAGAACATAGTGTTACAGTCATAGCTAAGGTGTAGAAAAAGATCAACTTAGTGCGAGGTAGATCCATTCAAAAATCTGATGGCAGCAGGGAAGAAGCTGTTCTCGAGTCGGTTGGAACATGACCTCAGACTTCTGTATCTTTTTCCCAATTAAAGAACAAAGAAAATCACAGCACAGGAACAGGCCCTTCGGCCCTCCAAGCCTGCACCAACCATGCTGTCCGACTTAACTAAAAACCCCCTACCCTTCCAGGGACTATATCCCTCTATTCCCATCCTAGTCGTGTATTTGTCAAGATACCCCTTAAAAGTCACTACCGTATCCACTTCCATTACCTTCCAGGCACCCACTACTCTCTGTGTAAAAAATCTGCCTCATACATCTCCTTTAAAGTTTGCCCTTCGCACCTTAAACCTCTGCCCCCGAGTTATTAGCTCTTCCACCCTGAGAAAAAGCTTCTATCTACTCTGCCCATCCCCCTCATAATCCTGTAGACTTCTATCAGGTCACCCTCTCAACTCCGTCATTCCAGTGAGAACAAACCAAGTTTCTCCGACCTCTCCTCATAGCTAAATGTCCTCCATACCAGGCAACATCCTGTTAAATCTTTTCTGTACCCTCTCCAAAGCCTCCTCATCCTTCTGGTAGTGTGGCGACCAAAATTGAACATAATATTCCAAATGCAGCCGAACTAAGGTTCTATAAAGCTGCAACATGACTTGCCAATTTTTAAATTCGGTGCCCAGGCTGATGAAGGCAAGTATGCCGCGTGCCTTCTTGTCTACCTTCTCCACCTACATTGCCACTTTCAGTGACTTGTGTACCTGTACATCCAGATCCCTTTGCCTATCAATACCCTTAAGGGTTCTGCCATTTACTGGATATTTCCTGTCTATATTAGACCTTCCAAAATGCGTTACCTCACATTTATCCGGATTAAACTCTATCTGCCATCTTTCCGCCTAAGTCTCCAACTGATCTATAACCTGCTGTATCCTCTGATGTTCCTCAACGCTATCCACAAATCCATCAACCTTTGTTTGCAAACTCACTAATCAATCCAGTTACATTTTCCTCCAAAACAATACAGCAAAGATCCCAGCACTGATCCCTGAGGAACGCCATTTGTCACAGTCCTCCATTCAGAATCGCACCCTTCCACTGCTACCCTCTGTCTTCTTTGGCTGAGCCAGTTTTGTATCCACATTGCCAGCTCACCCCTGATCCCATGTGACTTCACCTTCTGCACCAGTCTGCCATAAGGGACCTTGTCAAAGGCCTTACTGAAGCCTATGTCAACAACATCCACTGCCCTACCCTCATCAATCATCATCTTCACTTCCTTGAAAAGTTCGATCAAGTTCGTGAGACACAACCTCTCCTTCACAAAACCATGTTGCCTCTGACTACTTCGTCCACTTACTTCCAAGCGAGAATAAATCCTGTCTCGCAGAATCCTCTCCAATAATTTCCCTACCACTGATGTAAGGCTCACCAGCCTGTAATTACCTGAATTATTCTTGCTACCGTTCTTAAACAAAGGAGCAGCATTGGCTATTTTCCAATCCTCTGGGACCTCCCGTGTAGCCAGTGAGGATAAAAAGATTTCTCTGAAGGCCCCAGCAATTTCCTCCCTTGCTCCTCTCAGTATTCTGGGGTATACTTGTCCAGCTTAATGTTTCTCAAGAACCCCACACCACCACCTTTTTGATTTCAACATGACTCAAACTATCTACACATCCTTTCCCAGACTCAACAGCCACCATGTCCTTCTGTTTGGTGAATACTGACGCAAAGTACTCCTTTAATACCTCGCCCATTTCCTCTGGCTCCACGCATAGATTCCCTTCCCTGTCCTTGAGTGGGCCAACCCTCTTCCTGGTTACCTTCTTGCTCTTTATATATGTATAAAAAGCCTTGGGATTTTTCTTAATCCTGCTGGCCAATGCTTTTTCATGATCCCCTTTTAGCTCTCCTTACTCCTTGCTTAAGTTTGTTTCTACTTTCCTTGTATTCCACACTTGCTTCATGTGTTCCCAGCCTCCTAGCTTTGACAAATGCTTCCATTTTCTCTTTGACTAAGCTCACAATATCTCTTGTTATCCAAGATTCCCAAAGCTTGCCATACTCGTCTTTCATCCTTACAAGAATATGCTGGTCCTGAATCCCTATCAACTTAAACTTGAAAGTCTCCCACATGCCAGATTTGACCTCAAACATCTGCCCCCAGTCTACATTCTTCAGTTCCTGCCTAATATTGTTGTAATTATCCTTCTCCCAATTTAGCACCTTCACTTTAGCACCTTAACTTATCTCTATTCATCAGTACCTTAAAGCTTACTGAATTGTGATCACTGCTCCCCTACTGAGACATGGACCACCTGGCCAGGCTCATTTCCCAATACCAAATCCAGTATGGCCCTTTCCCTAGTTGGACTATCTACATACTGTTTCAGGAAGCCCTCCTGGATGCTCCTTACAAACTTTGCCCCACCCACTAAATGAGTCCCAGTCAATATAGGGGAAATTAAAATCTCCCACCACAACAATCCTGTTACTTGTACACCTTGCCAAAATCTGCTTACATAGCTGTTCCTCTATCTCCCGTTGGCAATTCAGTGGTCTGTAGTAAATGCCCAACATTGTGACTACATCTTTCCTGTTCCTGAGCTCTGCCCATATTGCCTGGCTGTATGAGCCCTCCGAGGTGCCCTCCCGGAGTACAGCTGTGATATTCTCCTTAACCAGTCATGCAACTCCCCCACCCCTTTTACATCCTCTTCTATCCTGCCTGAAACATCTATATCCTGGGATATTAAGCTGCCAATCCTGTCCTTCCCTTAACCTAGTCTCTGTAATGGCAACAAATCATAGTTTCTAGTACTAATCCAAGCTCTAGGTTCAGCTGCCTTACCTGTTACACTTCCTGCATTGAAACAGATGCACTTCAGTCCACCAGACCCTCTTTGATTAGCAATCCCAACCTGCCTTTGTTTCTCTGAGTCTTACTGGCCCTACTGTCTGGTGGAAGGTAGAACAGAGTATGTCCGAGGTGCATTGGGTCCTTAATTGTTTTGGCTGCTTTTCCAATGCAGTGGGATGTATAGACAGTGTCAGTGGGTGGGAGGCTGGTTTGAGTGATGGATTGGGCTTCGATCACAACCTTTTTGTAGTTTTTTTGTGGTCTTGGACAGAGCAGGAGCCGTACCAAGCTATCTATCTAGCTCTGCCTAACTTGCCACAACATTGGTTATCTTTGATTAGCTGTAAGCTAAGTTTGGACAACACGTTTAAAATACAGTATGTGAATCATACTGTCCCATGGCCTTTAGGATAATTTGTCATCTTTGAATTTTGAGCGTGATAGTTTGAAAAGGCAATTCTTAGCATCATTCCCCTTTGGGTAGGAAAATCCCAGAGCAGAAACTGTTGGACTCAGCAAGCTGAGAAAGATAAAAATTCACTGGGGTGTCTATTTCAACTTTACATGTAATCCTCAGAGCCCCTTGATTCATGTCTTTGTAGGCATTAAGTATGCAAGTATTGTTGCAAAGTTGGTATTTGTGGAATTATAAAATTTGTAAAATGCTTGGGGGAAAAGCATTCGTAATTCTGTTAGGTGATGCTCTATCTGGGCTTAGAGATTTTAAAAAACTGCAAGTGCATAGAGAACCCAAAATGAAACATTAGTATCAAAAGGCCATGCAGCAGTTTTACCCAGACAACAGGTTTTGAATTTAGCCACTCAGTTTGAATCAGGCACTTAGATACCAACAATCTATTAAATTTAAATCTGATGGTTTTGGCAACCTAGGAGCAGTCCTCTTGTGGGGGATACTGATATGTCATTGTGGATATAAAAGGAAGGGGACTGGGGGATAAGGATAGAGAGCAATTGCCACCTGCCAGAGTTAACAGCTATCAGCTCCAGAGAGAGAGAATTGCTGACTCTCATAGCTTTGTTTATGTCTCAGAGAAAGCACTCTTAAGTAGCAAAGGTACCAAAGAAAAAAGCGGTTCCAGACAGAAGAATCAACCGAGAAGGCCCAATATTTCCCAAAAGACACCAAACTTCTTTGTAATTTAAAGAGTGACTGAATTCTATTTTGTTAATGAGTGGGAATTGAATTTATCTGAACTGCATACCATTAGAATCCTGTTTATTCGGGAATAGTTAATAGCTAGAAAGGATTTATTCAGTTTGTTAATAGTTTATTAACTTGTTCATTGTTAGGTAAATAAATTGTTAGTTGTTGATTTTGGAGAGAGTGTCAGGGATTTATTTTGATGTAACCACTAAAAGTTGCTGAACAGCAGGTTGTACCATTTCACACTCATTTCTTACAGATATAGAGCAAGGTTCTCCTCTTTGGGTGGTTAGGTATTAATTCTTGGAGGGGGGATCCATCTCTCTTTATAATAGATTGGGGGTTCAGGTTTGGGATTTGAACAGCACTAAGTAAACCTAAGTGAGAAGTGGAAAATCTGTTTAATTTCAGTTATTTGTTTGTCAGTTAAATCAAAAGTGGGGAAATAGCTCTGAACATTGCTAACGGCATTCTGGGGGTCGAAAATGCTTCCAAAATTTCCCGAGACAGTTTAGAAAGACAAAAAAAAGACACTTCTAGAATTAACGAACAGTCTAAAATTGGGTTTAACCAGGGATGTTAATAAAGCTGAAATCGTAATGGAGTTAGCCAAGCATTTAGGTATTTCAGAAAAACAGTCACGTGCTGTGGAGTTAGAAAAAATTTAATTGCAAATGAAACAATTGGAATTAGAAAGTGAACTTAAAAGGCTGGAGTTAGAAGAAAGAAAGACGGAAAGAGAGAGGAAGGCCCCAGCAGATGAAAGGGAAAAAGAATTCAAAGAAAAGGAAAGCAAGAGGGAAGAAAGAGAGAGGAAGGCCCTCACAGAAAATAAAGAAAGGGAAAGATTGTTTGAGTTGGAAAAGATGAAGATGGAACTTGAAACAAAAAGACTTCAAATGACAGAAGTAAAAGTAAAAAGGTAGAAGTGATGATTAGCAAACTTATCGTAGCCAACTACCTGGTAGGGATATATGTAAATATGTCCAAACATTACCAAACGTTGATGAAAAAGATGCAGAAGTCTTTTTCATTTCATTTGAGAAATTGGTTACACAGCTGAAATGGCCAGAGGAGTAATGTTAATTCAAACCAAGTTGGTAGGCAGGGTTACTGAGATGTTTGCAGCACCCCTAAAGAAGGTGTCAGGAAAATATGAAGAAGTGAAGGAGACTCTATTGAGTGCCTACAATTTGGTGCCAGAAGCAGAAATGTAAGAAGGAAACAGGTCAGACTTGTATCGAGTTTGAAAGAATTCAACAGAGCAACTTTGATAAATGGGTGAAAGCATTAAAGACAGAAAAGACATATGAGGCTCTTAGATATATTATTCTGCTGGAGGAGTTTAAAAACTAACTTCCAGAAGTGATAAGAACTCATGTTGAAGAACAAAATGTTGGAACAACGAGAAAAACTACAGAGATGGCAGATGAATATACATTCGTGTATAGATTGAATCTTGTTTCCAACACCAATTTGATTCCATGAAGGATATAAATTGGGAAAGAGGAAGATCCTTCAATGAAAAACAAAAAGTAGATTACACTGGGAACAGTTTACCACATGTGAAAAAAGACATGGGTGGAAAAGTGGTGAAAGACCTCTGGTGTTTTCAATATAATGAGGTGGGATTGAGAGCGTGGTAATCTATGGAATAAATGGAGAGAGGAGTAGTGTTCCCCTGTGCAAGATAAGGCTAGAAAGTCCAATCAAGACTGGGGAAGTGATAGTGGGAGTGGTCGAAAACTTGGTGGTGGCTTAAGAAAAGCACTGGGAAAAAGGATTTGGTTAAAGAGGCACAACCAATGGGATTAGTTAAGCCAGTGAAGGAAATTCCAAGGGAAGTTGAGAAGCTGAAGGAGAGTGAACAGCCTAGACACTGCTGGATAGTGAGATAGTGCCCAATCTTCTCAGAAACTTTGCCCATGTGGGTAAGGTTTACTCAGGTAGAATAGGAGTAGACAAAAAAGTGAAAATATTCAGAGATACAGGAGCTAGTTTGTCTCTAATAGTATGAGATGAAAATATTTGCACTCCTGAAATATTGCCTGAGAGCGTGATAATCTATGGAATACTTGGAGAAGGGGGTAGTGTTCCATGTGCAAGATGAAGCTAGAAAGTCCAATCAAGACTGAGGAAATGATAGTGGGAGTGATAGAAAACTTGGCTATTCCAGGGATACAGATTATTCTTGGAAACGATATAAGCAGGTGGGCATGATGCCCATTATAGTGGAAAAGCCAAAAGAAACCCAGGGAACTGAGAAGTTAAAAGAAAAATACCCTGGAATTTTTCTGGACTGTGTGGTGACAAGATCCGATGTGGATATGCCGATGTTGGACTGGGGTAAACACAGTAAAAAGTCTGACAACACCAGGTTTCAGTCCAACTGATTTATTTGATAGTAAACTCACAAGCTTTCGGGTTAGCCCCTTCGTCAGGTGAATGGAGAGTTCTGGCCTCAGACAGAGCATATAAAGCACAGACAGTTTACAGATTACTGATTAGAGTGCGAATCTTTACACCTAACCTGCTGTTCAAGTCTTAAAGTGGCTAACAATGTGTGTGGAAGGAGCACTGATCACAGGTTAAAGAGATGTGTATTGTCTCCAGACAGTACAGTGAGTGAGGTTTTGCAAACCCAGGCAAGTCACGGGGGTTACAGATAGTGCGACATGAACCCAAGATCCCCATTGAGACCGTCCTCGTGTGCGGAACTTGGCTATCAGTCTCTGCTCAGCAACTCTGTGCTGTTGTGTGTTGTGAAGGCCGCCTTGGAGAATGCTTACCCGAAGGTCAGAGGCTGAATGCCTGTGACCACTCAAGTGTTCGCCAACAGGAAGGGAACAGTCTTGCCTGGTGATTGTCGAGCGATTGACGCTACGACAACGGATGAATGAACATCGCTCGACAATCACCAGGCAAGACTGTTCCCTTCCTGTTGGCGAACACTTGAGTGGTCACAGGCATTCAGCCTCTGACCTTCGGGTGAGCATTCTCCAAGGTGGCCTTCACGACACACAACAGCGCAGAGTTGCTGAGCAGAGACTGATAGCCAAGTTCCACACACATGAGGACGGTCTCAACGGGGATCTTGGATTCATGTCGCACTATCTGTAACCCCTGTGACTTGCCTGGGTTTGCAAAACCTCACTCACTATACTGTCTGGAGACAATACACATCTCTTTAACCTGTGATCAGTGCTCCTTCCACACACATTGTTAGCCACTTTAAGACTTGAACAGCAGGTTAGGTGTAAAGATTCGCATTCTAATCAGTAATCTGTAAACTGTCTGTGCTTTATATGCTGTGTCTGAGGCCAGAACTCTCCATTCACCTGATGAAGGGGCTAACCCGAAAGCTAGTGAATTTACTATCAAATAAATCGGTTGGACTGAAACCTGGTGTTGTCAGACTTTTTACTGTGACAAGATCCCACAGCCATAAGTTAGAACAGGAAGGGAGAATAAAAGAGAAGAATGAAGGAGTGGAGGTTCAGCTATCTGACACTCTGTTTGATGAGATAGTAAAGGAAAAATCTAAGCAGGTAGAGGATCAGGCACAGGTGTTTAGTTCTGAAAGATTAATGGAGTTACAACAGAAAGGTGAGATGATGAAGGATTTATATCATAAAGCCTACTCAGAAAAGGAATCCGAGTGTACTGCAGAGTGCTGTTAATTTAAGGATCAAATCTTAAGGTGGAAATGGAGACCTTGGCAGGTTAGTGCAGTTGAGAAATGAGTGGAAGTTCACCAGATTGTGTTGTTGGTAGAATACAGACAGGAAGTATTGTGGATAGCACACGCATTACCTGTAGGAGGTCATCTAGGAGTGAGGAAGACAACATCCACTGCCCTGCCCTCATCAATCATCTTCTTCACTTCCTTGAAAAACCCAATCAAGCTAGTGAGACATGACCTCCCCTTCACAAAACCGTGTTGCCTGTCGCTAATATGTCCAATTATTTCCAAGTGCGAGTAAATCCTGTCTTGAAGAATCCTCTCCAATAATTTTGCTACTACTGATGCAAGGCTCGCTGGCCTGTAATTATCTGGATTACTCTTGCTACGCTTATTAAACAAAAGAACAACATTGCTATTCTCCAATCCTCTGGGACCTTTCCTGTAAGAATTCTCACAACACCAGGTTAAAGTCCAAAAGGTTTATTTGGTAGCAAAAGCCACTAGCTTTCAGAACGTTGGTTGCCCCTTCGTCAGGTGAGTGGCCCACTCACATGACGAAGGGGCAGCCAACCTCCAAAAGCTAGTGGCTTCTGCTAGCAAATAAACCTGTTGGACTTTAACCTGGTGTTGTGAGATTTTTAACTGTGTTTACCCCAGTCCAGTGCCACCATCTCCACATCATGACCTCCCCTGTAGCCAGTGAGGATACAAAGAGTTCTCTTGAGGGCGCAGCAATCGTTACCCTTTCCTCTCTCAGTATTGTGAGGGAAAATTCCATCAGGCCCTGGGGACTTGTCTCCCTTAATATTCCTCAAGAATCCCAGTACCATCTCCTTTTTGATCTCAATATGACTCAAACTATCTACACACCCATTCCCAGATTCATCAGCCAACAAGTCCTTCTCTTTGGTGAATACTGACGTAAAGTACTCATTTAATACTTCACCCATTTCCTCTGGCTCCATGCATAGTTTCCCTCCGGCTCCATGCATAGTTTCCCTCCTCTGTCCTTGAGTGGGCTAACCCTCTCTCTGGCTACCCTCTTGCTCTTTATATATGTATAAAAAGCCTTGGGATTTTCCTGCTGGCCAATGATTTTTCGTGACCTCTTCTAGCCCTCCTTACTCCTTGCTTAAGTTTCTTTCTATTTTCCTTATATTACACACATGCTTCGTGTGCTCCAGGCCGCCTAGCCTTGATAAATGCTTCCTTTTTCTATTTGACTATGCTCATAACATCTCTCGTTACCTAAGGTTCCCAAAACTTGCCATACTTATCCTTCATCCTTACAAGAATGTGCTGGTCCTGAATCCCTATCAATTTGCATTTGAAAGCCTCTCACGTGCCAGATGTTGATTTTCTCTCAAACATCTGTCCCCAATCTACATTCTTTAGTTCCTGTCTAATATTGTTGTAATTAGCCTTCCCCCACCTTTAGCACCTTCACTTGAGGACTACACTTTTCTTATCCATCATTATAAAGCTTACTGAATTGTGGTTGCTGTTCCTGAACTGCTCCCCTACTGAAACATCAACTATCTGGTTGGGCTCATTCCCCAATATCAGGTCCAGTATAGCCCCTTCTCTAGTTGGACTATCTACATGCTGTTTCAAGAATGGATGCTCCTTACAAATTCTGCCCCATTCACGCCGCTAGCACTAAATGAGTCCCAGTGTAGGGAAAGTTAAAGTCTCTCACCAGAACAACCCTGTTACTTTTACACCTTGCCAAAATTTGGCTGCATATCTGTTTCTTTATCTCCCGCTGGCTGTTGGGTGGGCTATAGTAAACCCCTAACATTGTGACTACATCCTTCCTATTCCTTCCTATTGTATGGTGTACTGGCCTTCATTGTATGGTGTATTGGCCTTCATTAATCGAGGGATTGAGTTTAGGAGTCGGGAAGTAATGCTGCAACTTTATAAGTCCCTTGTCAGGCCCCACTTGGAGTACTGTGCGCAGTCCTGGTCGCCTCACTATAGGAGGGACGTAGAAGCTATTGAAAGGGTGCAGAGGAGATTTACAAGGATGTTGCCTGGATTGGGAGGCATGCCTTATGAAGATAGGTTGAGGGAACTAGGACTCTTCTCCCCGGAGTGGCATAGGTTGAGATGACCTGATAGAGGTTTATAAAATGTTGAGAGGAATAGATAGGGTAGATTCTCAGAGGCTATTTCCCCGGGTTGAAATGGCCGCTACGAGAGGACGCAGATTTATGGTGCAGGGAAGCAAGTACAGAGGTGATGTTAGGGGTAAGTTTTTCACTCAGAGGGTGGTGAGTGAATGGAATCGGCTGCCGTCAGTTTTGGTGGAGGCGAACTCGCTGGGGTCTTTTAAAAGACTTCTGGATGAGTATATGGGATTTAATGGGATTGGGGGTTATAGATAGGTCTATGGATTGGTAGGTATTGATATGATCGGCGCAACTTGTGGACCGAAGGGCCTGTTTGTGCTGTTATGTTCTATGTTCTATTCCTGAACTCCTACCCATAAATTGTGCGGAGGGTGTGGAGAGTCTGCAGAAGGATCTAGATAGGCTGGGCGAATGGGCCAGGAAATGGCAAATGGAATTTAATGTTGGCAAGTGTGAGGTGGTCCACTTTGGTAGGAAGAATGGTAGGAAGGACTATTACTTACGTGGCGAAAAACTGCAGCAGGCGACGGTGCAGAGGGACCTCGGGGTCCTTGTGCATGAGTCGCAAAAACCCAGCTTGCAGGTGCAGCAGGTGGTCAGGAAGGCGAATGGGATGCTGGCCTTCATAGCGAGGGGGATTGAATATAAAAGTAGGGAGGTCTTGCTGCAGCTGTATAGGGCATTGGTGAGGCCGCAGCTGGAGTACTGTGTGCAGTTTTGGGTGCCGCACCTGCGCAAGGATATTTTGGCCCTGGAGGGAGTGCAGAGGAGGTTTACTAGGCTGATACCGGAGTTGAGGGGATTGAGCTATGAGGAGAGGCTGAATAAACTAGGCTTGTACTCGTTAGAGTTTAGAAGAATGAGGGGAGATCTCATTGAGACGTATAAGATGATGAATGGGATGGATAGGATAGAGGTGGAGAGACTCTTCCCGCTCAAAAAAGACAGTAGGACTAGGGGGCACAGCCTCAAGATAAAGGGGAGGCGGTTTAGAACGGAGTTGAGGAGGAACTTCTTCACTCAAAGGGTGGTGAATCTCTGGAATTCTCTGCCCGTTGAAGTGGTGGAGGCTGCCTCGCTAAATATTTTTAAGAAGCGGGTTGATGGGTTCTTGATAAGAGAGGGGATTAAGGGTTATGGGGAGAGGGCGGGAAAGTGGAACTGAGCCACAACAGATCAGCCATGATCTTATTGAATGGCGGGGCAGGCTCGAAGGGCTAGATGGCCTACTCCTGCTCCTATTTCTTATGTTCTTATGTTCTTATATTGCCTAGCTGCATGAGCCCTCGGAGGTGTCCTCCCGCAGTACAGCTGTGATATTCTGCTTATGATGTGGGTATGCCGGCGTTGGACTGGCGTAAACACAGTAAAAAGTCTGACAACAGGTTTTAGTCCAACCTATTTATTTGATAATATTCTCACAAGCTTTCGAGGGGTTACCCTCTTCGTCAGGTGAATGGAGAGTTCTGGCCTCAGACAGAGCATATAAAGCACAGACAGTTTAGAGATTACTGATTAAAATGCGAATCCTTACACCTAACCTGCTGTTCAAGACCTGAAGTGGCTGACAATGTGAGTGGTAGGAGCACTGATCACAGTTTAAAGAGATGTGTATTGTCTCCAGACAGTACAGTAAGTGAGGTTTTGCAAACCCAGGCAAGTCATGGGGGTTACAGATAGTGCGACGGTCTCAACAGGGATCTTGGGTTCATGTCGCACTATCTGTAACCCCCATGACTTGCCTGGGTTTGCAAAACCTCACTTACTGTACTGTCTGGAGACAATACACATCTCTTTAAACTGTGATCAGTGCTCCTACCACTCACATTGTCAGCCACTTCAGGTCTTGAACAGCAGGTTAGGTGTAAGGATTCGCATTTTAATCAGTAATCTCTAAACTGTCTGTGCTTTATATGCTCTGTCTGAGGCCAGAACTCTCCATTCACCTGACGAAGAGGGTAACCCCTCGAAAGCTTGTGAGAATATTATCAAATAAATAGGTTGGACTAAAACCTGGTGTTGTCAGACTTTTTACTATATTCTGCTTAACCAGTAGTGCAATTCCCCCATTTCTTTTACATACCCCTCTATCCCACCTGAAACATTTTATTCTGGAATGTTAAACTGCCAATCCTATCCTTCCCTTAACTAAGCCTCTGTAATTGCAACATCATAGTTCCTAATACTAATCCAAGCTGTAAGTTCATCTCCTTACCTGTTACACTTCTCACAGTGA
Organism: Carcharhinus amblyrhynchos; assembly: GCF_965287045.1. Taxonomy (NCBI): domain Eukaryota; kingdom Metazoa; phylum Chordata; class Chondrichthyes; order Carcharhiniformes; family Carcharhinidae; genus Carcharhinus; species Carcharhinus amblyrhynchos. The sequence continues at coordinate 52,823,504 of NC_137339.1, read as the reverse complement.
AACAAATGCATTTTGATTAGCAACTACACTCTGCCTGCTCTTTCTCTGAATCTTACTGGCTCCCGTGTGGCACTTGCAAATCTCCTGGCCAGAATATTTATGTCTTTCCAGTATGGACGCAACCCGTCCTTCTGCTGCTGCTACAGCACTTCATCACTCATGCTACTTAGGCATTAATACCAGTATGTACCATGATCTCTGGCATGATCACCCTCTCCCTTCAAAATGCTTTCTGCCCATTCAGAGGCATCCTGGATCCTGACACCAGGGAGGCAACATACCATCCTGGAGTCTCTTTCACATGCACAGAAGTGCCTATCTGCACCCCTAACTACAGAGTCCCCTATAACTATTGCTCTTGTGCTCTTTGTACCTCCCTCCCTGCTTAACAGCAGAGCCAGCCTTGGTGCCACTGCTCTGGCCGCTGCTGCTGTTATCCCTGGAAAGGCCATCCCCCTCCTCCCAGCAGTATCCAAAATGATATACTTGTTAGAGAGGGGGATGACCATAGGGGATTCCTGCACTGACTGCCCCTTCTAGCGGTTACCCATCTATCTGCCTGCATCTTGGGTGTGACCACATTTCTAAAGCTCCTATCTATGATGCTTTCCGCCACCTTCATGATCCTAAATGCATCCAGCTGTTGCTCCAACCTATCCATGCAGTCTGTAAGGAGTTGCAATTGGGTGCCCTTCCTGTAGATGTAGCCGTCCGAGACGTTGGAACTGTCACGGATCTCCTGCATCTCACAAGTGCAACATTTAACCCCACTGACCAACATTTCTAGCACCAATTAAGTTATTTAGGTAATAGTTTAGTTAACTTGTTTACTGTTAGTTAAAAAAATTGTTAGTTATTGATTTTAGAGAGAGTCAGGGATTTGTTTTGATTTAACCACGAAGATCAGGTTGTACCACATTCATTTTTTTTTCACAGATTATAGGGCAAGGCACTCCTCTTTGAATGGTTAGGTGTTAGTTCACGGAGGGGGGAAATCCACCTCTGCTTTACAACAGTATGCGTGTTTAAATTTCTCCTAACTTGTAGAATTTTATCTTTTTTCAATTTCCTCCTCTTCATAGAAATCTAAATGAATTTAATGAGAGAATCTCTTCTGACCTATCTGTTCTCTTGATGTTGTTCTGATATTTGATTTGGCAATTGTTAAGACTGTTCAGGAAAGGATGGGCTACCTCCATTCAACATTTTGTTCAGTCTGTTGTGTCCAATTGCTGTGGAATAAATTTGGTTCTCCTTGTTCACAGCTGCTTCATATAGACAAGCGTCGTGAGTACCTGTACCAGCTCCAGGAGTTCATGGTAACGGATAATAGCCGGAATTGGCGCTTTCGATATGAGCTCGCAGAGTAGGTATTCTTAGTACTCTTTGTTTGCTAGCAAATCTGAAACTGTTATCTTGCAACTATGTCTGATTGAGAGCAGCTCTCCAAAATGGATTAGAGTATTGGTTTAGTTGTCTGAATTCAGCATATTATATAGAAAGCATGTGAGGTATAAGCCTGTATCCTCTCAACTTATAATGTGGAAATGCCAGCGTTGAACTGGGGTAAACATAGTAAGAAGTCTCACAACACCAGGTTTAAGTCCAACAGGTTTATTTGGTAGCTAAAGCCACTAGCTTTCAGAGCACTGCTCCTTCATCAGGTAAGTGGGAGTTTGGTTCATAAACAGGACATATAAAGACATAAACTCAATTTACAAAATAATAGTTGGAATGCAAGTCTTTACAGGTAATCAAGTCTTAAAGGTACAGACAGTGTGAGTGGAGAGAGGACAGTTAGTGAGATTTTGCAAGCCCAGGCAAGTCATAAGAACATAAGAAATAGGAGCAGGAGGAGGCCATCTAGCCCTTCGAGCCTGCCCCGCCATTCAATAAGATCATGGCTGATCTGTCGTGGCTCAGTCCCACATTCCCGCCCTCTCCCCATAACCCTTAATCCCCCTGCCTATCAAAAACCTATCTACCCGCGTCTTAAAATATATTTAGCGAGGCAGCCTCCACCACTTCAACGGGCAGAGAATTCCAGAGATTCACCACCCTTTGAGTGAAGAAGTTCCTCCTCAACTCTGTTCTAAACTGCCCCCCCTTTGTCTTGAGGCTGTGCCCTCTAGTCCTACTGTCCTTTCTGAGCGGGACGAGCCTCTCCACCTCTATCCTATCCATCCCATTCATCATCATATACGTCTCAATGAGATCTCCCCTCATTCTTCTAAACTCTAACGAGTACAAGCCTAGTTTATTCAGCCTGTCCTCATAGTTCAACCCCCTCAACTCCGGTATCAGCCTCCTCTGCACTCCCTCCAAGGCCAAAATATCCTTGCGTAAGTACGGCGACCAAAACTGCACACAGTACTCCAGCTGCGGCCTCACCAGTGCCCTGTACAGTTGCAGCAAGACCTCCCTACTTTTATATTCAATCCCCCTCGCTATGAAGGCCAGCATCCCATTCGCCTTCCTGGGTTTTTGCGACTCATGCACAAGGACCCGAGGTCCCTCTGCACCGTTGCGTGCTGCAGTTTTTCGCCACGTAAGTGATAGTCCTTCCTACCATTATTCCTACCAAAGTGGACAACTTCACACTTGCTAACATTAAATTCCATTTGCCAGTTCCTGGCCCATTCGCCCAGCCTATCTAGATCCTTCTGCATACTCTCCACACCCTCCGCGCAATTTGCCGTTCCACCAATCTTGGTGTCATCAGCAAATTTTGACACCATACACTCGGTTCCCTCCTCCAGATCATCTTTATAAATGGTAAATAGCTGAGGACCCAGCACCAATCCCTGGGGCACTCCACTAGTCACCAACCGCCAATCCGAATAGCACCCATTGACCCCCAGTCTCTGCCTCCTATTTGACAGCCAATCCCCTATCCACACTAACATCCTACCCCCAACTCCATACCCCCTAACCTTCTGTAATAACCTCTTGTGTGGCACCTTATCAAACGCCTTCTGAAAATCAAGAAACACCACATCTACCGGCTCTCCTCTATCCACCGCCCTAGACACATCCTCTTAGAACTCCAATAAATTTGCCAGACATGACTTCCCCTTAATGAAACCGTGCTGCGTCTTCTCTATCAAACAGTTCTCCTCAAGATGCCTCGCTATTTTCTCCTTGATCACGGATTCTAGCATTTTACCTACAACAGACGTTAAACTAACCAGCCTATAATTCCCTGCCTTTTGCCTGCCACCCTTCTTAAACAACGGCGTAACATTAGCCGTTTTCCAATCTTCCGGCACTTCCCCGGAATCCAGCGAGGTTTGGAAAATAATCATCAAGGCATCCACTATCGCCTCCGCCATTTCTTTCAGAACCCTTGGATGCGTTCCATCCGGTCCTGGAGACTTCTCCACAATCAGTCCCTCCAGTCTGTCGAGCACTGCCTCTCTAGTAACAATAATGTCATTCAGGCCCTCCACTCCTACCATCTTTCCATCACTAACACCCGGCAAACTATTCACATCCTCCTCCGTGAAGACCGAAACAAAAAAGTTATTCAAGGCCTCAGCCATTTCCCCATCCCCTACCACTAAGTCCCTCCTCTCATCCTCTAAGGGTCCAACGTTCACCCTAGTCAGCCTCTTCCTTTTCATATATTTATAAAAACTCTTACTATCCTTTTTTATATTTAGCGCTAGCCCAGCTTCATAGTTTATCCTACCCTTCTTTATCAACTTCTTTGTCATTCTTTATTGATATTTAAACCTCTCCCAATCCTCTTCTCGCCCATTACTCTTAGCTACTCTAAACGCATCCGCTTTTAATTTAATACTCTCCTTTACCTCCTTCGTTATCCACGGCTGATTATCTCTCCTCCTACGATCCTTTTTAACCATCGGAATAAATTTCTGCTGAGTACCAAGAAAGATCTCCTTAAAGATCCTCCACTGTTCCTCAGCAGACCTACCTTCCAACGTGCTCCCCCGATCAACATTCGCCAATTCCTCTCTCATCCTATCATACTCCCCTCCGTTCAAACAAAGGACACAGGTCCGGGAATCCACTTTCTCCTCCTCCATCTGCATCAGAAACTCCACCATACAATGATCACTCTTCCCAAGAGGATCCTTCACCACAAGGTCCCTAATTCTACCTGCCTCATTACATAACACCAGATCCAAGATAGCTCGCTCCCTCATCGGCTCCAACACACACTGTTCAAGGAAACTATCCCGGCAGCATTCCAAGAACTCTTCCTCAAGCCCACCGCATCCAGCATGGGTCGACCAATCAATATGTAGATTGAAATCCCCCACAATTATCGCCGTTCCATTCCTGCACGCCGCATTTATTTGCGCATTAACAGCCCGCCCCACCTCCAGATCATTATTTGGGGGCCTATAGACGACACCCACCAGCATCTTCCTCCCTTTTCTGTTCCTAATCTCCACCCACAACGATTCCACTTTCTGCTCCTTGGCTCCTATATCATCCCTTACTACCACCCTGATGCTATCCTTAATCATGATGTGGGAATGCCGGTGTTGGACTGGCGTAAACACAGTAAAAAGTCTGACAACACCAGGTTTTAGTCCAACCGATTTATTTGATAATACTCACAAGCTTTCGAGGGGACTGCCTCTTCGTCAGGTTCACCTGACGAAGAGGCAGTCCCCTCGAAAGCTTGTGAGTATTATCAAATGAATCGGTTGGGCTATCCTTAATCAGCAGAGCTACGCCCCCCTTTTTCCTCCCGCCTATCCTTCCTAAACACTTGATACCCCTGTACATTCAGCTCCCAGTCCCTGTCACCCTGCAGCCACATCTCTGTAATGGCCACCAGATTATATCCATTTGTGCTGATCTGCGCCACCAGCTCATTCACTTTATTCCGAATGCTTCGTGCATTCAGATAAAGTGCCTTCATCCCAGCCTTCACCTATACCCTATTTGCAGGAACGCCACCAACCTTACTCACGCCCCCTACTCCCTTTATTGTTGGGACATCCTTGGCCTCTTCCCGTACCTGTACCCTCTCCTTTACTTTAGACCCTGTAATTTCACCTACCCTCGCACCCTCCCACCCCCAATTAGTTTAAAGCCCTATCTACAGTCCTATCTACACGATTCGCCAGATCATGGGGGTTACAGATAGTTTGACATGAACCCAAGATTCCGGTTGAGACCGTCCTCATGTGTGCGGAACTTGGCTATCAATCTCTGCTCAGCGACTCTGCGCTGTCGTGTGTCGTGAAGACAGCCTTGGAGCACGCTTACCCGAAGATCAGAGGCCGAATGCTTATGACCGCAGAAGTATACCCCAACAGGAAGAGAACACTCTTACCTGGTGCTTGTCGAGCGGTGTTCATTCACCTGTTGTAGTGTCTGCCTGGTCTCCCTAGAATGGGTGAATGAACACTGCTCAACAGTCATCAGGCAAGAGTGTCCTCTTCCTGTTGGGGAACATTTCAGAGATCACAGGCGTTCGGCCTCTGATTTTCAGGTAAGCATTCTCCAAGGCAGCCTTCACGACAATGCAGAGTCGCTGAGCAGAGACTAATAGCCAAGTTCTGCACACGTGAGGACGGCCTCAACTGGGATCTTGAGTTCATGTCACACTGTCTGTCATCCTTACGACCTGCCTGGGCTTGCAAAATCTTACTAACTGTTCTGTCTGGAGACAATACATAAGAACATAAGAAATAGGAGCAGGAGTAGGCCATCCAGCCCATCCTGCCCCGCCATTCAATAAGATCATGACCAATCTGTCGTGTCTCAGTTCCACATTCCCGCCCTCTCCCCATAACCCTTAATCCCCTCGCTTATCAAAAACCCATCAACCCGCATCTTAAAAATATTTAGCGAGGCAGCCTCCACCACCTCAACAGGCAGAGAATTCCAGAGATTCACCACCCTTTGAGTGAAGAAGTTCCTCCTCAACTCCGTTCTAAACCGCCCCCCCTTTATCTTGAGGCTGTGCCCCCTAGTCCTACTGTCCTTTCTGAGCGGGAAGAGCCTCTCCACCTCTATCCTATCCATCCCATTCATCATCTTGTACGTCTCAATGAGATCTCCCCTCATTCTTCTAAACTCTAACAAGTACAGGCCTGGTTTATTCAGCCTCTCCTCATAGCTCAACCCCCTCAACTCCGGTATCAGCCTAGTAAACCTCCTCTGCACTCCCTCCAAGGCCAAAATATCCTTGCGTAAGTACGGCGCCCAAAACTGCACACAGTACTCCAGCTGCGGCCTCACCAATGCCCTATACAGCTGCAGCAAGACCTCCCTACTTTTATATTCAATCCCCCTCGCTATGAAGGCCAGCATCCCATTCGCCTTCCTGACCACCTGCTGCACCTGCAGGCTGGGTTTTTGCGACTCATGCACAAGGACCCCGAGATCCCTCTGCACCGTCGCCTGCTGCAGTTTTTCGCCACGTAAGTAATAGTCCTTCCTACCATTATTCCTACCAAAGTGGACCACCTCGCACTTGCCAACATTAAATTCCATTTGCCATTTCCTGGCCCATTTGCCCAGCCTATCTAGATCCTTCTGCAGACTTTCCACACCCTCCGCACAATTTGCCGTTCCACCAACCTTGGTGTCATCAGCAAATTTCGACACCATACACTCGGTTCCCTCCTCCAGATCATCTTTATAAATGGTAAATAGCTGAGGCACCAGCACCAATCCCTGGGGCACTCCACTAGTCACCATCCGCCAATCCGAATAGCACCCATTAACCCCCTGTCTCCTATTTGACAACCAATCCTCTATCCACGCTAACACCCTACCCCCAACTCCATGCCCCCTTACCTTCTGCAATAACCTCTTGTGAGGTTCCTTGTCAAACGCCTTCTGAAAATCAAGAAAGACCACATCCACCAGCTCTCCTCTATCCACCGCCCTAGACACATCCTCATAGAACTCCAATAAATTTGTCAGACATGACTTCCCCTTAATGAAACCGTGCTGCGTCTGCTCTATCAAGCAATTCCCCTCAAGGTGCCTCGCTATTTCCTCCTTGATGACGGATTCTAACATTTTACCTACAACAGACGTTAAACTAACTGGCCTATAATTCCCTGCCTTTTGCCTGGCACCCTTCTTAAACAACGGCGTAACATTAGCCACTTTCCAATCTTCCGGCACTTCCCCGGAATCCAGCGACGTCTGGAAAATAACCACCAAGGCGTCCACTATCACCTCCATCATTTCTTTCAGAACCCTCGGATGCATTCCATCCGGACCTGGAGACTTGTCCACAATCAGTCCCTCCAGTTTCTTTACATGTCTCTTTAACCTGTGCTTAACCCTCTCTCCACTCACATTGTCTGTACTTTTAAGACTTGATTACCTGTAAAGACTTGCATTCCGACCATTATTTTGTAAATTGAGTTTGTGTCTTTATATGCCCTGTTTGTGAACAGAACTCCCACTGATCTGATGAAGGAGCAGCGCTCTGAAAGCTAGTGGCTTTTGCTACCAAATAAACCTGTTGGACTTGAACCTGGTATGATTCAAAATATGACATTTTAAGAACAATATCTACAGTAAATGGCCTAATAATTGTGGGCAACAGCAACATGCTGGCCACTGCAAACGTATTCAGCTGATTAGACTATAAGCAGAGTGAAGTGCGAATTGACTTCATGTATTGTATTCTGCCTCCCACCTGTTTGAGTTTGCTTTCTCTCTCTTCCTTGCCCTCCCCACAGAGAAGCAGAATTGTGCTGAATCCAGTTGCAAGGGCATGGGCTGCCCTCCAGTGCCTTGACTGTTTGTCAGACATCCTTTTATTTTCCCATAGTGTCAGGCTATGCAGTATTAGTGCGCCATTTTGATGTCTAGAAGAAAGAATATTTTGGGTTTATGAACTCAGAGTTGATTGGATTCAATCAACCAATAATGCTAAAACAGTACCCCCCTCCACTGTCCATTCCTTATGTGATGTAAAGGCAGCATCTCTGCCCCTACTGTAGTTAACAAAGGTTCACATAAAATGGGTGACAGTCTTAACAATTGCGTGAAGAAGTAAAATCATAAAGCAATGCTTTAAGTATTAGAAGTGTTCTCCTTAAAATGGAGAAAGGGACAGAGTAGAATGGCACAGTTCTTCATTCAGTTAAGTGGCATAAGTAGGCATTTGAAAAAAGAGGAGAATATAAAGGGATATAGGTGTAGCAGTGGAATTAGAACTAATGTCACAACCTGTTTGTGCATTTCAATTTAATTTCTATATTTATTGTGTAACATTTGAGAGGCATTTGTAACACGGAGACTGTAAAGATGTTCGATTTGGCAAGATGCTAGATTATTTCCGTTCTTTTCTATATGATGTGAGCTATGTGAAGTGAAGTTTAGAGTTGTGTGCTCTTGTTTTGTGATTCATCGGTGGCACAGTAGCACAGTGGTTAGCACTGCTGCTTCACAGCTCCAGGGTCCTGGGTTCGATTCTTGGCTTGGGTCACTGTCAGTGTGGAGTTTGTACATTCTCCTCGTGTCTGCGTGGGTTTCCTCCGGGTGCTCCGGTTTCCTCCTACAGTCCAAAGGCGTGCGGGTTAGGTTGATTGGCCATGCTAAAATTGCCCCTTAGTGTCCTGGGGTGTGTAGGTTAGAGGGATTAGCGGGTAAATGTGTGGGGATAGGGCCCGGGTGGGATTGTGGTCGGTGCAGACTCGATGGGCCGATGGGCCTGTTTCTGCACTGTAGGGTTCTATGTTCATTATCATAATTATACCCTGGTCACCTGTTCTGTGTGAACCTTTGTTAACTACAGTAGAGGCAGAGATGCTGCCTTTACACCACATAAGGAATGGACAGTGGAGGGCGGCTCACTGTTCCGTAGATCAGGAATTGCTGAACTTGATTCAGTAAAACAAATGTAGCCTTGTTGGCCTTGAATGAATACTTTTAAGTATGACACTTAGGCTTAGCTCTTATGCAGATATTCAACCCGTTGTGGCTGTAACAGTGACATGAAAATCATGTGGGACAAAAAAATTTCCTTCCAACTCTACTCCCCAAATGGCTTTTTTTGGATTATCCAATGATTAAGTGAGCCATACAGACCACAAGAGTCCCAGATCTGTATTTGAACTGAGTAAGTCTGTGGGGTAAATGTGCTAATTCGCTTTGGCGTCTCTCGTTTAGAGAAGGCAAGATTAGTCAGAATTTGTGTACCTAACTCTGCACTAATTGTGATGTCCCCTGCAGGCATTCTGTTTTCCAAGACTTCTGTGTGGCAAGTTACCTGAAGGTGTCTGATGGAACTGTACTGTGACCAGTGATAATTCTTTAAGGAAAGGTGTGGGGTGAAATGGGAAAAGGAAAATTTGTGTTTTTCACTTTGAAACATTACTCTTGACCTATTTCAGACAAGTAATTTTGCTGCTGGAACTGTACAACCCCAATGATGTGCACGACTATCTGCGACACATTGCTCTCTCCCTGTGTTCTGATAAGGTTGCCGAGGTTCGGTGGATTTCATTCAAGTTGGTATGTGTGACACAGTATTGCTGTCTCATGTTACTGCTGAATTATGTTTCAGTTTTGTCTACTTCTAATTGATTTATCTTATCTTGGAATTTGGGGCTTTCTTCAGCTTTTGGGAACCCTCCCCATGTCCAAATCAAATTAAACAAGTACATGCCTGCAACTCTGCATGTATTTGTTTAATTTTTAATTACCCATTCTGAAATGGGAAGGTTCAGTTAATTGCTCAGTAATTAGCTGCTTCTCTAGCCTATCAAGGTAGAAATGAATAATAGAATTGAAACTTATCTCAGGTCTTTGGAACTCCTCAAAAGGCAATAGAAGCAGAATCTTTGACTATTTTTAAGACAGAGCTAGATAGACTCCTGATTAACAAGGGAGTGAAAGGTTACTCAGTGAAAGGGAGTGAAAGGGGGTAGGGGTGCGAGATTCAAGGTCCACTTATAGGTGACATTTCAGTGCATTACCAAGTGTCTGAAGTGCTCCTTGTAAGGAGAGTTAGGCTGAGGTCTGGTTAGGCCAATGTAAAAGGTTCCATGGTATTTTTACCTGCAACAGTTTTTGTTCATACAGCATATTTAGTTTAAAAAATGTAATTGAAGAATAAAGGGCCTTTAATGCAAAAATTCAAGAACCTTTACAGTTCATTTTCTTGAGTGTCCATGAAGGCATAGACCTTATTGTGCATAGTCGCTGGTCAAAGTGCCATTGAGTTAAGTAGCCTTTTGTATTTTTAGTACAGTAATGTGGGGTATGAACTATTAATCAGGAGATTAGAGAAGAATGAAGTATGGGTAATACAGTAGACTGAAGATTGATAAGCCCTTGGGACCTGATATTCCACATCCTGGAGTGTTGAAAGAGAGAGCTGTGGAAACCATAGATGCATTAATAATCTTCCAAAATTCTATAGATTTGGGAATGATTGCTGCCAATTGAAACCCTACCATTTAAGAAAGGAGGGAGAGAGAAAATGAGGAACTACAGACCTGTCAGCCGTCAAAGCAAAAAATCTGTTCTATAGATGTGATAAAAGGGCGTTGGATGATAGAACACCGACCATGCTGTCCGTGAGATCTAAAACCCCCTATCCTTCCGGGGATCATATTCCTCTATTCCCATCCTATTCATTATATCGCCAGACGCCCTTAAAAGTCACATTTGTATCTGCTTCTACTATTTCCCCCTGCAGTGAGTTCCAGGCACCCACTCTCTGTGTAAAAAAAAAGACTTCACTGATACATCTCCTTTAAACCCTGCCCCTCGCACCATCTTTCCTGCCTACCCCACCCTAGTAATTCACTCTTCCACCCTGGGAAAAAGCATCTGATTAACCACTCTGTCCCTCATAATCTTGTAGGCTTCCCTCAGATCGCTCCTCAACCTCCATCATTCCAGTGAGAACAAACCAAGTCTCTCCAACCTCTTGTCATTGCTAATGCATTCCATACCAGGCAACGTCCTGGTAAATCTTTTCAGTACCCTCTCCAAAGCCTCCACATCCTTCTGCTAGTGTGGCGAATTGAACACTATATTCCAAATGCGCCTAACTAAGGTTCTATAAAGCTGCAACATGACTTGCCAATTTTTAAACTCGGTGCCCCAGACGATGAAGGCAAGCATGCCATAATTCTTAATTAACTTCTCCACCTGCGTTACTACTTTCAGTGACCTGTGTATCAGTATACCCAGATCTCTCTGCCTATCAATATAATTAAGGGTTCTGCCATTTAATGTATATTTCCCAGCTATATTAGACCTTCCAAAATGCATTACCTCACATTTGCCTGGATTAAACTCTACCTGCCATCTCCCCGTCCAAGCCTCCAACCAATCTTTATCCTGCTGTATCCTTATTATCCTGTATCTTCATCGTTATCCGCAATTCCACCAACCTATATGTCGTCCACAAACTTACTAATCAAACCAGTTGCCTTAACCTCCAAATCAGATACAACCTCTCCTTCACAAAACTATGTTGCCTCTCGCTAATACATCCACTTATTTCCAAGTGGGAATAAATCCTGCCTTGAAGAATCCTCTCCAATAATTTCCCTGCCACTTACATAAGGCTCATCGGCCTGTAATTACCTAGATTATCCTTGCTACCCTTCAGGGCTAGATGGCCTACTCCTGCTCCTATTTCTTATGTTCTTAAACAAGGGAATAATAAAAATCCTCTGGAACCTCCCCTGTAGCCAGTGAGGATACAAAGATTTCTCTCAAGGCCCAGCAACTTCCTCCTTGTCTCTTTCAGTATTCTGGGGTATATCCCGTCAGGCCCTGGGGTCTTATTGTTTTTCAAGACTCCCAATACCACCTCCTTTTTAATCTCAACATGACCCAAACTATCTACACACCCTTTCCTAGGCTCAAAATCTGCTCCCAATCTACATTTTTTGGTTCCTGCCTAATGTTGTTGTAATTAGCCTTCCCCCAATGTAGTATCTTCGCCTGAGGACTACACTTATTTTTATCCACTAGTACCTTAAAGCTTACAGTGAATTGTTGTCACTGTTCCCGAATTGCTCCCCTTTTGGCTGGACTCATTCCCCAATACTAGGTCCAGTACAGCCCCTTCACAAGTTGGGCTATCTGCATACCGTTTCAAAAGTCCTTCTGGATGCTCCTTACAAACTCTGCCCCTTCCACACCCCTAGCACCAAGTGAGTCCCAGTCAATATAGGGAAAGTTAAAATCTCCCACCACAAGAATCCTGTTACTTTTACACCTTGCCAAAATCTGCCTGCATATCAGTTCCTCTATCTCCTGCTGGCTGTTGGTTGGCCTATAGTAAACCTCCAATATTGTGACTACACCCTTCCTATTCCTGAGCTCCCCCCATATTGCCTTGCTGTATGAGCTCTCCAAGGTATGCTCCCGCAATACAGTTGTGATATTCTTCTTAATCAGTGGTGCAACTCCCTTTTACATCCCGCTCTATCCCACCTGAAATATCTGTATCTTGGAATGTTAAGCTGCCAATCCTGACCTTCCCTTAACCAAGTCTCTGTAATGACAACAACATCATAGTTCCAAGTACTAATCCAAGCTCTAAGTTCATCTGCCTTACCTGTTACACTTCTCACATTGAAACAAATGCACTTCAGTCTACCAGACCCTTTTGGATCAGGAACCATTACCCTGCTTGCTCTTCTTCTGAGTCTTGCTAGCCCAGCTCTCTAGTTTCCCTTTAGTTAATTCACTTTTGCTTATATTCCCACATTTCTGCCAAACTGACTGGGCTTAGCCAACATGGATTTATGAATAGGAAATCATGTTTGATGAACCTGTTGGAGCTTTTCGAAGATGTTACTAACAAAATTGTTAAAGGGGAGTCAGTGGATGTAGTATAGCATACTTGGAATTTCAGAAGGCTTTTGATAAAGTTCCCCACAGGAGGTTGGTTAGCAAAATTAAAGCACATGGGATGGATTAATGATTGGCTAATGGGTAGAAACCAGAGAGTAGAAATAAACAAGTCATTTGCACATTGACATGCTGAGATGAGTGGGATGCTGCAGGGATCAGTACTTAGGACCCTGGTTGTTCACAATATATATCAGTGATTTGGATGTGGACACCAAATGTAATACTTCCAAGTTCGCAGGTGGGAAAATGTGTTGCGAGGAGGATGCAAAGCAGTTTCAAGAGGATTTGGACAGACATGGTAAGTGAGCAAGAACATGGCAGATGGAATATAATGTGAAAAAATGAGATCTACTTTGGTAGGTGGAATGGATATACAGAGTATTTGTTAAATGGTGAGAGATTCAAAAGTATAGATGCACAATGGGATTTGGATGTTCTCATCAATGGGTCACTGAAAGCTAACATGCAGGTGCAGTAAGTAATTAAAGTTTAAAGTTTTTTAAAGTTTATTCATTAGTGTCACAAGCAGGCTTACATTAACACTGCAGCGAAGTCACTGTGAAAATCCCTAAGTTGCCACACTCCGGCACCTCTCGGCTATACTGAGGGAGAATTTAGCATGGCCAATGCACCTAATCAGCATGCCTTTCAGACTGTAGGAGGAAACTGGAGCACCAAGAGGAAATCCATGCAGACACAGGGAAAATATGCAAACAGTGACCCAATTAAGACTAATGTAATGATGGCCTACATCAATAGAGGATTCGAGCCCAAGAGTAGTGAAGTCCTGCTTCAGTTGTTTACAACTTTAGTTAGACCATACTTGCAGTACTGTGTGCAGTTTTGGTCTACTTACCTTGGGAGGATATCATTGCAATAGAGAGAGTACAACAAAGGCTCACCAGACTTTTTCCCGACTGTCCTAAGAAGAGAGATTTAAGAAACTGGACTTATCTTCTCTAGAGTTTCAAAAAATAAGAGATGATTTCCTTGAAACCTACAAATTACTTAAATGGATAGGTTCAGGTAAGTTGTTTTTCCCAGTTGGGCAGTATGGAACCAGGGGACACCATTTCAAAATAAGGGAAAAGCCATATCGGACCGAGGATGAGGAGAATCTCTTTTATTCAGGGGATTGAGAATCTTTGGAATTCTGTATCCCAAAGGAATGTAGAATCTGAATCATTAAAAGTAGAAATTAACAGATTTCTAAATGCCCATGACATTAAGGGATAAGGGATGTGGGAAAGAAAAGGCATTGGGCTGGATCAGCCATGGTTGTGTTGAATGATGGAATGAGTTTGATGGGCTGAATGGCCTATTATGTTCACTTCTCCAATAGAAGTTGCTTTAAAATGATTGTTTACCCCAAACATTTGTGCTCTAACACAGCTGTATGGTTTTCAGAATATTCCAGCCTCAGCCAAGCTGATGAAAGGTCAGGACCCTGAAATATTAACTCTATTTTCTCTCCATGGATGCTGCCTGACCTGAGTATTTCCGGTATTTTGTTTCATTCCAGTCTCAATTTGGCACCCAACAGAGTTTGCATTTTGACATTCAATAATTTCTCATGCAGTTAGATTCTTACCATTTGAAGTAATTATCTAAACCTTAGCCTTATGAAGCAGGAGGTGGTTTGCACTTGCCCATTAATTCACCTTCAAAATTTTAGCTGTGTGGACCTTTGGACTGTCGACCACCGAAGGAAATTAGCTTTTTAAAAAGTCGCTAAATGAAATTCAGCAACTTGGAATTGTTGATAACGAAAGCATTTCAGAAGAAGACCAACAAGTTAAAATTCTGGATTTCACAAATTCGGAATTGAAAATTGAACGAAGAAGCATTTTTAGCAAGATCAGAATGTAAGAAAAGTGGGGACTAGGATTGGGAGAAGAGAGAGGAAGCACTGGGATCCCTGTTACTTCCTGCATAATTTCTGTTTGTAAATGTTGGGATAATGGGGCCACACAGGAAAGTTACCAAAGTAATACCCTGAAACCCCCACAATGGTGGCCAAATTCAGGTGTTTAGTAGGAGCTGTTACCGGCACTGGAGCTTGTTTTCACTAATATTCATTGTTTGTTGCTGTTATTATTTACCAGGTAGTGGAGATCCTAAGGAAGTTTTATGCAACTGCCACTGACCCATTAGCTGTAAACTTCATGAATGAACTCACAATTCGGTTTTGCCACTGCGCCAAGTGGATCGGACGTCAGGCATTTGCCTTCATCTGTCAGGTGAGTGAATGACTGAGCAAAATAATTTCTTCTATTATTAAAATGGCATCACATTTTTCACTGCTGACTCTGAGAACATTTGACTGGGGGCCAGAGGAATGAAAACAGAATCAAGGTTAGTTGTAGCTTTTTGCTGCTCTCTGACCCCATTCCATCCTACCCACTTGCCAGGTTCACGCATGGTCACTTGATGGCCTACCATACAGGTAAGCATTATAATCGGTCAAGAGTTGTTGTCCTTCAAGAAAAAAGGCAAGAAAAATGCTTTAAATACAAGAGATGTGATGAAGCAGTAAAGGGCCTTAATTGATGACAAATAGTTGCTCTGAAAAGAAAAAAACATTTAAAAGACCCTCTCATTTCTATACAGGCTGTTGTGGAGGAGGAATGCATGCCAGTGAGCCAGTTTGTTGAACACCTGCTTCCAAGTCTGCTTGGTTTGGCTACTGATCCTGTTCCGAATGTTCGGGTGCTGCTTGCCAAAGCACTGAGGCACACGCTGCTGGAGAAAAGTAAATATAAAAATGCACAGTGCTCTTAAAGGAGAGTATTAGTGGTTTAAAGCAATGAACACCTTGCTGTGGGATTCTGGGGGTCATTATTCACATAGTGAGCCACACTGTTTTCAGCTAGATTTTAATAATTGGCATTGGATATGTTTGTATATTATACCAGAGTAATGAATGCGTGAGTATGTGATATTCCAATCTGTCTGCGCATTGCCCTCCACTGTCCAAATTTCGTTTGGATTTGGACAAGGTCAGGGTGCGCAGCATGGATATTGAAGCATCTCAGCTTACAACACTAATGAAATGTTACATTTATTTAAAAACCTGTTCTTCAAATTCCCCAGTGGATTAGTGAGTAAGCTGTAGTACTGGCCCTATAGGAGGTTCCCCTGATTATCCCAGCCCAGGGATCAGTGTACTGATCTGAGCTGCAGTTTGGACTGAATCAGGAGAATAAAAACAACCCACGTTCTTCTGGGCAGTGCCCTTATGCAACCATCTTCAGCTGTAACATCAATAATTTTCCCTCCAACATAAGGCCAGGAGCAAGGTTGTTCAGTGAAGTTTGCACAGCGTTCAGTACAATTTGTAATTTCTCAAAATAGTAAACAGTTTGTGCCTGCATGCAACACGACCTGGACAATATCCAGGCATGGGTTGACAAGTAGCCGTGCATGTGCATGTGTCAAGTAATGACCATCGTCAAGAGAGTCTAACATTACCTATTCACTGGCATCACCTATTTCTCACCATCGACATCCTGGCGGCTACCATTGACCAGAAACACAACTGGACTACCTATGTAAATATTGTGACTAAAAGGGCAAGTTAAAATCTACATGTCCTGATGATCACCTGACCTACCAGAGCCTCTGCACCATCTATGAACCTCCCCCTCATTCCATTCACACTTTAAACATTCACCCCTTCCACTGCCATTCCACTGTGGCTGTGGTGTGTGCCATATACAATGCAATAATGCAACAAGGTTGCTTCAACAGCTCCCCGCAAGCTCGCACACTTTGCTAACGAGAAAGGGATGGGCAGCAGGTGTATGGAAACATTTGCCTGACTTGGAAGTATATTTTTGAGGCAGGTAGTTAGCATTATTTTGAAATTGCTAGATCAAAATCTTAGAACTCCTTACAGCAACATCACTGTGGATGTACCTACATTGCAGTGGTTCAAGATGCCAGCTCACCACCAATGTCTCAAAATCAATTGGGGGGCGATAAATGCTGGCTTTGCCAGCAGTGCCCAGAATCCATGAACATTTTTTAAAAGCTATTCCTGCTTCTGATTATTATTTTTAACTCCTGCTAGGAAGAATGCCTATCTGGGCATCTAATGAGCACTGGGTCAAGCTGACTCTGGTGATAATGCTATAAAAAGCTCACATTAATACATGGGACTCAATTTCTGAAGAGTAGTCTTGTGAGTCAGAAAGCTGGAGAGTTTTAGAGGCTGGTGAAACAGGCACAGTAAAGAGTTGGTGATGCCTTGAAAAGAAAAATGGATTGTGAAAAAGGAAAACTTGTCATTTGAGAATTTTGTATATCAATTAGATTCCACATCCATCAGGTGCAAGGTTATTTTTAAACAAAATTCTTACAAAAAACAGTTGCTACTGGCAAGAAGATCAGTAACCATAGGTTTATAACAAACAGCAAAAAAAAGACTGATGGGGTGGTTGTTCGGAAATGAGAAATTTGTATACTCGATAGCTTATTTTGATCTGGAAAGCACTGCCCTGAACCAGAGATATACATACTTGAAAATAATAAATTTGCAGGACTGCTGAAAAACAGAGTGGGACTGGTTGAATGGCTTCCTCCTGTGCTGTATCATTTTAAGTGAATTTAAAAAAAGTGGGCCCTATTTAATGCTGTGCAAATTCTTTATTCTTCCCAGCATATTTCACAGAGGCTGAGAACCCTCATGTAGAAGCTGTCGAGGAGATTGTTCTGATTCTGCAATCGGACAGAGACCGTGATGTGAGGTTTTTTGCCAGCGCTGAACTCCGGAATAACCCTGAGAACACCACCTCGTTTATAAACTGAGAACCTTTCTAACCAAGTTGTCCAACTTCCTAACCGCACGCCGTCCTGAACTGGTGATGCTTATGGTGAGCTCCTGAGTTCCACACAAGATGGAGGCGAAGTGGGCATTGCCTTGGTCTACAGGCTGGATCTGGACTGGAGGATGCAGAGCACCTTCCTGTTTGTTAAATATGTGTATAGGTCTGCAACAGAGCTTTTATAAATAAGGGAAAGGGGGGTTGGAATTCACTAACAAAGCTGGAGACCACAAGAGCCTTACCTGCCCATATTTCCTCAACAATCTACAGCTATTTTTGGATCAAAAACTATTGGGAAAGTTTCTTTTTAAAACTCCCTCTAACTCTTGACAAAATCTTTTTATTTGCGAACATAAGTCTGTTTCTAAAACTGAAGTTTCTAAATTGGGAACAGTTAGGACTTAGTATTTTTTTA
Source organism: Carcharhinus amblyrhynchos (assembly GCF_965287045.1). NCBI lineage: Eukaryota > Metazoa > Chordata > Chondrichthyes > Carcharhiniformes > Carcharhinidae > Carcharhinus > Carcharhinus amblyrhynchos. The sequence goes on along the minus strand of NC_137339.1, from coordinate 52,805,426 downwards.
ATATGCGATCCTCACCTTTCTAATGCTGTACAGATTTTTTGTATTAATATCCCTAACTGACATACGTTTGTGTGATTTAGAAAGTGTGTGGACGCAATGATTTCAGGCATGTTTTAACTGATTTCTGGCACATTTTAAACTTTCTTGAAACTTGCAGAGCTCCCTCCTATTTTTCACCTTTCCTAATGCAGCTACCTTTCCATTTGCACTTTGGAAGCCACGCTGAGCTATCTTCTTAACTGGTTAACAAGTGGCTTCTACTCATTGATAGGAAGCGCGGTGACTGCAAGAGGGGAAATGAACACAGCAAGTATTGCTTCACTGCTTACCCCGCCCCACACTTTTTTTGAATAACTGAGCCAGGTTAGTTGTGGGAAACCAAACCAGGAAGGTGCAGCCATGTTTGTGAGGCCAGGAGACAGAGCTCAATTAGACTATTTGTATAGACATCTTTTTATTCTCTCCCTTTTTCAATATACAAGGTAAATGGGAACACTGCTGGAGAATCCAATAGCACTGAGAATACAATTCACACCACTAAAAATGCTAGAGATTTGATATTCAGAGTTGAACACAGTAAATGTGAGGTAGATGAGCTTTTTTTTCCACATTTAGTTTTAATGGTTTTATCCTCAAACCAGCTGCTAAGGATTCTATATCTGCTGATTGCTAGGTGGGTAAGGGCTTGGAGGTGAAACTGTAGGGTATTTCCAAGTAATCCAGGGATACATTACATCTCCATCTAAGTATTTTTGGTGCTGAATACATCTTAAATAGTGCTTTGGAGGTGTGTTGGTGCCAGTCTGTGTATCCACACCAGTACTGATCACATTGGTCATTCCCTCATTTATTGCTCTAAACTCCTGCCACTCTTTCCCCATTGGTGCATTCTCAAATCTTTTAGTGAATGGGGACTGGGACAGATGGTGTTGCAGTGGCAGTGAATGAGTGAAGTGAGCTATACCTGGCTGGGTACAGTAACTGAAACGTTTCAATACTAGTATTGCTTACTTTGAGCTGGAACAACTTGCAAAGCATCTTGATGGGAATGGACAGTGCTGCATACAAGTCAATTGCTTTCAAGGCTCTGTAAAGGAGGCTTTGACCATTCCCTCAATGTGTGGCATATTTTCCTTTGTTTTGCCATCTCCATCTCCTCCTCCTTGGTTTATGGTGAAAGCAATGCCCTGCATCAGGAATTCTTGCCTTTGCACTTCCCTTGTTTTGATGCCGACTCGTATTACTAAGCATTTTTTATTAAATGGTGTATAAGAATAAGGTTTTTTGTATAGTGTAAAGGCTGATTGTATTGTAACTATAGTTACAAGTTTGAATTTTTACAATTAACATTAAATACTGTGTTGCTGTAATACTTCTGTGCATTCTTATTATTTCCATCAAATTCCCTTGATGGCATTAGTTTACATTTAGTTCTTTGAACTGATGAATAATTACAATTATTGCTATTAATTATAATAATGTGACATTATCTCCAACACTGTCCCTATCCTGATTAAATTATCATCTGGTGGCTTGCTGTCAAGGCAAATTCTTCATTCTGGAAGGCACTGATTTGTTGGGTTTTGACTCAATGGATATAGTTGCCCTCCAGTTCCTTGCCATTTATAGACAAGGCAGTGATTTATCATGTGTTCACCAGCGTTCTATTATAGGTGAGTCCTGGCCTCATGGAGGAGGAGAGGCATGATCAAGTTCGAATCTGTCCTTTTTTGACAACACCACCACCGCCGCCCCCCTGCCCTCCCCCCCCCACCCCCCCAACCAACCCCCTCCACACAAAGTCACTGTTCTTGTTCAAGTACAGATTTATTCTTCCTTATGTTCCCACCAAAAACGTAATGACTCAAGTATTGACTTGGGCAGAACTCACCAGCATTTGGCATCTTTTTCTCATAGAACTCCTACAGTGCAGAAGAGGCCATTTGGCCCATCATGTGAGCCTATGCTGACAAAATTTCCACCTAAGCCCCATCCCTGTAATGCCACATATTTACCCTGCTACTACTCCTGACACAAAGGGCCAATCCACCTAACCTGCATATCTTTGGACTGTGGGAGGAAACACTTTTATTAAGCAGTGTTATCCCTGGTCTGAGTAAAATAATATGTTGAAATTTAATAGAAATCTTCAGCATTTACACTTCAAAACAAAAATCTAAGAATTTTTTTCAAATCCAAAATAATGGCTGTTGTATTCTTTGAGTTAACTTATTCCATTTGGAGCTTTTGTTGTAACTCATCTGCCTCGACATGCTCTGATGTGTTTTAATTCTCAAATCCATTAGGAGATTTTCTGCATAGTTTGGATTTGATCGATTGATGAGGTTTCCCATAATAGTCCTGGTCTGTATGACTTCCAAATTTGAATTACCCTGCATGGATTGGTGTAGCTATTGTTTTGAATCCTGTTCAGCCTTCCTTGACTGCTGACCATTCAGTTGACTATGTAACTGTAGGACATGGTAGTTACAACCACTTACCAACAGGTGTTTCCCCCTGCAATCTACATCACTTTAAGGTAAACTAATTATTTAATATCTTTGACTCAAGGTGACATTTGACCAAGTGTGGCATTAAGGACACCTAGCAAACCTGGAGCCAGAGAATTGGGAAAAATTCTGCACTAGTGAGTTGTACCTGCCACGAAGGAAGATGGTTGTGGTGGTTGGAAGTTAATAATCTCTGCTCCAGGATACCATTGCAGGAGTTCCTCAGGAGAGTATCCGAGGCCCAACCATTAATGACCTTCCTTCCATCATGTTCAGTGATGACTGCACAAAATTCAGCATAATTCTTGACATCTTTGATACTGAAGGGGTCCATATATGGATATATATATATATATATATATATATATGGACTTTAGTAAGGCGTTTGATAAGGTTCACCATGGAAGGCTTCTGCAGAAAATGCAGATGTATGGGATTGAGGGTGATTTAGGTAATTGGATCAGGAATTGGCTAGCAGATAGGAGACAGAGGGTGGTGGTTGATGGTAAGTATTCGTCATGGAGTTCAGTTACAAGTGGTGTGCCTCAGGGATCTGTTTTGGGGCCACTGCTGTTTGTAATTTTTATAAATGATCTGGATGAGGGTATAGTTGGGTGGATTAGTAAATTTGCTGATGACACCAAAGTCGGAGGTGTGGTAGATAGTGAGGAAGGGTGTCTTAGTTTACAGGGAGACTTGGACAAGTTGCAGAGCTGGGCCGAGAGGTGGCGGATGGAGTTTAATGTGGAAAAGTGTGAGGTAATTCACTTTGGCAGGAATAACAGATGTGTAGAGTATAGGGCTAACAGTAGGACTCTGAATAGTGTGGATGAACAGAGGGATCTAGGTGTATGTGTACATAGATCCCTGAAAGTTGGGAATCAAGTAGATAGGGTTGTTAGGAAGGCATACAGCGTCTTGGCGTTTATTGGTAGGGGGATTGAATTTAGGAGCCGCAGCGTCATGTTGCAACTGTACAAAACTCTGGTGCGGCCGCACTTGGAGTATTGTGTGCAGTTCTGGTCCCCACATTATAGGAAGGATGTGGAGGCTTTGGAGAGGGTGCAGAGGAGGTTTACCAGGATGTTGCCTGGTATGGAGGGGAGGTCCTATGAGGAGAGACTGAGGGATTTGAGGTTGTTTTCGTTAGAAAGAAGGCAGCTAAGAGGGGACCTTATTGAAACATATAAGATGATTAGAGGTTTAGATAGGGTGGACAGTGATAGCCTTTTTCCTCGGATGGAGAAAGCTAGCACGAGGGGGCATAGCTTTAAATTAAGGGGTGGTAGTTATAGGACGGATGTCAGGGATAGGTTCTTTACCCAGAGGGTGATGAGGGATTGGAATGCCCTGCCTGCTGCAGTTGTAAATGAGCCTAGTTTGGGGACGTTTAAGAGATCCGTGGATAGGTTTATGGATGGAAAGGGATTGGTTTAGGTTAGAGGGTCATTGCTTTTTAACTGGTCAGCGCAACATCGTGGGCCGAAGGGCCTGTTCTGCGCTGTTATGTTCTATTTATATATATCTAAATGCGGCAAGACCTGGACAACATCCAGGCTTGGGCTGACAAATGACAAGTAACATTCACACCACACAAGTGCCAGGCAATTACATCTCCAAAAAGAGATCACCGTTTAACATTCTAACACCCAATTACAATCTCTTACAGATTTGGTGATCCTTAGGACCCTGGAGACACCTGACGTGAAGCTGGCCCAGATCAGCCGACCACATGGGATCTGCAACCAGTGCTGCAGACCCAGAACTGGGGCTTTCCCTATTCCACTTTGTACTGGCCAGGAAAATGCCCTTGAAGCCTTCACTCTGCCAACACCCAGCAACCAGGAAAACGCTGCCGAAGTCAAGGCATTCACTCTGCTGGTCTCCAACGATCAGACCTGCATCCATGGGGCTGGGGCTGCCTATCCCACCAGCAACCCCCCGCCCCGGCCAGACCAGAAGTCTGGAGCTGGAGCCGCCACTCCACCAGCCACCAGCCCCCAACCTGTCTGACCCAGAGAGCTGCGACCTCCTGTGGGCCCCAAGTACTCCACTCGCTCTCCCCTTCTACAATTGCCCCACACTCCTAAAAAATCAACTCCCACTGCTTAAAAATCACTAAAACTGCTCTTTCAAATTTCCTTGCAGGTCCAGAGATCATCCAACCTCTGAAGGAAGATTCTGACCTGGCAGTGATCCTGAGGATCCCCCAACATGTGGAATCGGCCATAGGCTCAACTGCAACCCCAGAAATGTCATCCACCCTTCAGAACATCCACACCAGAGAGTGGTATGAACATCCTCCGAAGTGAAACTGCAGACCGATAGCGACCCGGAAGACACGACCGCGCAGACCCATCTACCGATGCAGGAACCGCAAACAAGGCAACAAATCCTCCATCCACACACTGACCAAAGCGAAGAACCTCATTGGACGTACCTATACCCTTAACACTGCACCCTACTCTCACATCCCACTAAGTCTTCCAAGGATGAAAGGAAACAGTTGCTCCAGGAAGTATGGAAACATGCAGTTTGAGTGAAACAATGTGGTCCCAAGGCCCCCTCCCCAGCTTATTCCTGGCAAATGTCCAATCTCTGGAAAACAAGCTAGACAAACTTAAAGCCAAACTCACTTTTCAAAACAAACTGAGGGACTGCTGTGTACTGTTTCACAGAGACATGGCTCACTCCTGCTTCACTGGTCTGTGCCCTACAACCAGAGGGCTTCTCAATCCATTGAATGGATTGTACAGCAGCCTCAGGCAAGGCTAGGGGCAATGGGGTCTGCCTCCTAATCAACACCTCGTGGTGCCGAGATGTAGCAACACTGGCAAGGTTCTGCTGCCCAGACCTAGAATATCTGATACTGAAATGCCGCCGCTACTATCTTCTGTGAGAGTTCACTTCTGTTGTTCAGACAGCAGTTATTCCCATCCCATGCAGGTATGAAGACCATGCTCGAGATGAAACATTCCAAGCCCTTGTTCATCATGGCCAGGGATTCAATAAGGCCACGCTCAAGAGTGTCCTACCAAGATACCACCAACATATCTCCTGTTTCAGAAGAAGCCCCACAGCCTAGACCACTGCAACACTGATGTCAAACATGCTACCGCTATATTGCCTGCCCCACACTTTGGCAAATCAGACCATAAGGCTGTGCTTCTGCTCCCAGTTTACAAGCAAAAACTGAAACAGGAGAATCTGTCAAAGAAAGTTGTGCAATGTTGGTTTGAGGAATCATGATCTCCTATGGGACTGTTTAGAGTCAGTAAACTAGTCAGTATTTAAAAACTCTGTGACCAGCCTGAATGAGTACACCACGACAGTAACTGACTTAATTAGTAAGTGTGCAGAAGACTGTATGCCAAAGAAGCAAGTCTGTGTGTTTCCCAGTCGGAAACCATGGATGAACAGGGATATCCACTGCTTGCTGAAGTCCAGGTCTGACGCATTTAAGTCAGGCGATCCTGACCTATACAAGGAATGCTGTGGCGATGCCGGCATTTGACTGGGGTAAACACAGTAAGAAGTCTCACAACACTAGGTTAAAGTCCAACAGGTTTATTTAGCAGCACAAGCCAAAAGCTTTGGGAGTGCCACTCCTTCATCAGTGAGTGGCAGTTGCAGCAATGCCATCGGCTTGAGGGATGCTGGTGTAGAGTGCCGAAACATCCATTGTGACATGGAGTGCTCCGGGTTCAATTGGTCCATGTGTGCTAAGTTTCTCTGGGAAGTCCGTAGTGTCGCAGCAAAAGCTAGGGGGTGGTTTGGTGTATAATGGGTTTCAGGATGCTCAGCGTAGCTGGAGAGGTTCTTGCACAGGATCCCATTGCCTGATACGATGGAACAGCCAGGTGCGTTGGCCTTGTGTATCTTCAGGAGACAGTAGAGATCTCCAACGTGGGAAGTACATGGGACGAGAGCAAGACAGTGCTCTGAAGGTCCAGAATAAACGTGTTGATCAGTCTGTTGAGTTGACGGATGTATTCTTTGGTCGTATCTTCTTCGGATCGGAAGTTCTTCCACACACCCCAAGAGGCCAACAGCAAACACAATGAGACAGCCAATGAACTAGAATAGCCGACAGAGAGATCCGCAGGTGCAGCAACCAAAGTGGAAAGAGTCTTAGTGTCATTGAGGTTTACAGCATGGAAACAGGCCCTTCGGCCCAACTTGTCCATGCCACCCTTTTTTTTAAAACCCCTAAGCTAATCCCAATTGCATGCATTTGACCCATATCTCTCCATATCCATTGTGCTCATGTAGCTATCTAAATGCTTTTTAAAAGACAAAATTGTACGCACTGCTGCCTCTGGCAGCTTGTTCCAGACAGTCACCACCCGCTGTGTGAAAAAATTGTCCCTCTGGACATTTTTGAATCTCTCCCCTCCTACCTTAAACCTATGCCCTCTAGTTTTAGACTCCCCTACATTTGGGAAAAGATATTGACTATCTAGCTATGTCTAAGACTGCAAGAAACTACAAAGGGTCATGAATGAAACCCAATCCATCACTCAAATCAGCCTCCCATTCATTAACACTGTTTACATTTCCTGCTGCCTCAGAAAAGCAGCCAGCATAATTAAGAATCCCACGCACCCTGGTCATATTCTCTTCTGCCTTCTTTTGTCAAGAAAAAGATACAAAAGTTTGAGACACGTACCAGCCAACTCAAGAACAGCTTCTTCCCTGCTGTCATCAGACTCTTGAATGGACCTACCTTGCACTAAGTTGATCTTTCTCTATATTCTAGCCATGACTGTAACACTTTCTGCACTCTCTCCTTCTTTACGTATGGTATGCTTTGTCTCTGTAGCACGCAAGAAACAATACTTTTCATAGTATACTAACATGTGACAAATTAAATCATTCAATAGCATTACCATTGCTGAATTTCCTACTATCAGCATCCTGGGGCTTAGCATTGACTAAAACTGAACTGGACTAACCATATGAACACTATGGCTACAACAGTAGGTCAAAGGCTAGGAATCTTGCAGCAAATAACTCACCTCCTGACTCCCCAAAGCCTATCCACCATCTACAAAGTGCAAGTCAGGAATGGCATGCACTTCACTTTAAAGTCTATTTATTAATGTCATAAGTCGGCTTACTGCAATGAAGTTACTGTGAAAATCCCCTGGCATCTGTTCAGGTACACTGAGGGAGAACTTGGCACGGCCAGTGCACCTAAGCAGCACATCTTTCGGACTCTGGGAGGAAACCGAAGCACCTGGAGTAGCCTCGTAGAGACATGGGGAGATTGTACAGACTCTGCACAGTGACCCAAGCCAGGAATCAAACTTGGGTCCCTGGCACTATGAGGCTACAGTGCTAACCACCTTGCCACTGAGCCACCCCTTTGCCTCGATGAGTCCTTTAACACCACACATGAAACCTGACAGCATTCAGGACAAAGAAGCTGATTGATTCTACCCTTTCCACAACATTTAATCCTTCCACCACTGACGAATAGTATGAGCCACGTATAGCAGTTTAAAGTACGTGTAGATAAATGCATAAGGTATACTAAGTAAATTTTTTTTTAACAAGATGCACTGCAGGAACTTGCCAAGGTTCCTTGGGCAACACCTTCCAAACCCACAACCGCTACCATCTAGAAGGATAAGGGCAGCAGACACATGGGAACAACTCTACCTATAGGTTTCCCACAAGCCACTCACTATCCTGACTTGGAAATACACTATTGTTCCTTCACTGTCAATGGGTCAAAATCCTGGAACTTTGTCCCTACCAGCACCACATGGACTGCAGCAGTTCAAGAGGGCAGCTCACTACTACCTTCTCAAGGACAACTAGGGATGGGCAATAAATGCAGGCCTAGCCAGCGACATCCACATCTGGGAACTTTTATTTAAAAAATTCTTTTGATTCTTGGGTGTGGGATTTTGCTATTTAAATCTTAGCTACCCTTATCTTTGAGAGATGACATGGGGACACTATCAGGTAGAATTATGCCAAAATTAAAGTACAAAAAGAGGACTTCAAACCAATGAGTTTGTGTCTCCATTCTCCATGTGAGTAGTAGTCGTAGTGAAGGGTAGAACCTGGTTGATGTCGATGACAGGAGTTGATGGTGGGAGGCTGGGTGATGTGGAAGAGTGGTTCAAGTTCATATGCCATTACAAGTAGTGCCTCAAGTGGATAAGGTCATCAAAACTTACTGAATATAGTTTAAAATGTAGACCATGAAAGCCAAGATGTAATGGTGAATCTATATAAATTCTGAGTAAGATTAAAGCTGGAGTGATATGCATGGTTTTTGATCTCTGCCCCATAGGAAATATATTGAGGCAATGGACAGGTCACAGTAAGATTCCATAATGTTGTCTGGTGTGAGGAAATATAATGAGGAGGATTGGGAAAATTTCTGATTGCCTCAAAATCTCTAGAGTACAGTTTGTTATACCTGTTACTGTATACTTTTATCCTTTTAAGACCTAGTTAATTTGTTCTCAAATGTTGACACAGTCTCTGATTAAATCACAAACATGCAGAAGTGTATTTCACAGCCTATTGGTCCTCAGGCTTTTCATGCTTTGTTAATTTTTAACATTTAATATTGTTTCTATGTCCCCTTGATCTAGAGTACTTAATCACAATTTGTAGTCTGTTTCTATCTACTCTCTCCCATCACTTCATAAAGTTCTTGACAAAATGTCCCAACATATTTCCTATAGGGTAGAGAACCCAATCTACCAAAAGGAAGAAAGTTAACATGTGACCAAGCATACAAAGAACAAAAAGAACAGTACATCACAGGAACAGGCTCTTCTGCCCACCAAGTCTGTGCCAACACAGATGCCTCTCTAGTCTAATATTTTCTTGCCTCTACGTGGTCCATAGTGGCAGACAAAGGAAAGCTGCACTGGGGAGAGAACAGAGAAGGCACATGTACAAGGAGCTGTCCATTGAAAGGACAGAATTGGAACAGAGATTGTGAACTGGACAATTCTATGGCTATTCTTTGGTTTTGCTGGATCCAACCAAATATGGTGAATATGTGCATTAAAGGTCATGGTGTCCTGACAGTTCTTTGAAGAATTTCACTTGGCCCTGAGGAAGTACATTCTGCAGGAAAATGTGATTGGGTTAAGCATGAACTCTGGAGGAATGATCAGCGCAGAAAAAAATGCTTCTGCAGACTCAATGAAGTAATCCCTAAAAATAAGGGTGCAGGATAAACTGCTGCTGACCAGGCTGCCCCTTGTGGGTTGAAGGGCCTGTTTGTGCTGTAGTGTTCTATGTTCTAACACCACTTCTCACAGCCCTCCATTCAGAAATGCACCCTTTCACTGCTACCCTCTGTCTTCTTTGATCGAGCCAGTTTAGTATCCACCTTGCCAGCTCACTTCTGATCCCATTTGACTTCACCTTCTGTACCAGTGTGCCATGAGGGATCTTGTCAAAGGCCTTGCTGAGGTCTTACTTTCAAAGCTGAACCACTCACTGTGTGAACAAATTTTTCCACACAGGATAGTTTGAGCTATAAGGAGAAGCTGGATAGACTGAGACTCTTTGTAGCAAAGAAGGCTTAGCGGTGATCTTTTTGAGGTTTATAAAATAATGAGGGGCTAGATCAGCTAGATAGTCAAAATCTTTTCCCAAAGGTAGGGGAATACTAGAGGGCATAGGTTTAAGGTGACAGCAGAGAGATACAAAAGGGTCCAGAGGGTGGTAAGTGTCTGGAACAAGATGCCAGAGGAAGTAGTTGAGGTGGGTACAATTCTGTCTTTTAAAAAATGTTTAGAGAGTTACATGGGTAAGATGGCTATAGAGGGATATTGGCAATTAGGACTAGCTTAGTCAATTTTAAAAAATAAAGGGAAGCATGGACAAGTTGGGCCATGCTGAAAACTTCTATGACTCGCTATGAGACACAGAATTTAGATTTAGTTCATGAAATACATTCTGAATGAGAAACCAGCGTCAGTAAATGGTGACCATTTAACTTGTTGTAAAAACGTGTTTGGCTCATTTCCTTCTGGGGGCAAGGATGGGGCGAGGGGGAATCTATCATCTTTATTGCTTCATGTTTAAATGTGACTCTGGACCCACAACAATGTGGTTGACTCCTGCCTGCCCTCTGAAATGAACAAAAAAGCCTCTCAATTGTTAAGAAAATGGTTCACCAGCAGCTTCACAAGAGCAATTTAGGACGGACAATAAATTACTAGAAACTTCTATATACTACAAGTGAGTCAATTGAACCCTGACTATAAAATATTTTATTGTTTGCTCCACCAGTGAGTAGATTACATTCTGACTATTCATTTTTTTATTGGCTTTAGCTCAAAAGCTTTACAGAGTGTTTTGGATGAGTCACAGTCTCCTAGGCAACTCATAATTGCCTGTGGTTCTAAACATTCTGCAAGGAGATTAGTTCCAATTCTATTGCGTGTGATTCTGTGCACAACTTCAGATCTTTAAGGGACTTTGCTAAACTGCCAATCAGCCCTGCTTAGGTAGGTTTGTCTCACTCTTTTAAACTGATATTTGGGCTTGGCCAGTTCCTAAGGATCAATAAATTTTTAAAAATTTCAAGGGATTGATCAGGGATAGTCAGAGATTCAGAGAGTGATAGTGGAGGATTACTTCTCTGAGTGGAGGCCTGTGACTAGTGGAGTGCCACAGGGATCAGTGTTGGGTCCGTTGTTGTTTGTCATATATATCAATGATCTGGATAATAATGTGGTAAATTGGATCAGCAAATTTGCTGATGATACAAAGATTGGAGGTGTGGACAGTCAGGAAGGTTTTCAAAGCTTGCAGAGGGATTTGGACCAACTAGAAAAATGGGAGATGGAGTTTAATGCAGACAAATGTGAGGTAGTGCACTTTGGAAGGACAGACCAAGGTAGAACATACAAGGTAAGTGGTAGGACACTGAAGAGTGCAGTAGAACAGAGGAATCTAGGAATATAGATACATAATTCCTTAAAAGTGGTGTCATTGGTCGATAGGGTGGGAAAGAGTGCTTTTGGTACATTGGCCTTTATAAATCAAAGTATTGAGTATAAGAGTTGGAATGCTATGGTGAGGTTGTATAAGACATAGGTGAGGCTGAATTGTGTGCAGTTTTGGTCACCTAATTACAGGAAGGATATTAATAAGGTTGAGAGAGTGCAGAGAAGGTTTACAAGAATGTTGCCGGGACTTGAGAAACTGAGCTACAGAGAAAGGTTGAATAGGTTAGGACTTTATTCCCTGGAGCATAGAAAAATGAAGGGAGATTTGATAGAGGTGTATAAAATTATAATGGGTATAGATAGAGTGAATGCAAGCAGGCTTTTTCCTGCTTGGGGAGAAAAAAGCTAGAGGACATAGGTTAAGGGTGAAGGGGGAAAAGTTTAAAGGGAATATTGGGGGTGCTTCTTCACACAAAGAGTGGTGGGAGTGTGGAATGAGCTGCTAGATGAAGCGGTGAATGCGGGCTCACTTTTAACACTTAAGAAAAACTTGGACATGGATGTAAGGGGTGTGGAGGGATATGGTCCAGATACAGGTCAGTGGACTAGGCAAAAAAATTGTTCGGCACAACCAAGAAGGGCCAAAAGGCCTGTTTCTGTGCTGTAATGTTCCATGGTTCTATGATTCTATGGGATGTGGTTGTCACTGGATAGGTCAGCATTTTTATTGTCCTTCCAAAATTACCCTTAAGAAGGTGGTGGTTTGCTGCAGCTTGTGATATAGGTACACCCACTGTGCTTTAGAGAAGGAATTCTACGATTTTAACCCAGCAATAGTGAAGGAATAATATATTACCAAATCAGGATGGATTGAGATAGTGTGGCTTGGAGGAGAAGTTGGTGGTGTTCCCATGCATCTGCTATCCTTTGTATTTTTTGGTGGTAGAGAAGCAGCTTTGGTAAGTTCCTGCATTGCATAATATACATGGTACACGTTGCTGCCACTGCATGTCGATGATGGAGGGAGTGAATGTTTAATATTTTGATTGGTGTGTCAATCAACCACACTGTTTTGTCCCAGATGGGGTTGAGCTTCTTGAGTGTTGTTGGAGCTGCACTTATCCAGGCGAGTGGAGAGTGATTTTGTTTTGTTTCACTTATTTATTAGTGGCACAGGGAAGCTTACATTAATAAAAAAAAAGGGCGGCATGGACAAGTAGGGCCGAAGGGCCTGTTTCCATGCTGTAAACATTTATGACTCTGTGACTACAATGAAGTTGCTCTGAAAATCCCCTGAGTATTCCACTACACTCTTGATTTGTGCCTTGTAGGTGATGGATGGGCTTTGGGGAGTCACAAAGTGACTTGCTGCAGAATTCCTAGTCTCTGACTTGCTCTTGTAGCCACAGTATTATATGGCTAGTCCAGTTCAGTTTCTTTTCAATGGTAATCCCCAGGATGTTGATAGTGGGGGATTCAAAAACGGTAATGCCATTGAATGTCGAGGGGCAATATTCAGATCCTTTCTTGTTGGAGATGGTCGTTGCTTGGCAGTTGTGTGGTCTGAATTATATTTGTCACTAATTAACCCAAGCCTGGATATGTCCAGCTCTTGCTCCACATGGACATGCACTGCTTCAGTATCTGAGAAGTAGCGAATGATGCTGAACATTGTGCAATCATTTGTGAACATCCCCACTTCTGACCTTAGGATGGAGGGAGGGTCATTGATGAAGCAGCTGAAAATGACTCCTGTAGTGATGTCTTGGAGCTGAGATGATTGACTCCCGATAACCACAAACAAATTCCTTTCTGTCAAGTATGATTCCAGCCAGTGAAACATTTTCACAGAATCACAAAATTTGGCCCAATGTGTCTGCACTGGTTTTCCAAATGAGCATTATAAATTAATTCGATTCCACGCCTTTTCCCAAACTCTCAGATGCATGCACAGACACACACACATTGTCAAATACACAGACAAAGAGCCACACACACAGACACACAAGCACACACAAATATTTTCGCACACACAGACATATACACACACATTTTCACTCACACAGACATATATACCCACACATACTCAGAAATAGAGAGACACACATACACACTGGCATGCAGACATACTCAGGTGTGCACACACACATTCAAACATATACAGACACACTCATGACACACACACACAGACACACACACAAACTCACAGACACACACAGCCACCCACAAACACACAAATATATTCACAAACACACATACATACAAACACACACGTACACACAAATATACAGATACGCATAGACATACACGTGTGTGCACACAGACCCAAGCATGCACAGACATACAGACACAAACACATACATATGCACAGAGTCACAGAGATACAGCCACACAACCATAGGCACATTGATACACTCTCACAGCCATAGAAATGGTGCGATGACAATAATCTCTTCTTCAATGTCAGTACAACTAAGGAGATTGTCATCAACTTCAGGAAGCATTGTGGAGGGTGTGCCTCTGTCTACATCAATGGTAATGAAGTGGAAATGGTTGAGAGCTTCAAATTTCTTGGTGTCCAGATCAGCAGCAACATACTCTTTTACCTCCATACCAACACTATAGTAAAGAAAACTCACCAATACCTCTACTTTCTCAGAAGACCAAGAAAATTTGACATGTTTGCTACGACTCTCACAAATGTCTACAAATGCACCACAGTAAGCATCCTTTTCAGATGTATCACAGCTGAGTATAGCTCCTGCTCTGACCAAGACCACAAGAAACTACAAAAAGTTGTGAACATAGCCCAACCATCACGCAAACCAATCTCCTATCGATTGACTTTGTCTACCCTTCCTGCTGCCTCGGAAAAGCAGACAGCATAATCAAGGACCCCATGCACCCTGGACATACTCTCTTCCAACTTTTTCCTCTTGGGAAGAAGATACAAAAATCTGAAAACACATACCAACTGACTTAAGAACAGCTTCTTCCCTACAGTCATCAGACTTTTGAATAGACCTAGCTTATATTAAGTTTATTTTTCTCTACATCCTATCTGTGACTGTAACACTATATTCTGCATCCTCTTGTCGCCTTCTCCCCTATGTACTCTATGAGTGTTATGCTCTATCTGTATAGCGTGCAAGAAACAATGCTTTTCACTATATGCTAATACTGGTGGGGAAATTTGCTAGAGTCACTCGGGAGGGTTTAAACTAGTTTTGTGGAGGAGGAGGGGGTGTGGGTGAGAGACCCAAAGCAGTAGGGGGACAGAGGAGAAGGTTGAGGACAGCACAGAAGTTAAAAAGAGCACATTAAATAATAAAGGCAGTGTCAATAACTTACTACTAGAAGGGTCAAACAAAAGCAGGACAGAAAACAAGTCCAGATTAAACTGCGTTTATTTTAATGCAAGAGGCCTGATGGGCAAGGCAGATGAACTCAGGGCATGGATGGGTACACGGGACTGGGATATTATAGCAATTACTGAAACATGGCTAAAAGAAAGACAGGATTGGCAGCTGCATGTTCCAGGGTACAGATGCTATAGGAAAGATAAAACAGGAGATAAGAGAGGAGGGGGAGTAGAACTTTTGATTAGGGAAAACATCATGGCAGCACAGAAAGGGGATATAACTGAGGGTTCACCCACTGAGTCTATATGGGTAGAACTGAGAAATAAGAAGGGGGAAATCACTTTGATAGTGTTCTACTATAGGCCCCCAAATAGTTGGCGGGAAATTGAAGAGCAAATATGTAAGGAGATTACAGGTAGCTCCAAGAAAAATAGGATGGTAGTATTAGGGGATTTAAAATTTCCCAACATTGACAAGGACAGCTATTGTATCAGAGGCTTGGATGGAGAGAAATTCATTGACAGGGACAGGTATTGTATTAGAGGGTTGGATGGAGAGAAATTTGTTGTGTGTATTCAGGAGGAATTTCTCATTCAGTATACGGACGGCCCGATAGAGAGGAGGCAAAACTTGACCTCCTCTTGGGAAATAAAGAAGGGCAGGTGACAGGAGTGTTAGTGAGGAATCACTTTGGGACCAGTGACAATAATTCCATTAGCTTTAAGATAGCTATGGAGAACGATAGGTCTGGCCCAAAAGTTAAAATTCTAAATTGGGTCCAGGTCATTTTTGACCTGGCATTTTCAACAGTTAGTTGGGGGAATCTGTTGGCAGGCAAAGGGACGCCTGGTAAGTGAGAGTTTTTCAAAAATGTATTAACCATGGTTCAGCATATTCTTCTTTGAGTGAAGGGCAAGGCTGGCAGAAATAGGGAACCCTGAATGACTCGGGATATTGAGGCCCTGTTCAAGAAGAAGAGAGAGGCACGACATGCATGGGCAACTGGGATCAAGTGAATCCCTTGAAGAGTATAGAGGGAATAGGAGTAGGGTTAAGAGAGAAATCAGGAGGGCAAAAAGGGAACATGAGATTGCTTTGGCATAAGGCAAAGGAGAATTCAAAGAAATTTTACAAATACATACATAAAGAACATAAGAGTAACTAGGGGGAGAGTAGGACCTCTTAAGATTCAACAAGGTCATCCAGGTATGGATCCACAAGAGATGGGGGAGAGCCAAAATTAATATTTCTCATTAGTATTTACTGTTGAGAAAGGCATGGATGTTCGGGAATTTGAGGAAATAAATAATGCTGTCTTGAGGAGTATACAAATAACAGAGAAGGAGGTGCTGGAAGTCTTAAAGCGCGTCAAGGTAGACAAATCCCCGGGACCTGATGAAATGTATCCCAGGACATAGTGGGAGGCTGGGGAGGATATTGCAGGTCTCCTGGCTGAGATATTTGAATCATCGACAGCCACAGGTGAAGTGCCTGAAGATTGGAGGATGGCAAATGTCGTGCCTTTGTTTAAAAAGGACTGCGGGGAAAAGCCTGGGAACTAGAGGCCAGTGAGCCTCACACCTGTAAGTGGGTAAGTTGTGAGAAGATATTCTGAGATACAGGATGTATGGACATTTAGGGAGGCAAGGACCAATTAGGGATAGGCAGCATGGCTTTGTGAGTGGAAAATCATGTTTCTCAAATTTGAGTTTTTTGAAGGGATAAGCAAGAAGGTCAATGAAGGCAGTGCAGTTGATACTGTCTGCATGGACTTTGGAAAGGCCTTTGTCTAGGTACTGCATGGTAGGTTGTTGCAGAAGGTTAAATCTCACAGAATCCAGGGTGAGGTAGCCAAATGGATACAAAATTGGCTGGATGACAGAAAAGAGGGTGGTTGTAGAGGGTTGTTTTTCAAACTGGAGGCCTGTGACCAGCAGTGTGCCTCAGGGATCAGTGCTGGATCCACTGTCATTTATTATATATATTAATGATTTGGATGAGAATTTAGGAGGCATGGTTAGTACATTTGCAGATGACACCAAGATTGGTGGCATAGTGGACAGTGAGGAAGGTTATCAAGGATGGCAATGGGATCTTGATCAATTGGGCCAGTGGGCTGACGAATGGTAGATGGAGTTTAATTTAGATAAATGTGAGGTGATGCATTTTGGTAGATTGAACCAGGGTTGGACTTACACAGTTAATGATAGGGCGTTGGGGAGTGTTATAGAATAAAGTGATCTAGGGATACGGTTCATAGCTCCTTCAAAGAGGACAGAGTAGTGAAGAAGGCATTTGACATGCTTGGTTTCATTGGTCAGAACATTGAATATGGGAGTTGGGATGTCTTGTTGAAGTTGTACAACACATTGGTCAGGCCACACTTGGAAGACTGCATACAGTTCTGGTCACTCTATTATAGAAAGGATGTTATTAAACTAGAAAGAGTGCAGAAAAGATTTACTAGGATGCTACTGGGACTTGATGGTTTAAGTCATAAGGAGAGGCTGGATATACTAGAACGTAGAACATAGAACATAGAACATTACAGCGCAGAACAGGCCCTTCGGCCCACGATGTTGCGCCGACCAGCTTTTGAAAAAAAACACTAACCCACTAATCTAAACCAATCCCATTTCGTCCATAAACCTATCCACAGATCTCTTAAACGCCCCCAAACTAGGCGCACTTACAACTGCAGCTGGCAGGGCATTCCAGTCCCTCACCACCCTCTGGGTAAAGAACCTACCCCTGACATCAGTCCTATAACTACCCCCCCTTAATTTAAAGTCGTGCCCCCTCGTGCTAGCTTTCTCCATCCTAGGAAAAAGGCTATCACTATCTACCCTGTCTAAACCTCTTATCATCTTATATGTTTCAATAAGGTCCCCTCTTAGCCGCCTTCTTTCCAGCGAAAACAACCCCAAATCTCTCAGTCTCTCCTCATAGGATCTCCCCTCCATACCAGGCAACATCCTGGTAAACCTCCTCTGCACCCTCTCCAAAGCCTCTACATCCTTCCTGTAATGTGGGGACCAGAACTGCACACAATACTCCAAGTGCGGCCGCACCAGAGTTGTGTACAGTTGCATCATGACGCTGCAACTCCTAAATTCAATCCCCCTACCAATAAACGCCAAGACACCGTATGCCTTCTTAACAACCTTATCTACTTGATTCCCAACTTTCAGGGATCTATGTACACATACACCTAGATCCCTCTGCTCCTCCACACTATTCAAAGTCCTCCCGTTAGCCCTATACTCAACACATCTGTTATTCCTACTGAAATGAATTACCTCACACTTCTCCACATTAAACTCCATCCGCCACCTCGCGGCCCAGCTCTGCAACCTTTCTAAGTCACCCTGCAAACTATGACACCCTTCCTCACTATCTACCACACCTCCGACTTTGGTGTCATCAGCAAACTTACTAATCCACCCAACTATACCCTCATCCAGATCATTAATAAAAATTACAAACAGCAGTGGCCCCAAAACAGATCCCTGAGGCACACCACTCGTAACCGAACTCCATGACGAATATTAACCATCAACCACCACCCTCTGTCTCCTATCTGCTAGCCAATTCCTGATCCAATTACCTAGATCACCCCCAATCCCATACATCTGCATTTTCTGCAGAAGCCTACCATGGTGAACCTTATCAAACGCCTTACTAAAATCCATATACACCACGTCAACTGCCTTACCCCCATCCACCTCTTTGGTCACTTTCTCAAAGAACTCGATAAGGTTAGTAAGGCACTTTTTTCTCTGGAGTGTTAGTAAGGACTTTTTTCTCTGGAGTGTAGAAGGCTGAAGAGTGATCTTGTCAAGGTCTATAAAATAATGAGTGTTACAGATCAGCTGGATAGCCAATATCTTTTCCCAAAGGTAGGGGAGTCTAAACTAGAGGGCATAGGTTTAAGGTGAGAGGGGAGAAATAGAAAAGGGTCCAAAAGGGCATTTTTTTCACACACAGGGTGGTGAGTGTCTGGAACAAGCTGCCAAAGGAAGTAGGAGGGGAAGGTACAATTTTGTCCTTTAAAAAGCGTTTAGACAGTTACATGGGTAAGATGGGTATAGAGGGATATGGGCCAAACGCGGGCAATTAGGACTAGCTTAGTGGTTAAAAACAAAGGGGCGGCATGGACAAGTTGGGCCAAAGGGTCTATTTCCATGTTGTAAACCTCTATGACTCTATATGACAATAATAAATCAAATCACACACACACACACACGCACACACATGAGCATAGAGACACCACCTACAAACATGCTGAAAGACACATACGCACAAACACATAATCACACATACAAAGACACATTCACAAGCACACAGGCACACACACAAATAGATAACCAAACACACACACACACGTACACATACAGGTACAGATACATATACAATTGGCGCACACATATGAACACACATATGCAGACAGATACATATAAACATGTACAGATACATATGCACAGCCACACGCACACCCCCACACACACCCAGACAGACACACAGACAAATGGATACAGATAACACACATTTGGCACATGCACACATACACACACACATGTACAGAAGCACATGCATAAACTGGGTACAAGTGGAGACAAACACATATGGATAGGTACATACATCTCTCTCTCTAATGGTGCACACATAATGAGAAATTCCCAATGAGAATTTGTTTTTTATTATCAGTGGCTGGTGTCATGTTTATACAGTAAGAAGTCTCACAGCACCAGATTAAAGTCCAAATATTTATTTGATAGTAAACTCACTAGCTTTCGGGCTTTGCCCTTTCGTCAGGTGAATGGAGAGTTCTGGCCTCAGACAGAGCATACAAAGCACAGACAGTTTACAGATTATTGATTAGAATGTGAGTCTTTAGTAAAGACTTTAGTAGACTCACATTCTAATCAGTAATCTGTAAACTGTCTGTGCTTTATATGCTCTGTCTGAGGCCAGAACTCTCCATTCACCTGACGAAGGGGCTAACCCCGAAAGCTTGTGAGTCTATTATCAAATAAATATTTGGACTTTAACCTGGTGTTGTCAGTCTTCTTACTGTGGTTACCCCAGTCCAATGCCAGCAACTCCACGTCATGTTTATGCCCCAGGGACAGTGCAAAATATGCAGCGTGGTGCAATAGGTCCTTTAAATAGCTAAGCCTATCTCCAGGGAGATGTCAAACGCAAGTCTGATTGTGATTCCCTTGCTGATGCCAGGAAGCAGAGAAACCCTCAGGTTGCTCAAACTTAGGCACTAAATAATTTTATTTTAGCCAATAGAACATTTTAAAATTAATGACTTTAATGCCTTATCGTCTTTTAATTTGATATATATGTTTATAATTTTCTGAAAGCCAGCTAGGTTGCATGTGCATTGGTTTCTCCAGCTGTGGGATCCATTTATTGGCAGGCAGGCAGAGTGAGGCCTGACAGTCAACCTGTTGAGTACCTCATGCCACGTGAAAAGACCTTCAATCTGACTGTACAACTGGAGGACACAGGGGAGACATTCCAAATGAAAAAGGGTCATATGAACATGACAATAGGGGAGTTGAAGTCCACGCTGGAGTTACTAACTGGAATTCCTGCCTACCTACAAAGACTCTACTACTTAGATGAAGGTAAGGCCCTATCTTGCAGAGTGTGCAGTGCCAGGCGTGGGTTGCCAACTGTAGTTGTACATATATATCAGAATGTTTCATCACATGACCCCCTTGCCAAGAGGCACCTCACCACTCGTTGCCTGACCTGTCCATCTCTGCACTGCCCCACTTACCCAGCCAATTGGAAAGAAAGCAGACAGTATATCAACGTTAAATATTTAGATGTTTGTTGACCATTGGCTGAACAGCTTTTTATCTCCACATCCTGTCTTTCTACCTGCTAAACAGACATGCTCAAATATCATAAGAAGTAGAGGCAGCTGAAGGCCATTCAGCCCATCAAGCCTGCTTCACCATTCAATAAGATCATGGTTGATCTGATTGTGGCCTTAACCCCATCTTCCTGCCTGTCTTCCCTTAAACCTATTCCCCCTTGTCAATAAATAATATGTCTAATTCAGCCTTGAATATATTCAATCACCCAGCCTCCACTGCTCTCTGGGGGAGAGAATTCTATAGACTAATAATCCTCTGAGAGAAGAAATTCCTCCTTATCTCAGTCTTAGATGGAGACCACTTATTTAGGAACTGTGCCCCCTTGTCATGGATACCCCTACATGCTCAAACAATTCTCTTTAAATGATCCAATAGTATTTCAAAGCAATGTCCACGAGATTAGGCTGGAGGCAACAACAGCAATTTATATCGCACCTTTAATATAATGAAACATCCCAAGTCACCAAAGGAGATTTTGGGTCAGGTAACCAAATTCTAAATCTTCCTGGTAGTAATCTGAGATTAAGCCAGTCTGTTTGCAAACTTGATGTCACATTTGAATCAGAGATGAGCTTCCAACCTTATATTCACATACATTTCAGGTTCGAATGTGACATCAAGTTTGTAAACATACTGGCTTAACCTCAGATTACAGCTAGGGAGATTTAGGGTAACCAAAACAGAAAATGCTGGAAAATCTCATGTTTCATCTTGTTTCCTCACCCACTCCACTAGGGCCAGGTGCCACATTTCTACATCCTGCACCTTTGATCTGTCTTTTACACATTCTGATCTCTGGATGGATGCTCTTAGCACGATTCCTAACCTTTATCATCACCATTTACATTCATTTAGTCTTTTTGTCTATGCCATCCCTATCAATTACAGCCTCCCTCTCACCCTCACAGTATAAATCTTGTCCTATTTTCCTTGTCTTCAGCTCTAACAAAGGGTTATCCTGACTCGAAATGTTAGCTCTTTCTCTCTTCACTGATGCTGTCAGATCTGCTGAGATTTTCCAGCATTTCCTATTTTTGCTTCAGATTCTAACATCTGCAGTATTTTACCTTAGATTTAGGGTTTGTGTCCCAACTTTTGTAAGACCATATTTCCCAATTGATTTTGTTGAATACCTCATCCTCTAGCCTAGGAGATGCTGAGCTCAGATGCAGCAGTCAAACTGATGCCTAGAGTTGAAGCCCAGCTAATTCTGTCAGGGATCATAGAATCATAAAAACAATACAACACAGAAGACAGCGATTTGGCCCATCTTCTCCATGCTAACCCAAATATACCCATCTTCCTGCATGTGGCCCTTAGCCCTGAACTTACAGCAATTAAGGTACGGATCCAGGTAATTTTTAAAAGAATTTAGGGTCTTTGCCTCCCCCACCAACTTGGGCAGTGAATTCCAGACACCCACCACCTTTTGCATAAAAAGTTTTTCCTTATTTCCCCTCTATTTCTTCTGCCACTTAGCTTGAATCTGTGATCCCTGGTACTTGAACTTTCTGTCAAGGGAAACAGGTTTCTCCTGCTTACTCTATTTCTATCCTTCACAGTTTTGTACACCTCAATCATGTCACCTCTCAACCTTCTGTGTTCCAAGGAAATCAATGCCAATCTCTCCAATCTCTACAATTCTCCAGACCTGGCAACACTCTAGTAATAATCTCTCTCCGGAGATTGCCTGTAACGTGGTGATCAGAGCTGCACACAATACTCCAGTTGTGGTTTCACCAGTGTCTTGTACAGTTCCATCATTGTATCCTTCTTTATATTTTATACCTCTGCTGATGAAGCAGAGCATTCCCTATTCCTTCTTTACAAGCTTATCTACTTGTACTGCTACCTTTAGGGAATCTGTTTTTTTGCATGCCAAGATCTCTCACTTAATCTACCCCCCTCAGTATATTCCCATTTATTGTGTAGTCCCTTTTGTTCCTTGACCTCCCTAAATGCATTACCTCACACTTAACTGAACTACAATGTGCCACTTCCCTGCCCACCCCACCAGCCTATCTGCATCATTTTGGAACTTATAGCTATTCTCAACACTAGCTACCACACAGCCAATTTTTGTGTCATCTGCAAACTTCCCAATTGTGCCTCCCACATTAAAGTCTAAATTTATAATATGAAAAGAACAAACAGCAGGAATTCCAACACCGAGCTTCCAGAACAACACTTGAAATAGCTTTCTATTCGCAATGGCAACCATCAACCATTACTCTTTGTTTCCTGTTACTGAGCCAATTTTGGATCCAATTCACATTATCCTGTATCCCATATACTTTTATTTTTTTGACCAGTCTGCCGTGTGGGACCTTGTCAAATATCTTACTAAAATCCATGTAGACAACATTCACTGCGTTGCCCTCATTGATCCTCCTTGTCACTTCCTTAAAGAATTCAATCAAATTTGTAAGTTTTGAAACATAGAAACATAGAAAATAGAAGCAGGAGTAGGCTATTTGACCCTTTAAGCCTGCATTCATTATGATGGTTGATCATCAAATTCAATATCCTGATACTGCCTTCCTCCCATATCCTTTAGCCACAAAAGCTATATCTCATTTCTTTTTGAAATCACACAATGTTTTGGTCTCAATTACTTTCCATGGTAGTGAATTCCACAGATTCCCTACTCTCTGGGTGAAGAAATTTCTCCTCATCTCAGTCCAAAAAGGTTCACCCCTTATCTTCAAACCATGACCCCTAGTTATGGATTCCCCCACCATCAGGAACATTCTTTCTTAATCTATCCTGTCTGATGCTGTTAGAATTTTATAAGATTCTATGAGATCTCCTCTCACTCTTCTAAATTCCAATTAATACAATCCTACCTGGCTTAATCTCTCCTCATTTCAGCCTGGTAAATCTCTGCTGCACTCCCTCTATAGCAAGGATATCCTCAAATAAGGACACCAAAATTGCACACAATACTTCAGTTGCGCCTGTACAATTTCAGTAAAACATCCTTATTCCTATACTCAAAACATACCAACATACCATTTGCCACCTTTATTGCCTGCTGGACCTATGCATTTATTTTCAGCAACTAATGCACAGGACATGAAACACGATCTAGAGACATTTAGAGAGGCAAGGAATGATTAGGGACGGTTAGCGTGGCTTTGTGAGTGGAAAATCATATCTCACAAATTTGATTGAGTTTTTTGAAGGGATAACCAAGAAGCTCGATGAGGGCAGTGTAGTTGATGTTGTCCACATGGACTTTAACAAGGCCTTTGGCAAGATACCTCATGGTAGGTTGTTGCATAAGATTAAATCTCACACAATCCAGGGTGAGATAGCAAAATGGATACAAAATTGGCTTGATGACAAAAGACAGGGGATGCTTGTAGAGGGTTGTTCCTCAAACTAGAGGCCTGTAACCAGCGGTATGCCTCAGGGTTCAGTGCTGGGTCCATTGTTATTTGTCAGTTATATTAATGATTTGGATGAGAATTTAGGAGGCATGGTTAGCAAGTTTGCAGATGACACCAAGATTGGTGGCATAGTGGACAGTGAAGAAGGTTATCTAGGAACGCAGTGGGATCTTGATCAAAATTGGGCCAGTGGGTTGACGAATGGCAGATGGAGTTTAATTTAGATAAATGTGAGGTGATGCATTTTGGTCGATTGAACCAGGGCAGGACTTACTCAGTTAATGGTAGATCTTTGGTGAGTGTTATAGAACAAAGAGATCTAAGGATACAGGTTCATAGCTCTCTGAAAGTGGAGTCACAGGTGGACAGAGTAGTGAAGAAGGCATTCAGCATGCTTGGTTTCATTGGTCAGAACATTAAATACAGGAGTTGGGGCGTCTTGTTGGAATTGTACAAGACATTGGTAAGGCCACACTTGGAATACTGTGTACAGATCTGGTCACGCTATCATAAAAAAGATATTACTAAACTAGAAAGAGTGCAAAAAATATTTGCTAGGATGCTACTGGGATTTGATGGCTTAAGTTATAAGGAGAGGTTGGGTGGACTGGGACTTTTTTCTCTGGAGCGTGGGAGGCTGAAGGGTGATCTTATAGAGGTCTATAAAATAATGAAGGGCACAGATCAGCTAGATATTTTTTCCCAAAAGTAGGGAAGTCTAAAACTAGAGGGCAAAAGTTTAAAGTGAAAGGGGAGAGATACAACAAGGTTCAGTGGCACAATGACTTTTACGTAGAGAGTGGTGAGTGTCTGGAACAAGGTGCTAGAGGTAGTAGTAGAGGCGGGTACAATTTTGTTTCTTAAAAAGCATTTAGAATATTACATGAGTAAAATGGGTACAGAGGGAAATGGCCAAATGCGAGCAATGAGGACCAGCTTAGTGGTTAGAAACAAAGGGACGGCAAGGATAAGTTGGGCCAAAGGGCTTGTTTCCATGCTGTAAACCTCTATGACTCTATGACACCAAAGTCATGCTGAATCTACACTTCTCTCAATTTACACCCATTCAAATAATAACCTTTCTATTACTGCTACTGAAGTGGATAACCTCACATTTATCCACATTATATATACTGCATCTGCCCACTCTCTCAGCCTGTCCAAATCATGCTGAAGCATCTCTGCATCCACCTCACAGCTCACCTTCCCACCCAATTTTCCTTCTCTGAACAAAGCCATGCTGACTAGTCCATGCCTTTCTAAGTGACAGTTTATCTGATCTCTCAAGGCTGATTCCAACAACTTTCCCACGCCTAAGTAAGGTTAACTGGCTTATAATTGTTTGGCATTTCCTTCATATTCTTTTTAAATAACAGAACCACATTAGCATTGCTTCAGTCCTCCAGCACCTTCCCTGTGTCTCATGAAGATTGGAAAATAATCCTCAGAGCATCTGCTCTTTCAAAGCGAACAAAGAACAATACAGCAGAGAACAGGCCCTTTGGCCCTCTAAGCCTGCGCAGATCATGAAGCCTGCCTAAACTAAAACCGTATGGACTTGTGAAGTCTGAATCCTTCCATTCTCATCCTGTTCATGTGTTCATCTAGATGGCCCTTAAATGTCACTATCGGACCTGCTCCCACTACCTCCCTGGGCAACGCATTCCAGACATTCACCACCCTCTGTGTAAAAAAACATGCCTCACACATCTCTAAACTTTTCCCCACACACCCTATTCCTATGTCCCTAGTACTTGATTTTTCTACCCTAGGAAAGAGCATCTGGCTATCCAACCTGTCCATGCCTTGCATAATCTTGTAAACCGCTATCAGGTTGCCCCTTAACCTCTGTCGTTTGAAAGAGCAAATGCCCGGGGTATTATTTTCCAATACCCATCGTTCCAGTGAGAACAAGCTGAGTTTATGCAACCTCTCCTCATAGCTAATACCCTCCAGATCAGCAACATCCTGGTAAACTTCTTCTGTACCCTCTCCAAAGCATCCACATTTTTCTGATGGTGTGGCAACCAGAATTGTACATAATATTCCAATGAGGCCCAACTAAGGTTATGAGCAGCTGTAACAAGACCTACCAATTTTTATACTCCAAGCCCCAACCAATGAAGACAAGCATGCTGCATGCCTTCTTGGCTACCTTATCCGCCTGTGTTGCGACTTTCAATGATCGGTGGATATGTACACCCAGATCTATCTGCCTGTCAATAGTTCATTTACTGAATAATCCTACATGCATTGGACCTTCCAAAATACATTACTTTACACTTGTCTGGATTAAACACCATCTGTCATTTCCCTGCCCAAGTCTCCAACCATTCTATATTTTGTTGTATCTTCTGGCAATCCTCTTTGCTATCAGCAACTCCACTAATTTTTGTGTCATTTCTGAACTTACTAATCAGACCAGCTACATTTTTCTCCAATCATTTATATATACTATGAACAACAAAGATCCCAGGACACCACTAGTCATAGCCTTTCATTCGAAAAAGTACCCCTCTACTATTACCCGCTGTCTTCAGCGCCCATGCCAGTTCTATATTCATCTTACCAGCTCTCCTCTGATCCCATATGACTTCACCTTTCATTCCAGTCTGCCATGAGGGACCTGGTGAAAAGCTTTACTGAAATCCATGTATACAACATCCATTACCTTTTCCTCATCTATCAACTTTGTCACTTCCTTGAAAGACTCAATCAAATAGTGGGGCATGACCTCCCCTTCACATAACCATGCAAAACTAATAAATCCATTTGTTTCCAAATGTGAGTAAATCTTGTCCCTGAGAATCTTTTCCAATAATTTCCTTACCACGGGCTTGGTGGTAGGAAAATTATAGATTCAACCGCATATAATTTCCTGGATTATCACTGTTGCCCTTCTTATATAATGGAATAGCATTGGGTATTCTCCAGTCCTCTGGAACTTCACCTGTAGCCAATGAGGATACGAAGATTTCTGTCAAGATTCTAGCAATTTCCTCTCTTGCCTCCCTCAGACCCTGCGGTCTTATCTGCTTTAATGCTTTTAAGACATCCAACACAACCTCCTTTTTGATATCGACATGACTCAGAATATATGCACACCCTACCCTAGGCTCATAATCCATCAAGACCTTCTCTTTGGTGAATACTGAGGCAAAATATTCATTTAGTATCTCGCACATTTCCTTTGGTTCCGTGCATAGATTCCCTGCACTATCCTCAAGTGCACCAACCCTGTCCCTAGCTATCCTCTTGCTCTTTACCTACATATAAAAAGCCTTATGATTTTCCTTACTCCTGTTTGCTAAGAACTTTTCAGCATCCCTGTTAGCCCTCCTAACTCCTTCCTTAAGTTACTTTGCAACATTCTTCACGGTGGAAGACACCAGTGGGATGCCAGTGCTCCAAGTCAGTCAGGGGTCACAGGTGAGTGTAGTGGCCATCACTAAGGAGAAAGTTCTATGGAAACTGAAAGATCTGAAGATGGATAAATAACCTGGACCAGATGGACTATACCCCAGGGTTCTAAATGAGGTAGCTGAGGAAATTGTGGAAGCATTGGTGGTGATCTTTCAGCAATCACTGGAGGCAGGGAAGGTACCAGAAGGCTGGAAAGTAGCTAATGTAACACTACTATTTAAGAAGGGAGGGAGGCAGTAGACGTGAAATTATAGGCCAGTTAGCCTGACTTCAGTCAGTAGCAAGAATTTAGGGTCCATTATTAAAGATGAGATTGCAGAATACTTGGAAGTGCATGATAAAAGTAGGACTGAGTCAGCAGGGCTTTGTCAAAGAAGGTCATCTCTGACAAATCTGTTAGAGTTCTTTGAGGAGGTAACAAGGAAGTTAGATAAAGGTGAACCAGTGGACATGATTTATTTAGATTTCCAGAAGGCCTTTGACAATGTACCACATAGGAGAATGTTAAATAAGTCCCCATGGTGTTAAGGGTAAGATCCTGGCATGGATTGAGGATTGACTGACTGGCAGAAGGCTGAGAGTGGGGATAAAGGGGTCTTTTTCAGGATGGCAGCTGGTGACTAGTGGTGTGCCTCAGGGGCCAGTGCTGGGACCACAACGTTTCACAATATACATTAACAATTTGGAGGAAGGAACTGAAGGCACTGTTGCTAAGTTTGCAGATGATACAAAGAGATGTAGAGGGACAGATAGTATTGAGGAAGTAGGGGGGCTGCAGAAGGACTTGGACAGGCTAGGAGAGTGGGCAAAGAAGTGACAGATGGAATACAATGTGGAAAAGTGTGAGGTTATGCGCTTTGGAAGGAGGAATGGAATCATAGACAATTTTCTAAATGGGAAAATGCTTAGGAAATCAGAAACACAAAGGGACTTGGGAATCATTGTTCAAGATTCTCTTGAGGTTAACATGCAGGTTCAGGTGGCAGTTAGGAAGACAAGTGCATTGTTAGCATTCATGTTAAGAGGGCGAGAATACAAGAGCAGGGATGTACTTCTGAGGCTCTGGTCTGACTCCATTTGAAGTATTGTGAGCAGTTTTGGGCCCCATACCTAAGGAAGGAACTACTGGCGTTGGAAAGGGTCTAGAGGAGTTCACAGGAATAATCCCTGGAATGAAGAGCGTGTCGTATGAGGAATGATTGAGGACTCTGGGTCTGCATTCATTGGAGTTTAGAAGAATGAGGGGGAATCTTATTGAAACTTAGAGGATACTGCAAGACCTTGATAGAGTGGTTGTGGAGAGGATGTTTCCACTAGTAGAAAAAACTAGAACCAAAGGGCACAACCTCAGGCTAAAGGGACAATCCTTTAGAACAGAGATGAGGAGGAATTTTTTCAGTCAGAGAGTGGTGAATCTATCAAACTCTTTGCTGCAGAAGGCTGTGGAGGCCATGTCATTGAGTGCCTTTAAGACAGAGGTCTTTGATTAATAAAGGGATCAGGGGTTTTGAGGAAAAGGCAGGAAAATAGAGAATAAGAAAAAAATCAGCCATGATTGAATGGCGGAGCAGACTTGATGGGCTGAGTGGCCTAATTCTGCTCCTATGTCTTATGGTCTTCCTACTTTCTTTATATTCTTCAAGGGCTTCATCTGTCCTAAGCTTTTCAAACCTTAAAAATGCTTCATTTTTCTTTTTGACAAAGCTCATAAATTCCCTCTTTATCCAGGGTTCCTGATACTTGTCACACTTATCCTTCATCCTCACAGGTACATGCCGGTCCTGAATTCCAATAACTGACATTTGAAAGACATGCCCTATGTTGATTTACCCCATCTGGTTCACCCATCTGATTTCCTTTAGGGAAGGAAATCTGCCACCCTTACTGGTCTGGCCTATATCAATGACTGTTAAATGCCCTCTGGAATGGTCTATCAAACCGCTCAGCAATTAGAGATCATAAAATCATAGAATCTATGGCATGGAGACAGGTCTTTCAGCCCAAACTGGTCCATGCGGACCAAAAGCCCATCTAAACTGACCCCATTTGCCTGCATTTGGCAGATATCCCTCTAAATCTTTTGTTTCTATGTATCTATCCTTTTAAATGTTGTCCATATCCCTGCCTCAACCACTTCTTCTGGCAGCTCATTCCACTCTCTTTGCAAAATGGTTTCTCCTCAGGTTCCCATTGATTCTTTCCCCTCTTAACTTAAACCAATGCCCTCTAGTTCTCGATTCCCCAGTCCTGGGAAAAAGGCTGAGTGCATTCACCCTGTCCATGCCTCTCGTGACTTTATACATCTCTATAAGATCAGCCCTCGGTCTCCTACGCTCCAAAGGAAAAGATCCCAGCCTGTCCAATCTCTTTCAATAACTCAGTTCCTTGAGTCCTGGCAGCATCCTTGTAAATCTCTTCTGCACTCTCTCCAGTTTAATAACAATTTCCTACAGTAATGCAACCAAAAGTGGACACAATACTCCAGGTGCAGGATCACCAATGTCATAGAGTCATTGAGGTTTACAGCATGGAAACAGGCCCTTTGGCCCAACTTGTCCATGTCACCCCTTTTTTTAACCCCTAAGCTAGACCCAATTGCCCACTTTTGGCCCATATCCCTCTATACCTATCTTACTCATGTAACTGTCTAAACGCTTTTTAAAAGACAAAATTGTACCCGCCTCCTACTACTAGCTCTGGCAGCTTGTTCCAGACACTCACCACCCTCTGTGTGAAAAACATTGCCCCTCTGGACTCTTTTATATCTCTCCCCTCTCACCTTAAACCTATGCCCTCTAGTTTTAGATTTCCCTACCTTTGGGAAAAGATATTGACTATCTAGCTGATCTATGCCCCTCATTATTTTACAGGCCTCTATAAGGTCACCCTTCAGCCTTCTACGCTCCAGAGAAAAAAGTCCCAGTCTATCCAGCCTCTCCTTATAACTCAAACCATCAAGTCCATGTAGCATCCTGGTAAACCTTTTCTGCACTCTTTCTGGTTTAATAAAATCCTTTCTATAATAGGGTGACCAGAACTGTACACAGTATTCCAACTGTGGCCTTACTAATGTCTTGTACAACTTCAACAACATGTCCCAATTCCTGCATTCAATGTTCTGACCAAAGAAACCAAGCATGCCGAATGTCTTTTTCACCACTCTGTCCACCTGTGACTCCACTTTCAAGGAGCTATGAACCTGTACCCCTAGGTCTCTTTGTTCTGTAACTCTCCCCAATGCCCAATGTCCTGTACAACTGCAACTTAACTTCCCAACTTCTATACTCAGTGCCCTGACTAATGTAGGCCAGCATGCTAAAAGCCTTCTTCACTGTCATATCTACCTGTGACTCCACCTTTAGAGAACCATGCGCCTGAACTCTTTGTTCCATGATATTCCCTAAAGTCCTACCATTCAATGTGAAAATCCTACCTTGATTTGACTTTCCAAAATACAACACCTCACACTTATCTGCACTGAACTCCATTTGCCATTTCTGGGCCCACTGGCCCCGCTGATCAAGGTCCTGCTGCAAATTTTGATTAATAAACTTCCTCACTGTCTATAATACCACCTAGTTTAGTGTCATTTGCAAACTTACTGATCATGCCTTGTACATTTTCATCCAAATCATTGATATAGATAACAAACAACAATAAGCCCAGCACTGATCCCTGAGGCACACCACTAGACACAGGCCTCCAGTCTGACAAGCATCCTTCCATGATTACCCTCTGCTTCCTACCAAAAAGCATTCCATTTGCCAGCTCTCCCTTGATTCCATGTGATCTAACCATCCAGAGCAGCCATGTTCCATGTGGAACTTTATCAAAGGCCTTACTGAAGTCCATATAGACTAGGTCCATAGCCTTGCCTTCAAGAATCTTCCTGGCCATTTTGTCAAAGAACTCTAGCAAATTTGTAAGGCATGATCTCCCATGCACAAAGCTGTCCTAATCAAACCCTGTCTTTCCAAATGCCTGTATATCACTCAGAATCCTCTCTAGTAACTTACTCACCACAAATGTTAGGCTTAACTGGTCTGTAATTCCTGGGTATTTCTTTGCAACCCTACTTAAATAAGGGCACAACATTTGCTACCCCCTAGTCTTCTGGTACCTCACCCGTGCTTAGCGATGATGCAAATATTTCAGACAGGCAATTTCTCCTGTACAGGCAATTTCTTTTCTAGCTTCACAGAGTGTTCTTGGATGTACCTGGTCAGGGCCAGGAAATTTATCCATCTTCATACATTTTAATACATCCATCACCTCCTCTATTGTAATGCAAATTGTCTCCTGCATATTGCCACTAACTTTCCCAGGTTCCCAAGTCTTCATGTGTTTCTCCACGGTAAACACAGAGGAGAAATATTCATTGAGAACCTCACCCATTTCCTGTGGTTCTACATGCATCCATTTTGGTTCTTGAGGGGTTCTCTCTCGAGTTATTCTTTTTATTTAATATACTTAAAGAATCCCTTTGGGTTCACCTTCATCCTATCAGCCAAAGCTACCTCAAGCCCCCTATTTGTCCTCCTAACTTCCTTCTTGAATGTATTCCTGTATCCTCTGTACATCATGATGTGGGTATGCCGGCGTTGGACTGGTGTAAACACAGTAAAAAGTCTGACAACACCAGGTTTTAGTCCAACCTATTTATTTGATAATATACTCGCAAGCTTTCGGGTTAGCCCCTTCGTCAGGTGAATGGAGAGTTCTGGTCTCCAGGGATTGGCCTGATTCCAGCTGCTTCTACTTGAGCCATGCCTCCTTCATTTTCCTGGCCAAAACCTCAATATGTTTTGTCATCCAGGTTCCCTACTACTGTCAGCCTTGCCCTTCATTGTAACAGGAAAATATAGACCCTGAACTCTGGCTATTTCACTTTTAAAGGCCTCCCACTTGCCGGAGATCCCTTTGGCCCACAAACAAGCTACTCCAATCAACTCCTGCAAGCTCCTGTTTAATTCCATCAAAATTTGCCTTGCGCCAATTCAGAACCTGGACCTCATAGAAATCATAGCAACCCCACAGCACAGAAAGAGGCCATTTGGCCCATCGAGTCTGCACTAACCACAATCCCATCCAGGCCCCACCCCCATATCCCCACACATGTACCCACTAATCCCTCTACCCTATGCATCTCAGGACACTAAGGACAATTTTAGCATGGCCAATCAACCTAACCCGCACATCTTTGGACTGTGGGAGGAAACCGGAGTACCCAGAGGAAACCCACATAAGCACGAGGGGAATGTGCGAACTCCACACAGACAGTGACCCGAGCCGGGAATTGAACCCAGGTCCCTGGATCTGTGAAGCAGCAGTGCTAACCACTGTGCTATTGTGCCGCCCATTACCTGTGAGGCATAAATGTTGGCCAACCAGTGACGCCCATATCTTGTGACAACATAATAATGCTTGGCTTCCGTAGGTAAACTCCCATGGGCTTCTCTGAAACAATGTCACGAGTATTTCTACATCTACCTTAAAGTGCAGATTGAGGGCTTCCTACTCTACTGGAGAATCTCACTGAGGTTTGTGCTCAGGACTTGGGGTTGAGTTGTACAGAATGCTGCTGTCTCTGTTTCCACACCCCCTTTCCACTGGCCAAAAATCAGGGTTTGGGGTGGAATGGATGTGGTGTATAGGAGGAGCCAGCCTACAATCCAGCCAGCTGTCCCAATGGGAGCAGCAGTAATTGCTTTAAGGCGAGGCTTCTGCCATTGCTGGGAAGCAAGTTCCACCTTAGATAGCAGCCAGCCAAGCAGATAGCTGGTGCCTCTGTCATTTCACCAGCAGGACCCAGGAGTGATGGCCAGTGCTGGGACTACAGATTGTGACACTAACAGGAACCTAATCTTAAAGGGAAGTTGGGGGTACCACCAGAACCTAGCTGGTAAACTCCAGCAAAGGGAATGAGGTAAGGTCAGGTTTGAGAGGGTGGGGGTGGAGGGGTGGTTGCAGCTGAGGGTCAAGTACAATGAGGGGGATGGTGGCACTGTGGCATGGTGGTTAGCACCGCTGCCTCACAGCGCCAGGGACCTGGGTTAGATTCCCAGCTTCGTTCACTGTCTGTGTGGAGTTTGTACATTCTCCCTGAGTCTGCGTGGGTTTCCTCCAGGTGGTCCAGTTCAAAGATGTGGATTGGCTATGCTGAGTTTCCCCTTAGTGTCAGGAGGACTAACTAGGACAAATTCATAGGGTTATGGGGATAGGGCCTGGGTGGGATTGTGATTAGTGCAGACTCTTCTTCTGCACTATTGGATTCTATGAATTCTGTTCAGTAAATGAACTCTATAGATGACCTTAGAGAGGTACCTCTAATGGGATCCCAAAACCTGCCAGGATTCCTACATGTTATGAACCTCCTCATGCTATGGGTGGAATAGCAGATGGGTGGGATGAGAACTCTAAATGGCTGTTAAGAGCCTCAGAATCCAAAGGCTTTTCCCACGCACCTGGAAAATAGCAAAGGTGGGTGGGTAAGTAAATGGGAAGTTATTTACTGGATTTTAAAGCCTAGCCTTCAAACCTATTGGTGAGGGAATGTGAATTCCAGCTCCTGGCAGTGAGACTTGAATGCAGAACCTTCTAACTCCAAGGTGAAAGTGATATTCCAACTGAACGAAAGGTGCGGGGTGTTGGACAGACCGCACCTGGAGTTTTGGTCTCATAGAACATAGAACATTACAGCGCAGAACAGGCCCTTCGGCCCACGATGTTGCGACGACCAGTTAAAAAGCAATGACCTAATAATAATAATAATAATAATAATAATAACCCTCTAACCATTCTTGTTATCTAAGAAAGGACATGCTTGCCATAGAGGGAGTACAGCACAGGTTCATTGGGCTGATTTTGGGTTCGCAGGGTTACTCTATGAGGAGAGATCCATAGAATTCTTAATGCAGAAAGAGGTCTTCCAGTCCATTGAGTCTGCATCGTCTCTGAAAGAGCATCCCATCCATTCCCTGCCATCCACCCTATCCCTGTAACCCAACTCATTTACTATGGTTATTTCCTCAAACTGCACAACTTGGAGATTGGGTCAACTAGGCCTGTATTCACTGGAATTTGGAGAAATGAGAGGGTATCTAATTGAAGCGTATAAAATTCTGATGGGGCAGGACAGGCTGGATGTAGGGATGTTGCTTCCTCTGGCTCATGGATCAAGAACAAGGGGTCACAGTATCAGGATATGAGGTAATCCAGTCAGCTTTGGACTGAGATGAGGAGGAAAGTCTTCACTCAGAGTGATGAACTTGTGGAATTCTCTACCACCAAAGTCTGTGAAGGCCAAATCACTGAATATATTTAAGAAGGAAATATATTTCTGGACTGTAAAGCTGTCAAGGGATATGGAGAGAGCATGAGAGTATGGCGTTGAGATAGAGGATCAGCCATAAACATATTGAAGTCGCTACAAACTCAAAGGACTGAATGGCCTACTCCTGCTCCTCTGTCTAATATTTGAACCATACTTTCCAATATTGGGCATTGGATAAGGACCAACAGCTGGAACCCTGGTGATTCCTGCTCCCCTCCACCTCCTTCCCACCCGTACTGACCCACTGATGCTAAGACTAATCTTAACCGCAGTCCAGATTCTTTGCTGTCTACAGCTGGAAATTCAATACAGCACTTTTGTTCCAAACCCTGATCAGGGCGATCGGTGTCTGTTTGAAAGAGCAGTTCTATGTCCTCAAGCACTTTATCACCATTGAATGATACCTTTTCACTGGTGTTACAGAGACAAGCCTCATAGCCAATCTATTCCGGATACAGTAAATGAGAGATGACTAGTTATTCTGACCTTGTTTAAGGGATATATATTCATCCGCGGCACTGGCCAAATTTCCGTCCTCATCGTAGATAGCGCCTTTGTCTTTGACGTCGACCTGAGTAGATGAACTGAGACTTATCTAAACTGAAAGATGGAAACTCCTAAGGCTGCCTCACACTGCCAGGGACCAGGTTCAATTCCAGTCTTGGGTAACTGTCTGCGTGTAGTTTGCACATTTGCTCATGTCTGCGTGAATTTCCTCCCACAGTCACAAACATGTGCAAGTTGGATGGATTGGCCATGCTAAATGCATTGGATTACAGGATTAGAGCAGAAGGGTTGCTTGTGTTGGGTCAGGGTAGGATGTGAGTCGATGCAGATCAATGGGCTGAAAAGCCTTCCATTGCACTGTAGGCATTTGATGGTTCAAATGCAGCTTTGTGTATTACTGCACTAAGGTATTATTCCAGGTTAACTGCTTCAATTTATGGTGGAGTCACTGATTGTAGGCTTTCACCTGCTGTTGGTGTTTGAATAGTTTGTGTTGTGTTTTCTGGTCACTGAGTTGAAATGCTGATGCCACTGTGTTTGTTTTCCATAGGGGAAATGCCTGACAATGTTACTCTAAAATACAACGGTGTCATCCCAAATCCAACAATAAAGATGAAAACGTGGTTTCAAGATGGCTGGATGGATCTACTGCAGGCTGCCGCACTTGGTGATATTACAAAGGTATCATGGCCTAATACTGAATAATACAGAATCAAACACTCCCAGGACACCTATAGCTTGGAGTTAGATATAGAGTAAAGCTTCCTCTACACTGTCCCATCAAACACTCCCAGAACAGGTACAGCATGGGGTTAGACACAGCAAAAATCCCTCTACACTTTCCCCATCAAGTCTTCCAGAACATTTTAACCAGTCTGCAGCAATCCTTTCAGGAGATTAATTTGTATTGCTTCTGTCCTATTACCAGTATGATCCTTCCAATGGCTCAGTGTCCTGCATTTCCTCCATTCCCATGAGTTGTCAATGTCTGAACTCTCATTCTCCATGTCTGCGAATCTGCTATTCGCCAGTTGCCTCTTTCAAAGCCCGTCCCTCACAGAAGCCGAACAGAGTGGAGTGAGTCTCACCAGTAAAGCTGCTTCTATGCTCAGTTGATGTGCACTTGTTGATCAAACCCATTTGAGTGTGTCTATACACACGCACTGTGGTGATCAGTTAATTTATTGGGCATAATTAATTAATTAATTAATTGGGATCTAGGTGTGTGTGTACATAGATCCCTGAAAGTTGGGAATCAAGTAGATAAGGTTGTTAAGAAGGCGTACGGTGTCTTGGCGTTTATTGGTAGGGGGATTGAATTTAGGAGTCGCAGTGTAATGTTGCAACTGTACACTACTCTAGTGCGGCCGCACTTGGAGTACTGTGTGCAGTTCTGGTCCCCGCATTACAAGAAGGATGTGGAGGCTTTGGAGAGGGTGCAGAGGAGGTTTACTAGGATGTTGCCTGGTATGGTGGGGAGGTCCTATGAGGAGAGACTGAGGGATTTAGGATTGTTTTCGTTGGAAAGAAGGCGGCTAAGAGGGGATCTTATTGAAACATATAAGATGATTAGAGGTTTAGATAGGGTGGATAGTGATAGCCTTTTTCCTCGGATGGAGAAAGCTAGCACGAGGGGGCATGGCTTTAAATTAAGGGGGGGTAGCTACAGGACGGATGTCAGGGGTAGGTTCTTTACCCAGCGGGTGGTGAGGGATTGGAATGCCCTGCCTGCTGCAGTTGTAAATGCGTCTAGTTTGGGGGCGTTTAAGAGATCTCTGGATAGGTTTATGGACGAAAAGGGATTGGTATAGGCTAGTGGGTCATTGTTTTTGTAACTGGTCGGCGCAACATCGTGGGCCGAAGGGCCTGTTCTGCGCTGTAATGTTCTATGTTCTATGTTCTATGTTCTAATACCCCGAGATACAAATTAACATCTGCGCATTAGAGGTTTGAATGTTATCATGTTTATCAAGACAACTTTATCATTGGGGTACTTTGTTGCCTCTGTTTAAAACCCTCATACTTTCTCCAACCCCCTCCCTCACCCCAAAACCCCCTCCCCATTCCCAAAACACCCTCCCCAAAACACCTCACCCTTCCCAAAAAACCCAGCTTCTCCCCATGAGAGAGCAGGCTGGAGTTAATAATTCAACTGAAATATGGACATCCAACAGTGCTGCTGTCCCTCAATACTGCAAAGGAATGTCAGCCTTGAGTTTCTGAAGTTAACTTGAGCCAACAAATTTTAAAGGCAGCACTTGGAACCCCATAAGTTCCCCTCACACTATCCTGACTTGGAAATATATCACCGTTCCTTCACTGTCACTGGGTTAAAATCCTGGAACTCGATCCCTAACAGGACTCACTATTGGTGTACTTACACCTCAGCGACAGCAGTGGTTCAAGAAGACTGCTTACCACCACTTTCTGAAGGGCAATTTGGGACGGGCAATAAAGCTAGCCTAGCCAGCAATACCCAAATCCCAAAAATGAATTCAAAAAAGTAAAGTGGAGCCTGATTTTGTTGACTGTCTTTCTTGATTTGCAGTTAAAATCTCTCGGTGTTACTATGGATACCGAATATTCTACTCCGAATTCGAGGTATATGAATGATATGCAGAGAGAGGCCTGGATTGCAGAACGTGCCTTTGTTGCGCTCTTCATTGCTGCTCACAGAGGCCACATTGATATGCTCAACTTTCTTCTGAAGAATGGTAAGAACTCAGTAACTTGTGAGTGCTTTGAAGTAGTCTCAGGTGGGACAGTGCTTGTCACGTACAGAGAACCACCACTCCCCCCCCCAATCAAACTCTCCCAGACTAGGTAGAATCCTATTTGAGTCCCATTCAGAGGTGATTACCACAGCATTAACTGGAGTGATGGTGGCATGGTGGTAATAACATAGCATTAGTAATCCAGAGCTCCAGGCTAATGCTCTGGAGGCATAGGGTTCAAACTCTACCTCAGCACTGGGTGAAAATTATTTTTTGATGAAATAAAATTGAAAGCAAGTCATAGAGTCATAGAGCAATACAGCGTGAAAGCAGGCCCTGCAGCCCAACTGGTCCACGCTGACCATGGTGCCTATATTCCTCTAAGCCTTTCCCATCCATGTACTTATCCAAATGCTTTCTAAATATTACTATTGAATCTGCCTCAACCACTTTCTCTGACAGCTCATTCCATAAACACACCACCCTCTGCATGAAGAAGTTGCCCCTCAGATTCTTTTTAAATCTTTCCGTTTCATGTTAAATCCCTGCCCTCTAGTTTTCAGTCCCCGACCCAGGGAAAAAGACTATGTGTGTTCATCCTATTTATGCCCCTCATGATTTTATACACCTCAGTAAGGTCACCGCTCTTTCTTCTATGTTCCAAGGAATATAGCCTGGCCAACCACTCCCCATAACTTAGGCCCACTAGTCCTGGAAACATCCTGGTAAAGCTTCTTTGCACCCTTTCCAGTTTATCAATGTTTTTCCTCTAACAGGCTGACCAAAAGTGTACACAATACTCCAACAATTTATACAACTGTAACATAATGTCCCAGTGGTAGAGGTATATAATAATGGTAATGGTAGAGGGATTGAATTTCGGAGTTGTGAGGTCATGTCACAACTGTACAAAACTCTGGTACGGCTGCACTTGGAGTATTGCGTACAGTTCTGGTCGCCGCATTATAAGAAGGATGTGAAGGCATTGGAAAGGGTGCAGAGGAGGTTTACCAGGATGTTGCCTGGTATGGTGGGAAGGTCTTATGAGGAAAGGCTGAGGGACTTGAGGTTATTTTCATTAGAGAGAAGAAGGTTACAAGGTGACCTAATTGAGGCATACAAGATGATCAAAGGATTGGATAGGGTGGATAGTGAGAGCCTTTTTCCTTGGATGGTGACAGCTAACACGAGGGGACATAGCTTTAAATTAAGGGGTGGTAATTATAGGATGGATGTCAGAGGTAGGTTCTTTACTCAGAGGGTAGTAAGGGCGTGGAATGCCCTGCCTGCAGCAGTTGTGGACTTGCCAACTTTAAGGGTGTTCAAATGGTCAGTGGATAGGCATATGGATAACATTGGAATAGTTTAGGTTAGAGGGTCATTAGATTGGGTCCACTGGTCGGCACAACATCGAGGGCCGAAGGGCCTGTACTGCCCTGTAATGTTCTATGTTCTAACTCCTATGCTCAATGCCCTGACTGATGAAGGCCAGTTTGCTAAATACCTTCTTCACCACTCTGTCTACCTATGACGCCATTTTCAATGAACTATATACTTGTACTCCTAAGTCCCTCTGTTGTATTCACTGAGTAAGTCCTGCCCTGAT
Source organism: Carcharhinus amblyrhynchos (assembly GCF_965287045.1). Classification (NCBI taxonomy): domain Eukaryota; kingdom Metazoa; phylum Chordata; class Chondrichthyes; order Carcharhiniformes; family Carcharhinidae; genus Carcharhinus; species Carcharhinus amblyrhynchos. The sequence continues at coordinate 52,765,746 of NC_137339.1, read as the reverse complement.
GTGACTTTCCAATGTGCAACACCTCACACTTGTCTGTATTGAAATCCATTTGTCAATCCTCAGCCCACTTCCCTGACTAATCAAGATCCCCCTGTAATTTTTGATAACCTTCTTCACTATCAACAAAATCTCCGAATTTAGTATCTTCCACAAACTTATTAACCATACCTTGTACATTTATATCCAAATCTATGATATATATAATGGATTATAAGGGTCCCAGTACCAACCCCTGAGGCATACCACTAGTCACAGACCTCCAGTCTGAGAAACAATCTTCGATCATCACCCTCTGTTCCCTACCATTAAGCCAATTTTAAATCCAATTTGCTAGCTCTCCCTGGATCCTATGAGACCTAACTTTCCAGACTAGCCTGCTAGGTGGGACCTTGTCAAACGTCCTGCTAAAGTTCATATAAACAACATTTACTGCCTTAATCTCATCAATATTCTTGGTTACTTCTTCGAAAAACTCTAAAATGTTCATTAGACATGACTTCTCATGCACAAAATAGTGCTGACTATCCCTAATCAGACCTTGACTGTCCAAATGTTGGTAAATCTTATCCCCTGAGAATCCGCCCCCCAGTAACTTACCAACCACTGATGTCAGGATCATCACCTGTAATTCGTTGGCTTGTCTTTGCTAACCTTCTTAAAGAATGGAACAACAGTCTCTATAATGGTGTCATGAAAATATCTTAATTGTCAGAAAAACCCATCTGGTTCACTAATGTCCTTTAGGAAAGGAAATCTGTCATCCTTACCTAGTCTGGCCTATGTGTAATTCCAGACACACAATCTTAACTGCCTTCTGAAATGGTTGAGCAAGCCACTCAGGTTAAGGGAAATTAGGGATGGGCAACAAATTCTGGCCTTGCCAACAACAGCTACATCCCATGAAAGAATAAGAAGCAGGATCCAAAGATGGATTGTATGATAACTTCCCTTTACTTTTTTAAAACACTTCTTCAAAATGGTCATGAATATGGAGCAAAGATGGGTCACTGGGACTGAGGTGTGGATGAATCATAATCTCATTGAAATTGTGCAAACGGTTCACAGGGCCAAAGGAACTAGTCTTGTTCCTATCCTCTTGTATTCAGATTTTTATGTTCATGTTTTCCTATAGAAACATAAAAACTCAAAGCAGGAATAGACATTTGGCCCTTTGAGCCTGCTTTGCCATTCATTTTGATCATGGCTGATCATCAGATTCAATATCCTGATCCTTCCTTCCTCCCATATCCCTTGATCCCTTTAGCTCCAAGAGCTATGTTTAATTTCTTCTTGAAATCAGACAATGTTTTGTCTTCAATTCTGTTCTGTGGTAGTGAATTCCATACATTCACCACTCTGTGGGTGAATATATTTCTCCTCACCTCAGTTCTAAAAGGTTTACCTGTTATCCTTAAATTATGACACCTAGTTCTGGACTGCCCCACCATTGGGAACATTCTTTCTGAACCTACCCTGTCTAACCCTGTTAGAATTTTATAAGTTTCTACGAGATCCTCTCTCACTTTTCTAAATCCAGTGAATATAATCCTAACTGACTTAGTCACTCCTCATATGACAAACCTGCCATATGTGCTTCTATGTCTACTTCTAGGTGCCAATCCAAATGCTAAAACGAGAGATGGGCACACTGCTCTTCACATGGCAGCGATCATGGCCAGGTCAGAGTGCATTGACAAGCTGATACTTCATGGAGCTGATGTTGGTGCTGTTGACAATGAAGGCCGGACGTTGCTGAATCTGGCTGAGATGACAGGCCACAAAGATAACATCGGCAAGATCTACCAGATCCAGTGGATGCATCAGAAGTCTGCCAAAACGGATAGTGCCCTTATGGAGAGGTCTGCTCTTTTTGCCCACCAGAAGTACGATTCCACAATGAAGACATGGCGCACAGGCGCTCACGGCACACTCTACATGGCCGAATTGCTGAAACCAGGCGAGCCCCGAGGAGGCCGGGTCAAAGCGCAGAAAAGCCTGCACAAAAAGTGGGCGGGGAAAAACATATCCCCTAGCACTGCCAGCCCTTCTCAGCCCAAAGGCAGCATTAAACAAATCCAAGAACCTCATCCAACCCCAGCTTTGGGCATTGCACAGGAGGGAAAGCTCCTCACACAGCCTCACCATGCTTAGCAAAAAGAGGACACTGGCACCAAGAACTAAGGGAGCAGCCATGGTGCCCACAGGCCAAACACCTCATCAGTCCAAATAGACTCAGGCCCACTAACTGCTGCCCACTCACAGGACAAACCCTGCCAAGGAAGCAGTGGGCAACCCATCATCAGTCAAGTAAAGCAAGTAGGGAGTAGCGTTGGAGAAAGGGGAGGTAGACTGTGGAGGGAAAGGGGACAAAGGGGAGGGAGGGTGGAGGGAGAGGCAAGAATGGAGGGAGAGCTGATAGAAGATGATGAGAGAGGAGTGACCTAGGAGTTGGAGGGAGGAGTTGATGGACGAAAGTGCAATGATAGACAATAAGGGGAGAAGTGATCAAGGTTGGAGAAAGAGTAATGAAGTAAGGGGTGGAAAGATATGGGAGATAAGGGGAAGGAGTGATGGAGGAGGGAGAGGGAATGAGATTGAGGAGGAGGAGGGATGGAGGGAAGGAGGAATGGAAGGATGGGGAGCAAGGAATGGGAGAAAGATGTAGGAAGAATGATGGGGAGGAAGAAGTGGAGGATGAATGGGAGGGAGGAGTGATGGTGAGTGTGGAGTGTGGATGGTGAGTTGAGGAGGCTTAGTGATCAGCCTGGCAGAGTCAGTGTTAGCGGAGACTGACAAGCTCCAATATCGGTTGCAGTGCAGAACTTCAGTTCCCCAGGCCTATTTCACTGCTTTAATCATGCTATCTGTTCAATTATACGCATACAGGTAGGACAGTAAAAGCCCAGATATCAACATGCTCTCAGTCTAAACCAATCTTTTAAGTGAAAATGGATGTCATCAACAAAGTAAAAATTAAACAGAAACCTCACCCAGTGATTTATATAATTTTGCACATTGATGCTTAAAGATAAATAATACGTGTTATTGTTCAATATGCCTTACTTCATAGAATCAGAGAAACTCCACAGTGCAGAAGGAGCTTTTTGGTCCATCGAGTCAGTACCGACAGTATCATATCAGCAAATCCCAAAATCACTGCTGATCCAGACCTGTCTGTCAGCCAATAAGCTATACACAATATATATTATTGCATCTACTTACAAAACACAACATATATTTTTGTATCTACAATCAACAAGGTATACATTATTGTATCTACATACAAAACATAAGTTTAAAATTTGTTTATTAGTGTCACAAGTAGGCTTACATTAACACTACAGTGAAGTTACTATGAAAATCCCCTAATCGCCACACTCCGGCGCCTGTTCGGGTACACTGAGGAAGAATTTAGCATGGCCAACGCACCCAACCAGCATATCTTTCGGACTATGGGATGAACTGGAGCACCCTGAGGAAACCCACAAAGACACTGGGGGAATGTGCAGATTCTGCACAGTCCTGGTGTTGTTTACACTTACCGATGGCCACACTTCTAGTCACCATATGCGTACTAATCAATGAATACAATTCTGGTTGTCCTGCTATAGGAAGGATATTATTAATCTGGAAAAGGGAAAAAAAAATTACAAGGATGTTACTGAGACGGGAAGGTTTGAATTATGAGGACAGGTTGGATAGGCTGGGACGTTTTTCCCTGGAGCATAAGAGGATGAGGGGTGACCTGATAGAGGTTTATAAAATCATGAGGGGCATAGAAAAGATGAATAGCCAAGGTGTTTTCTCAGGGATGGGGGAGTCCAAAGCTAGAGGGCATAGATTTAAGCTGAGAAGGGAAAGGTTAAAAGGGACTGGAGGGGCAACTTTTTCACAGAGAGGCTGATGCGTATATGGAATGAACTGCCATAGGAAATGGTAGAGGCGGGTACAATTGCAACATTTAAAAGACATTTGAACAGATACATGGACAGGAAAGATTTAGAGGCCAAATACAGGTAAATGAGGAAGGATGTTCTTGCTATAGTGGGAGTACAGCAGAAGTTTATCAGGCTGATCCTGGGATGGCAGGACTGTCATATGAGAAGAGATTAAATTGGTCAGGATTATATTCAGTAGAGTTTAGAAGAGTGAGAGGAGATCTCATAGAAACTTATAAAATTCTAACAGAGTTTCGACAGGGTAAATCCAGAAAGAATGTTCCCAGTGGTAGGGAAGTCCAGAACTAAGGGTCATAGTTTTAGGACTGAGGCAAGAAGAAATATCTTCACCCAGAAAGTGGTGAATGTGTGAAATTCGCTACCACAGAAAGTAGGTGAGGCCAAAACATTGTCTGATTTCAAAAGAAATTAGATATAGCTCTAAGGGCTAAAGGGATTAAGTGATATGGGGGAAGGGGAATCAGGATATTGAATTTGATGATCAGTCATGTTCAGAATGAATGACAAAACAGGCTCAAAGGGCTTCTAGTTTCTATATTTCTAAATGGGACTTGTTCAGTTTAAAAACCTAGTTGGCATGGATGTGTTGGGCTGAAGGACTTGTTCCACGCTATATATCTCTTTTGCTCTACTGCATTAACATCATGAAAACAGGAAGAGTTAATGTGCTGAATCAGAAATTTTTGTCTAGTGACTCTGTTTCTTGACAGCTGTTCTCTGACCTGCTGAGTCCCTTCATCAGTTTTTATTTTTGATTTTCAGCATCTACAAGTTGATTGTGCTGATAACCAGCAGAGGGCAATCTCTGATAAAGCATTTGTGTTCTCGATCCCTTCAATTCCCAGGAATCAGTTCAATTCAGGTTCATTGGTCCCTTCTGCTCTACTGCAAGTATTCACTTGTGAATATACACTCACACATACACCCTCTCTCACACACACACACACACTCACAGACACTCTCATACACACAGTCACACACACACTCTCACACAATCATACGCTCACACACTCACTAACGTACATACACTCAGAACCCTCCCACACATACAACTCCCATTTTCACACACATACTCAGACACACACACAGACTCACAAACTCACACACTAACAGACACTCACATACACACACACGCACACTTCGAAACTCACTGGACCCTATTTTACCATTTTGGTTCTAAGTTCTGGGCTGATTGAAACTGGGAGTGTTTCAGATCTGACTTTTAAGCTCGTTTTGAAGTGCCCCCACATGCACTGTGCCTGCAAAAATATCAGTGATTCCGAATCGTGCTACAGAAGCCTGTGGGTGGGGTTTTTTACACACCTGAAAACGTGCAAATCCGATTGGAGCTTCCAACCGCGCAGGCGCAAAAAGAAATGATAGAATGCTGTTCCCCTGCCACATCCCTCCCAGGCTGGATAATGCCTCCCCCTGGCTCCCACAGACATTGCCCCAATTCCCCAACATTACTGACCTCCCTTATCCCCCCACTTCCCTGCCACCCAGACCGATCACAGCCCTTTCCCCTCACTGATCTCAGACAGAGTGGCAGCAAGCCCCTTCCCTCCTCAATGACCTCTAACAGAATGGCAGTTGTCCCAAGTTGATCTCAAGTAGAGTGGCAGCAGACTCCCTTACCCCCTACCCTCACTGATCTTGGATAGAGCTGATCCCCCCTGGAGCTGTCCAGGGAAGGGGAGATGAAGGCTGTCAGCAACAATATGGTCTGGCTGCCATCAAAGGGGCATCTTTACAGCTACATGAAAGGGATGGGAGCAGAGGCACACGGTGCCCAGAAGGCTAGGGGTTACAATTCAGATGGGCAGCCTGGTTACTGCTGGCTTGGATTTCTGTGATGTCATCTTTTTTGTGCTTTGTTTTATGGTCAATGGAGAAATGTGAATCAAATTTTTAGCACCCTGGATTCCTCTCCCCCCCTTGCACTTAACCTTGTGTCCTGTGCGTCCAGATTCAGTCACCCCAGGGCCACTGGCATTGTGGCCCCCACTGCGGCTCCCACCCATCCTGCTCCAGTCAGCTCAGGATATGGCTGAAGGGACCTCTGAGGGTGGCACTGTTTTGGTGCCAGCTTCCACCTCGCAGTTTTGGGTGGAGGAAGGAATGTCCGAGGCCTCTGGCACGTGGGGGCTTGCCAGAGGTGAGGACTCAGCTGTCCCCAGGCTACTTGCTGGCCCTCTGAGATCACTTCTCCCTCAGCTGCTGGAGATGCAGCAACTGAGCCATGGAATGCAGGAAAGACTGATGGCCACACTGGACCAACTGTGAGTCTATTGAGAAGAGTCCCAAAGCTTTCAGATAGACCAGTGATTCCCAAGCCAATGCTGCAAGGGTGCATCCACAGTGGAAAGCCTGGGGCAGGGAATCCTCACCATGAGTGGTAGGCTCCAAATAATGGCTGAGTCACAACAGGCCACAGCTGAGGGACTGAACAGGATTCTTGAGGTTCTGTGGCCTGTGGCTGAACTTGCAGGAAGCCCAGCGGGACAGCACTGAAACTACAGTGGTCTATGAATGTGATCCAGTCACAGAGGGTCATGGCTGAGGGGCTGCAGAGCGTGGCCCAGTCTCAGAGGGCACTTGCTGCAGCCATTGACAGGTGCCCCTGACTCAGATGGCCATTGCTGAGGGCTCGACCACCATAGGTAGGACACAGGTGGTCCTCCAGGACCGGCAAGGCCAGGTGATGCTGGAGCTCACTGCTGAAGCACTCACATCTCATGGAGTGACCCAAGGGCCCTCAGGAACCTCAAGTTGATCCCATGCCGGAGACTGCGGCTGTGGCTACACCTTCTAACAAACCCCTTCCTGATACCAGGACATCTCAGGGACAGCAGGAAGCTGGCCATGGCCCTCAAGGACCAGGACCTCCAGAGGCTGTCCGCCAAGCACATCACATTCAACGGGGCAAGGTAGGCAGCTAGCCCCCTCCATCTCCGATGTCTCAGTGTCTCTCCAGAATGTACATAGTGGTAGGCCATGTAAGGTTAGGAAGTTGTCGTCGTACTACCATGACACGGGTAAAGGGCTGCACTAGCTGGATAGATCTTTAAGCACCTTAATGTTTTCCATTCACACTGTTTTATGTTAGAACTTATTATTTAAGCACCTTTATTGTCATCTCCACCTGTGACTAATTTGTCTCAGATTTGTCTTGAACAGGAATCCTCTTCCATTGGTGATCACCGGAGGAATGCTTCATATTGATGTCAGTTGGGGAGGCCATTCAATGCTGTGTCACTGAGAAAATGAAGCCACTGGTTCACCAGAATCCACAAGCAATTCCCTCCCCTCCCTTACCCCAGAGCCTTTATGGGAGTTTCAGATCCCTTACCCGTTACACAGACATGAGCTCAGGTGGGAGTCAGACTAATTTGCACCAGGGCATCATCATAATGGTGCTTAGTAAGTTGCCATCACCCTTCTGCTTGCCAAAGACGCTCACTACACAGGCCCACCATCTGGTATGATGATGTTGCAGGAGATAAAAAGACTTTGCGGGGAGTAGGGAGGGGGAATGGGACACACATGCACAGACACAGGTACCTAGTGACTGAACCGCCTGGTGATCAGACTTCCCTAGACATCCTCGCATGCCTCATTCAAACTGCCAGCCCTCCAGTGCCGGGGTGGTGTTGCTTGGCATGCTCCCTCTCTTCCTCCTCCTCCTGCTGGGCAGCTTCCTCCCCAGTGAAGCTTGGTCAGCCTCCACATTCTCCTTCTCCTCTTCCTCCAATAGGTGGCCCTTCTGCAATGCCAGATTTTGCAGGGCACAGCACACCACCACAATGTGGGGCAGGATCAGAGGGTTGTATTGTAGGGCCCTACAAGAGTGGTCCTGGCACTGGAATCACATTTTGAGGAGCCCTATCTACCTCTGCACTATTCAGCAGGTGGCTACATGGGCTTCATTCTAGCAGGTTTCTGCCTCAGTCACAGGCCTCCGCACAGGTATTATCAGCTCTGACTGAAGCGGGTAACCCATATCACCCACCAGCCACCCCACTGCCTGGACTCCTTCTCAAATGCTTCCAGTGTGTCAGAGGTCCTGAGAAAGAAGCTGTCGTGCATGCTGCCAGGGTGTCTCACACAGACACGCATAATGTTCATATTGTGGTCACACACCAATTGGACATCACAGAATGCAATTCTTTCTGTTGACGAATCTTTGTGGATTTTGCAGCGGGGCTTTGAGGTTGCGAACCCTACAGCCTGGGCTTCCTGATGGGCGTGGTCCAGGTTAAGTTTGATGTACTGACCAACCTAGGCATACAGGGCTTCCGGGTGCACAGCTGACTGGGAAATGCCACATATGTATCGGCTCGGGGTCTGGAAGGTGCCAGTTGCATAAAGATTCAGAGCAGCTGTTAATTTGAAACCAACCAAGAGTGAATGCCCCCCCTCTCTCTGCTCTGCAGTGTCAGATCCTGCAACGGGTGGCTCAGGTATTACACTGCAACAGGTGGCTCAGGTATTACACTGCAACGGGTGGCTCAGGTGTTACACTGCAACAGGTGGCTCAGGTGTTACACTGCAACAGGTGGCTCAGGTGTTACACTGCAACGGGTGGCTCAGGTGTTACACTGCAACGGGTGGCTCAGGTGTTACACTGCAACGGGTGGCTCAGGTGTTACACTGCAACGGGTGGCTCAGGTATTACGCTGCAACAGGTGGCTCAGGTGTTAGACTGCAACAGGTGGCTCAGGTGTTAGACTGCAACGGGTGGCTCAGGTGTTACACTGCAACGGGTGGCTCAGGTGTTACACTGCAACGGGTGGCTCAGGTGTTAGACTGCAACAGGTGGCTCAGGTGTTAGACTGCAACGGGTGGCTCAGGTGTTACACTGCAACGGGTGGCTCAGGTGTTACACTGCAACGGGTGGCTCAGGTGTTAGACTGCAACGGGTGGCTCAGGTGTTACACTGCAACGGGTGGCTCAGGTGTTAGACTGCAACAGGTGGCTCAGGTATTACACTGCAACAGGTGGCTCAGGTGTTAGACTGCAACAGGTGGCTCAGGTGTTACACTGCAACGGGTGGCTCAGGTGTTAGACTGCAACAGGTGGCTCAGGTATTACACTGCAACAGGTGGCTCAGGTGTTACACTGCAACAGGTGGCTCAGGTGTTACACTGCAACAGGTGGCGCAGGTGTTAGACTGCAACAGGTGGCTCAGGTGTTAGACTGCAACAGGTGGCTCAGGTGTTAGACTGCAACGGGTGGCTCAGGTGTTACACTGCAACGGGTGGCTCAGGTGTTACACTGCAACGGGTGGCTCAGGTGTTACACTGCAACGGGTGGCTCAGGTGTTAGACTGCAACAGGTGGCTCAGGTGTTAGACTGCAACGGGTGGCTCAGGTGTTACACTGCAACGGGTGGCTCAGGTGTTACACTGCAACGGGTGGCTCAGGTGTTACACTGCAACGGGTGGCTCAGGTGTTAGACTGCAACAGGTGGCTCAGGTGTTAGACTGCAACGGGTGGCTCAGGTGTTACACTGCAACGGGTGGCTCAGGTGTTACACTGCAACGGGTGGCTCAGGTGTTAGACTGCAACGGGTGGCTCAGGTGTTACACTGCAACGGGTGGCTCAGGTGTTAGACTGCAACAGGTGGCTCAGGTATTACACTGCAACAGGTGGCTCAGGTGTTAGACTGCAACAGGTGGCTCAGGTGTTAGACTGCAACGGGTGGCTCAGGTGTTAGACTGCAACGGGTGGCTCAGGTGTTACACTGCAACGGGTGGCTCAGGTGTTACACTGCAACGGGTGGCTCAGGTGTTACACTGCAACAGGTGGCTCAGGTGTTAGACTGCAACAGGTGGCTCAGGTGTTAGACTGCAACGGGTGGCTCAGGTGTTACACTGCAACGGGTGGCTCAGGTGTTACACTGCAACGGGTGGCTCAGGTGTTAGACTGCAACAGGTGGCTCAGGTGTTAGACTGCAACGGGTGGCTCAGGTGTTACACTGCAACGGGTGGCTCAGGTGTTACACTGCAACGGGTGGCTCAGGTGTTACACTGCAACGGGTGGCTCAGGTGTTAGACTGCAACAGGTGGCTCAGGTGTTAGACTGCAACGGGTGGCTCAGGTGTTACACTGCAACGGGTGGCTCAGGTGTTACACTGCAACGGGTGGCTCAGGTGTTAGACTGCAACGGGTGGCTCAGGTGTTACACTGCAACGGGTGGCTCAGGTGTTAGACTGCAACAGGTGGCTCAGGTATTACACTGCAACAGGTGGCTCAGGTGTTAGACTGCAACAGGTGGCTCAGGTGTTACACTGCAACGGGTGGCTCAGGTGTTAGACTGCAACAGGTGGCTCAGGTATTACACTGCAACAGGTGGCTCAGGTGTTACACTGCAACAGGTGGCTCAGGTGTTACACTGCAACAGGTGGCGCAGGTGTTACACTGCAACAGGTGGCTCAGGTGTTACACTGCAACAGGTGGCTCAGGTATTACACTGCAACGGGTGGCTCAGGTGTTAGACTGCAACAGGTGGCTCAGGTATTACACTGCAACAGGTGGCTCAGGTGTTAGACTGCAACAGGTGGCTCAGGTATTACGCTGCAACAGGTGGCGCAGGTGTTACACTGCAACAGGTGGCTCAGGTGTTACACTGCAACAGGTGGCGCAGGTGTTACACTGCAACGGGTGGCTCAGGTGTTACACTGCAACAGGTGGCTCAGGTGTTACACTGCAACAGGTGGCTCAGGTGTTAGACTGCAACAGGTGGCTCAGGTGTTACACTGCAACGGGTGGCTCAGGTGTTACACTGCAACGGGTGGCTCAGGTATTACACTGCAACGGGTGGCTCAGGTGTTAGACTGCAACAGGTGGCTCAGGTATTACACTGCAACAGGTGGCTCAGGTATTACACTTCAACGGGTGGCTCAGGTATTACACTGCAACAGGTGGCTCAGGTGTTACACTGCAACAGGTGGCTCAGGTGTTAGACTGCAACAGGTGGCTCAGGTATTACACTGCAACAGGTGGCTCAGGTATTACACTGCAACAGGTGGCTCAGGTGTTACACTGCAACAGGTGGCTCAGGTATTACACTGCAACAGGTGGCTCAGGTGTTAGACTGCAACAGGTGGCTCAGGTATTACACTGCAACAGGTGGCTCAGGTATTACACTGCAACAGGTGGCTCAGGTGTTAGACTGCAACAGGTGGCTCAGGTGTTACACTGCAACGGGTGGCTCAGGTATTACACTGCAACAGGTGGCTCAGGTGTTAGACTGCAACAGGTGGCTCAGGTGTTACACTGCAACGGGTGGCTCAGGTATTACACTGCAACAGGTGGCTCAGGTGTTAGACTGCAACAGGTGGCTCAGGTATTACACTGCAACAGGTGGCTCAGGTATTACACTGCAACAGGTGGCTCAGGTGTTAGACTGCAACAGGTGGCTCAGGTGTTACACTGCAACGGGTGGCTCAGGTGTTACACTGCAACAGGTGGCTCAGGTATTACACTGCAACAGGTGGCTCAGGTATTACACTGCAACAGGTGGCTCAGGTGTTAGACTGCAACAGGTGGCTCAGGTGTTACACTGCAATGGGTGGCTCAGGTGTTACACTGCAACAGGTGGCTCAGGTATTACACTGCAACAGGTGGCTCAGGTATTACACTGCAACAGGTGGCTCAGGTGTTAGACTGTAACAGGTGGCTCAGGTGTTACACTGCAACGGGTGGCGCAGGTGTTACACTGCAACGGGTGGCGCAGGTGTTACACTGCAATGGGTGGCTCAGGTGTTACGCTGCAACGGGTGGCTCAGGTGTTACACTGCAACAGGTGGCTCAGGTATTACACTGCAACAGGTGGCTCAGGTATTACACTGTAACGGGTGGCTCAGGTATTACACTGCAACAGGTGGCTCAGGTATTACACTGCAACAGGTGGCTCAGGTATTACACTGCAACGGGTGGCTCAGGTGTTAGACTGTAACAGGTGGCTCAGGTATTACGCTGCAACAGGTGGCTCAGGTATTACGCTGCAACAGGTGGCTCAGGTGTTACACTGCAACGGGTGGCTCAGGTGTTAGACTGCAACAAGTGGCTCAGGTGTTACACTGCAACAGGTGGCTCAGGTGTTACACTGCAACAGGTGGCTCAGGTATTACACTGCAACAGGTGGCTCAGGTATTACACTGCAACAGGTGGCTCAGGTGTTACACTGCAACAGGTGGCTCAGGTGTTAGACTGCAACAGGTGGCTCAGGTGTTACACTGTAACGGGTGGCTCAGGTATTACACTGCAACAGGTGGCTCAGGTATTACACTGCAACAGGTGGCTCAGGTGTTACACTGTAACGGGTGGCTCAGGTGTTACACTGCAACGGGTGGCTCAGGTATTACACTGCAACGGGTGGCTCAGGTGTTACACTGCAACAGGTGGCTCAGGTGTTAGACTGCAACAGGTGGCTCAGGTATTACACTGCAACAGGTGGCTCAGGTATTACACTGCAACAGGTGGCTCAGGTGTTACGCTGCAACAGGTGGCTCAGGTATTACACTGCAACAGGTGGCTCAGGTATTACACTGCAACAGGTGGCTCAGGTGTTAGACTGCAACGGGTGGCTCAGGTATTACACTGCAACAGGTGGCTCAGGTGTTACACTGTAACGGGTGGCGCAGGTGTTACGCTGCAACGGGTGGCGCAGGTGTTAGACTGCAACGGGTGGCGCAGGTGTTACACTGCAACGGGTGGTGCAGGTGTTACACTGCAACGGGTGGTGCAGGTGTTACACTGTCTCCTGTTGGAGGCGGAGCCATTGGCGGCACACGGTGTCTGTCATCTGTTCAAATGACACTCATGCATGGAACTGGCAGGGTCTCCACTCCCTCCTTCACCGGAACCTCCCCACCCCCGGATGAATAGTGGCCATCTCCGACTTCTGGTGGACTTCTCCTTCTACTCCTGCAAGTGGTAAGGTCTGTACTCACAATTCTTCCTCCTGCTCCTCCTCCTCCTCCTCAGCTCCAGCAACAACCGAAGGAACAGCAAGATCAGCCAGTTACATCGCAAAAATCATCTCCTCACACTGAAGTTGGGGGATGGTGGATGATTGGAGATGGAGAGGAATGCATGTAGAGGTTAAGGAATGCTGCTTGCCCCGAGCCCACAGCAGTCACTGTCTATACTGCCCATTCCCCCACCCATGTGCTCCTTGAAAAGTTCAGAGGGTGCAGCAGTGCAATTTGATGTTGTGTACATCCTTCAGCTGGAAGAGTGCTGAGTACACTAGGGCCTAGCAGCAACAAGACCCAAGATCACTGCTGTAAATCGGATATCGGACACCCTGCTGAGCAACAGCTACGCCCCCGCAAACACTCTCAGAGCCCTCCTCCTGATCCAAGAAACAAAATGGCCACAATGAAAGGACCCCCATAAGTAGCACAGAGCTGTCGGAGCGAGGTATTTATCAACTCACTAACCCTCACTGACGGAGCGCTCAAATCGGAGGTGGGCATGAGTTGCACCACTCGCCCGACTTTACCAAGTTTTCGTGACCAGAAATGGGCGCACCTTGATGGTAAAATCAGCCCCACGCACTCAAACTCATACTCACTCACAAACACGCACACTCCCAAACTCAAACACACTCTTACACTCAAATACACACACACTCATAAATTCTCACACACTCACTCAAAAACTCCCAGACTCACTCTCAAACTCTCACACTCTCAAACTCAGGCATTCACACACATACATACACTCAAACACAATCACACACTCTGACAATCACTTACACACACTCACAAACATACCCATATACTCTGTTACACACAGTTACAAACGCTCAAGCACACGTATACCCACACACACAAACAAAGACACACATAGGGCCTCATTCTCGAATCTCCGCACTCTGTGCATTGTAGAGATCACAATCATGAATACCAATAAAAGCTTGGGTGGGGCGGGACCTATTCACAGCAAAGTGGCTGAAATCGGCGAGATGAGCAGGAATGCGCACATGCACACGTCTCTGGGAGATCACTGAAAAGACCTCCCAGTATTGAGATCACTACCCTTCAACTTCCCCCCCAGACATCACTGGCCTCAGCGTTGACCCCCACAGCCCCCCACACAGACATTGCTGGCCTCATCGCCGGCCAACCCCACCCCACACCCCTGCCCCCCCCCATTGCCTCCCATGCCTTACAGACATTGTTGGCCACATCACTGGCCCCACCTTATAGATATCGCTGTCTCCCATACAGACATCACTGCACCACCCCCCCCCCCCCCCCCCGCCAACCCCCATACATACATTGCTGGGCACCCCCCCCACACAGGCATGACTGCCCACTCACCCCATGCCCCCACAGCTCTGGATAATGCGGGTACCCTAACCCTCCATCCTTTGAACATACTAACTTCACTGCTGCCCTGCAGAGAACTTGCGCTGTGCTGCCATGCACACGCTCAGCTTGCGAACATTTCCTCTATTGAATGGGAGCCCTGAGTATTGTACCCCTCCTGGACACAGCAGCTTATTGATTAGGAGCCCTGAGTATTGCGCTCTCCTCACTAGACACAGCAGCTTATTGAATGGCAGCCAGTTAGCACCCTGAGGGATGTGTGACACTCAATTGAAGTCAGCTTTCAAATTTCTCATAAGGAATTGTTGCCACCTGGCCTTGACTGGCCAAAGTCACTGCACCTGCACTCCCCTGGTCAACCAGGACTGTAAAGAAACTGCAGGAATGGACACACAGCTAGTCACGCCACAAAGATGTCTTTGAGGAAATCTGTCCCAAGTGCTGCCTGCTTGATGCTGTGGAGGAGAGGCATCAGTGGATATTCCTCAGTCAGGGCCCTTGCCCAAGGGAAGTAGCTACCACATCATTGTGGGACGAGGTGGCAGATGCAGTGAATGCCCGGAGCCTGACATTGCAATCTGGCCAGCAGTGTAAAAAGAAACTGTATTACCTTCTTCAAGGAGCAAGGGTGAGTGAGCATCCCACTTGGAAACCCACACATGGTTGACATGGATCTCCAACCCTGCTTAGAAAACTGAAGGGCATGCAAGAAGGCTCTGTTCCCCCAAGAACGGAATCTAACTCCTTCCCCTCACCCCTCAATGAGCACTCTTCAGTGGAGACCCTTTTCCTCGAAACTGCCAGCACAACATCCGAGACACAGGCACACATTGCACACCATGCACTTCAATAAATTAATGCTTGTTATCCACCTTATGTTCCTGCAGGAGAAAAATATGCATAACTATTGTGAGAGGGCACAGCCTGGTGGTAGTGTGCCTGATCTGCAGTAGCTGACCAGCTTCAAACAGTGTGTCAGGGAGTTGGCAGAGGGTGATGGGGCATCCAGAGTAGTGATGGACAGCCAGATTGGTGTCCAGCAAGCAAGTGAGCAAAGCTTAGCCCTCAACTGAGGTCCTCCTTGATCTAGGTGTGATGCTATATAGAGTGTTTCACCTCCCTCCCCCTAACGTGGGTTCTTTATTGTAGCTCTGTACCCAGACGAACTTGGCCCTTCAGGTGTTGGCGCTTACCCCTGCTGCTCTGGAACAGCATGTATTAACATACAGTGAAAAGTATTGTTTCTTGTGCACAAAACAGACAAAACATACTGTTCATAGAGTAGGAAACGAGAGAGTGCAGAATGTAGTGTTACAGTAAAACTAGGGTGTAGAGAAAGATCAACTTAATGCAAGGTAACTCCATTCAAAGTCTGACATCAGCAGGGAAGAAGCTGTTCCTGAGTCGGTTGGTATGTGACCTCAGACTTTTGTATCTTTTTCCTGAAGGAAGATGAGAGAATGTTCGGGGTGTGTGGGGTCCTTAATTATGCTGGCTGCTTTGCTGAGACAACAGGAAGTGTAGACAGAGTCAATGGACGAGAGGCTGATTTGTGTGATGGATTGGGCTACATTCATGACCTTTTATGGTCTTGTTCAGAGCAGGAGCCATACCAAGTTGTGATACAGCCAGCTATGGTGCATCTGTAAAGATTGGTGAGAGTCGTAGCTGGCATGCCAAATTTCCTTAGTCTTCTAAGAAAGTAGGGGCGTTGTTGGGCTTTTTTTAACTACAGTGTTGGAATGGGGGGACCAGGACAGGTTGTTGGTGATCTGGATACCTAAAAACCTGAAGCTCTCGACCCTTTCTACTTCGTCCCCTTTACGCTTCCTGAAGTCGATGATAATTTCCTTTGTTTTGTTGACATCAAGAGGGAGATTATTGTTGCCGCACCAGTTCACTAGATTTTCTATCTCATTCCTGTACTCTGTCTCGTCATTGTTTGAGGTCCTATTACAGTGGTGTCATCAGCAAATTTGAAAATAGATTGGAGGGGAATTTGGCCGTACAGTCATAGGTGTATAAGTAGTAGGCTGAGAACACAGCTTTGTGGGGCACCGGTATTGAGGATGATCGTGGAGGAGGTGTTGTTGCCTGTCCTTACTGATTGTGGTCTGTGAGTTAGGAAATTCAGGATCCAATTGCAGAGGGAGATGCTGAGGTGCAGGCCATGGGGTTTGGAGATGAGTTTCATGGGAATAATAGTGTTGAAGGATGAGCCTTTAGTCAATAAATAAGAGACTGACATAGATGTCCTTGTTATCTAAGTGTTCCAGGGTTGAGTGCAGGGCCAGGAAGATGGCATCTGCTGTAGACCTGTTGCAGTGGTAGGCAAACCGTAGTGCATCCACGTAGTCCAGGAAGCTGGAATTGATTCATGCCATGACTAACCTTTTGAAGTACTTCACCATGATGGATGTTAGAGTCACCGGCCGATCGTCATTAAGGCACGCTGCTTGGTTCTTCTTAGATACCAGGATGATGGTCATCTTCTTGAAGCAGATAGGGACTTCAGATTGTTGTAAGGAGAGGTTGAAAATGTCTGTGAATATCCCTGCCATCTGATCCGCGCAGGATCTGAGTGCTCTTCCCGTTACCCCATCCGGGTCAGTCACTTTCTGTTGGTTGACCTTCGAGAAGGCTGCTCTGACACTTGCAACAGTGACCCCATCCTCTAGCCTTCAACCAAGACTCACAACCATTGGCAGTCCAGCCCCATTAACAGGTTTGGATATTTCTGGGGACAAGGTGGTGGGATGAGAGAGGCTGGGGAAGGGTGATGTGGTTTGAGGGCCCAGTTCGGTTTGAAGGGGGAATGGTGGCTGCACTTGCTCCTGGGGTGTAGTGGATGTGTGGTGGTTGCAGCCCCCTCACTGCACAGCACCAGCTCGGTGAAGTGGGCTGTAATTAAAGTGTTCCTAGCTGCCCTTCCCTATCGGACACCTGCCATCGCTGGCTGCCCTTTTCCCTCTGGCTCCTCATAAGGCAGGACATCCACCTCACTCCCTCGCCGCTCCTCCTCCTTCTCCCCATCCTGCTCCAACTGGTCTCCCTGCTGCTTTGCGATGTTGTGTAGAGCACAGCAAACTATTATGCATGAGGCCTGCACAGGGTCATATTAGAGGACCCCTCCCAGCAGCTGAACTGCATTTGAAGCAGGCCGATACACTGCTCTACAATGGACAGGGAGGCTGTACGGGCCTCATTGTAGCAGGTCTCTGCCTCGGTCTCAGCTATCACCTTAGTGGGTAACCTTTGCTGCCCAGTTACCATCCCGGCAGCCTGGGCTGACCTTCAAAGAGACCAGGCATGTCCAACTGCCTGAGAACAAAGCTGCCATGAACACTCTCTGGAAGGCGTGCACCGACCTGCATGATCCTCATGAGATGGTGACTGACAATTTGAATGGTCAGAGAGCTGGAACCCTTTTCAGTTGACAAGTGGCTGCGGTCCTCCATTTGGGGCAAAACAATGTGTGTCCCCATCCACTGCTCCCTGACATTTGGAATCCCAGCAATGGCAGCAAAGCTGAGAGCCTGGGCCCACATCAAAGTTTTTGTACTGCCTGCCCTGGTATATAGGGCATCTATGACCTGCTGCACACATCTGTGCATGGAGGCCTGGGAGATCCCACTAAGGTCGCCACTGGGTGCCTGAAATGACCCAGATGCAAAAACATTCAGGGCAGCTGTCATCTTGACATCCACAGGGAGTGGGTGATGGCCCCTCCCCTGAGGTGCCAGATGTGCAAGCATCTCACATAGGTGCTACCCACTGCTCTTGGAGAGCTGCAGCCTGTAACGACACATCGCCTCTGAGAGGCCTTCAAATGAGTTCTGGGGCCAGTACCTCCGTGTCCTCAGTACCCTCTGCCTTCTATACACTCACGTGGGAGACTGCTCACCCACTTCCTGGCCCTCAGTGGCAGCCCCCTGCCCTCCTTCCTGAGGGACTGGTACTGGATGTCCCTGTGGTGGTCTCTCCATGCCCACCGTCTCCTGAACAGTCAACTCCTCCACCATCAGCTCCAAATCAATCAATCCAAGATCCATCTGCACAGTAGGATTTGGAAAGAATGACAGATTAATGTTATTGGCTGCATAGACCCAGCAACATCCCAGTCCCTCACATGGGCCAGTACCCCCACTTCTGGGTGCTGGCAGCACCACACAATCCATGGTGCCATGTGTGACCTGATTAGAGTTGTGTGAAATTCCCAGTATGACAAATGCTGGCACAGATTATGCAGATTGCAGCCGTGGGCACTGCAACCCTTGAGCCATTGCCATGTGTGCAACTGCAGCACCCTTTACAGGCATGTGTTGCTGGTCTGTGTCACAGGGCAGAGACAGACTGTAAATCATCACCAGATGTGTGCCCAGTGACAGCAGGTTCTATGCAATTCATGTCTGAACCTCGGCACCCCAGCCTGGAGCAGCAGCTGCTTCATCTGGTTAGACCTCAGTCAGCACATTGCGCACTCTCACCGACACCACCTACCCAAAACCCCAGCATTCAGTGCAGTCCCTGACCACACCCCATGGCAAGACAATGCCACCTCATAGTGCCTTGAAGGATAAGGATTCCTACAGGGACCCTCCCCCACAGAGCTCTGAGGAAAGAGAAGCCCCCCCGCTCCTCTATCCCCCACCCCCACCCCCACTCCAGATATCACTAGTCCATGAGCCAGCACCTGAAGACAGCCAGGAGGAAGCCCATCAAGCATCTCCAGGGCCTGCCTGCAACATCCCCGCATTCCGCTCGCAGCACTTACTTTCTCATGCCAGTTCAAGGCTGCCACGCATGGTTGAGAACTTTATATACCTAATCTGATTTGCAGCACAGTAACATTATGCCAAAGAAGTGGGAGATGCTAACGTGGGCATAGATTACCATGTCGATCCTGAAAATGGCATGCTAAAGTATGATAAGTAATGCAGATGAGCGGTACACTGGTTTTCAGTGTGGACCCAATGGTGCCATTTTTTTCCAGTTGGGAGGTGCATGTGGATCCTAAATGTTCACGAGGATCCTGCAAAATGGCCGACACAAGGATCTCCCAACTCGATACACTAAAAAATTGGTGTGTTGCGATGGGAGAATCGGGCCCATGGATGGATATGCTCAAATATGTTCATGCGCACATATAGAACATAGAATATAGAACACTACAGCACAAACAGGCCCTTCGGCCCACGAGTTGCGCCGATCACATCAACACCTATCTATAACCCCCAATCCCATAAAACCCCATATGCTCATCCAGAAGTCTTTTAAAAGACCCCAGCGAGTTCGCCTCCACCACCACTGACGGCAGCCGATTCCACTCACTCACCACCCTCTGAGTGAAAAACTTACCCCTAACATCACTTCTGTACTTTCCTCCCCGCACCTTAAATCTGTGTCCTCTCATAGCGACCATTTCAACCCGGGGAAATAGCCTCTGAGAATCCACCCTATCCATTCCTCTCAACATTTTATAAACCTCTATCAGGTCGCCTCTCAACCTTCGTCTCTCCAGGGAAAAGAGACCCAGTTCCCTCAACCTAACTTCATAAGGCATGCCTCCCAGTCCAGGCAACATCCTTGTAAATCTCCTCTGTACCCTTTCAATAGCTTCTACGTCTTTCCTATAGTGAGGCGACCAGAACTGCGCACAGTACTCCAAATGAGGCCTGACAAGAGTCTTATAAAGTTGCAGCATTACCTCCCGACTCCTAAACTCAATCCCTCGATTAATGAAGGCCAGTACACCATACGCCTTCTTGACCACCTCTTCCACCTGCGAGGCCGATTTAAGAGTCCTGTGGACCCGGACCCCAAGATCCTTCTGCTCTTCAACACTACTCAGACTCCTGCCCTTGATAGAGTACTCGTTCATCCCGTTGGTTCTGCCAAAATGGACGACTACGCATTTATCCGCGTTGAAGTCCATCTGCCACTTCTCCGCCCAGTCCTGCATCCTATTTATGTCCTGCTGCAACAAATATAGACACAGACATATATAGATACACAGATATACTCATGCATGCACACAGATACACAGGTACACACAAACACACACACACATTAGAACCATTGGACCATAGAAAAGTTACAGTACTGAAGGAGGCCATTCAGCCCATCTTGTCCATGCTAGCCTGAGCACATCCAAGTGACCTTTCTAATCCCACCTTCCAACACCCAGCCCATAGCCCAATAGTGTACTGCATTAAGGTGAAGATTCAGGTACTTTTTTAAAAGAATTAAGGGTCTTTGCCTCCACTATCAACTCAGGCAGTGAATTCCAGACATTCATCATCCTCTGCATAAAAAATGTTCTTCCTGATGTCCCCTCTATACTTTCTGCCACTTACCTTGAATCTATGTTCCCTGGGTCTAGAATTCTCCAACAAGGGAAGCAATTTTATTCTGTCCACTTAATCTCTTCCCCTCATAATTTTGTGTACCTCACTCAAGTCAGAGTCATAGAGGTTTACAGCATGGAAACAGGCCCTTCTGCCCGACTTGTCCATACCACCCTTTCTTTTTAAAACCCCTAGACTAATCCCAATTGCCCACACTTGGCCCATATCCCTCTATACCCATCATACCCATGTAACTATCTAAATGCTTTTTAAAAGATAAAATTATACCCGCCTCTACTACTATCTCTGGCAGCTTGTTCCACTCACCACTCTCTATGTGAAAAAATTGCCCCTCTGGACCCTTTTGTATCTCACCTTAAACCTATGCCCTCTAGTTTTAGACTCCACTACCTTTGGGAAAAGATATTGACTATTCACCTTGTCTATGTACCTCATTATTTTATAGGCCTCTATAAGGTCACCCCTCAGCCTCCTACGCTCCAGAGAAAAAAAGTCCCAGTCTATTCAGCCTCTCCTTAAAACTCAATCCATCAAGTCCCTGGAGCATCGTGGTAAATCTTTTCTGCGCTCTTTCTAGTTTAATAATATCCTTTCTATAATAGGGTGACAGGAATTGCACACAGTATTCCAAGTGTGGCCTTACCAATGTCTTGTACAACTTCAACAAGACGTCCCAACTCCTGTATTCAATGTTCTGACTGATGAGACAAAGCATGCCGAGTGCCTTCTTCACTACTCTGTCCACCTGTGATTCACTTTCAAGGAGCTATGAACATGTAGCCCTAGATCTCTTAGTTCTGTAGCTCTCCCCAACGCCTTACCATTAACTGAGTAAGTCCTGTCCTGTTCAATCTACCAAAATGCATCACCTTGCATTTGTCTAAATTAAACTCCATCTGCCATTGGCTGTCTAATAGGAGGCAGAGAGTGGGGGTCAATGGATGCTATTCGGATTGGCGGTTGGTGACTAGTGGAGTGCCCCAGGGGTCGGTGCTGGGGCCTCAGCTATTTACCATTTATATAGATGATCTGGAGGAGGGAACCGAGTGTATGGTGTCGAAATTTGCTGATGACACCAAGATTGGTGGAACAGCAAATTGTGCGGAGGGTGTGGAGAGTCTGCAGAAGGATCTAGATAGGCTGGGTGAATGGGCCAGGAACTGGCAAATGGAATTTAATGTTGGCAAGTGCGAGGTGGTCCACTTTGGTAGGAATAATGGTAGGATGGACTATTACTTACGTGGCGAAAAACTGCAGCAGGCGACGGTGCAGAGGGACCTCGGGGTCCTTGTGCATGAGTCGCAAAAACCCAGCCTGCAGGTGCAGCAGGTGGTCAGGAAGGCGAATGGGATGCTGGCCTTCATAGCGAGGGGGATTGAATATAAAAGTAGGGAGGTCTTGCTGCAGCTGTATAGGGCATTGGTGAGGCCGCTGCTGGAGTACTGTGTGCAGTTTTGGGCGCCGTACTTACGCAAGGATATTTTGGCCTTGGAGGGAGTGCAGAGGAGGTTTACTAGGCTGATACCGGAGTTGAGGGGGTTGAGCTATGAGGAGAGGCTGAATAAACTAGGCTTGTACTCGTTAGAGTTTAGAAGAATGAGGGGAGATCTCATTGAGACATATAAGATGATGAATGGGATGGATAGGATAGAGGTGGAGAGGCTCTTCCCGCTCAGAAAGGACAGTAGGACTAGGGGGCACAGCCTCAAGATAAAGGGGGGGGCAGTTTAGAATGGAGTTGAGGAGGAACTTCTTCACTCAAAGGGTGGTGAATCTCTGGAATTCTCTGCCCGTTGACGTGGTGGAGGCTACCTCGCTAAATATATTTAAGACGCGGGTTGATGGGTTTTTGATAAGCAAGGAGATTAAGGGTTATGGGGAGAGAGCAGGAATGTGGAACTGAGCCACGACAGATCAGCCATGATCTTATTGAATGGCGGGGCAGGCTCGAAGGGCTAGATGGCCTACTCCTGCTCCTATTTCTTATGTTCTTATTTGTCAGCCCATAGGCCCAATTGATCAAGATCCCATTGCAACTGAAGATAACATTCTTCACTATCCAATATGCCACCAATCTTGGTGTCATCTGCAAACTTACTAACCATGCCCCCTATATTCTCATCCAAATCATTAATATAAATGACAAATAACAGTGGGCCCAGCACTGATCCCTGAGGCACACCGCTGGTCACAAGCCTCCAGTTTGAAAAACAACTCTCCACAACCACCCTCTGGTTTCTGTTAAGAAACCAATTCTGTGTCCATTTAGATACCTCACTCTGGATCGTGTGAGATTTACCTTTATGCAACAATCTACCATGTGGTACCTTGTCAAAGGCCTTGCTAAAGTCCACATGGACATCAACTGCAAAGTCAACCCTCAGCCTTCTTTGTTCCAAGGAAAATAACCTCCATCTATTCAATATACCCTGGTTGGTACACATTTTTAGCCCTGGCAATATTCTTGTAAACCTCACTCTGCACTCTCTCCAGAGCAATTACATCCTTCCTGTAATATGGTGACCAGAACTGCACACAATACTCCAGTTGTGGCGTCACCAGTGTTTTATACAATTCAAACATTTTATCCTTCCTTTTATATCTTATACCACTGCCAAAGGAGGAGAGCATCCCACATGTCTTCTTTGTAACCTTGTCAATGTGAACTGCTGCTTTTAGGGATATGTGTTCTTAGAACATAAAACATAGAAAAACTACAGCACAAACAGGCCCTTTGGCCCACACGTTGTGCCGATGATATCCCTACCTGCTAGGCTTACCTATAACTCTCAATCCTATTAACTCCCATGTACTCATCCAGAAGTCTCTTAAAAGACCCGGTCCCCAGGACCGGATGGAATGCATCCGAGGGTTCTGAAAGAAATGGCGGAGGTGATAGTGGATGCCTTGGTGATTATTTTCCAAACGTCGCTGGATTCCGGGGAAGTGCCAGAAGATTGGAAAACGGCTAATGTTACGCCGTTGTTTAAGAAGGGTGACAGGCAAAAGGCAGGGAATTATAGGCCGGTTAGTTTAACGTCTGTTGTAGGTAAAATGTTAGAATCCGTCATCAAGGAGGAAATAGCGAGGCATCTTGAGGGGAATTGCTTGATAGAGCAGACGCAGCACGGTTTTGTTAAGGGGAAGTCGTGTCTGACAAATTTATTGGAGTTCTATGAGGATGTATCTAGGGCGGTAGATAGAGGAGAGCCGGTGGATGTGGTCTTTCTTGATTTTCAGAAGGCGTTTGACAAGGTACCTCACAAGAGGTTATTGCAGAAGGTCAGGGGACATGGAGTTGGGGGTAGGGTGTTAGCGTGGATAGAGCATTGGCTGTCAAATAGGAGGCAGAGAGTGGGGGTCAACGGGTGCTATCCGGATTGGCGGTTGGTGACTAGTGGAGTGCTCCAGGGGTCGGTGCTGGGGCCTCAGCTTTTTACCATTTATATAGATGATCTGGAGGAGGGAACCGAGTGTAGGGTGTCGAAATTTGCTGATGACACCAAGATTGGTGGAACGGCAAATTGCGCGGAGGGTGGGGAGAGTCTGCAGAAGGATCTAGATAGGCTGGGCAAATGGGCCAGGAACTGGCAAATGGAATTTAATGTTGGCAAGTGCGAGGTGGTCCACTTTGGTAGAAATAATGGTAGGATGGACTATTACTTACATGGCGAAAAACTGCAGCAGGCGACGGTGCAGAGGGACCTGGGGGTCCTTGTGCATGAGTCGCAAAAACCCAGCTTGCAGGTGCAGCAGGTGGTCAGGAAGGCGAATGGGATGCTGGCCTTCATAGCGAGGGGGATTGAATATAAAAGTAGGGAGGTCTTGCTGCAGCTGTATAGGGCATTGGTGAGGCCGCAGCTGGAGTACTGTGTGCAGTTTTGGTCGCCGCACTTACGCAAGGACATTTTGGCCTTGGAGGGAGTGCAGAGGAGGTTTACTAGGCTGATACCGGAGTTGAAGGAGTTGAGCTATGAGGAGAGGCTGAATAAACTAGGTTTGTACTCGTTAGAGTTTAGAAGAATGAGGGGAGATCTCATTGAGACATATAAGATGATGAATGGGATGGATAGGATAGAGGTGGAGAGACTCTGCCCGCTCAGAAAGGACAGTAGGACTAGGGGGCACAGCCTCAAGATAAAGGGGGGACGGTTTAGAACGGAGTTGAGGAGGAACTTCTTCACTCAAAGGGTGGTGAATCTCTGGAATTCTCTGCCCGTTGAAGTGGTGGAGGCTGCCTCGCTAAATATTTTTAAGACGGGGGTTGATGGGTTTTTGATAAGCGAGGGGATTAAGGGTTATGGGGAGAGGGCGGGAATGTGGAACTGAGTCACGACAGATCAGCCACGATCTTATTGAATGGCGGGGCAGGCTCGAAGGGCTAGATGGCCTACTCCTGCTCCTATTTCTTATATGAATTTGCCTCCACCGCCACTGATGGTAGCCAATCCCACCCACCCACCACCCCTGAGTGAAAAACTTAACCCTGATTTCTCCTCTGTACCTACTCCCCAGCACCTTAAACCTGTGTCCTCTCATAAGAACATAAGAAATAGGAGCAGGAGTAGGCCATCTAGCCCTTCGAGCCTGCCCCTGCCATTCAATAAGATCATGGCTGATCTGTCGTGGCTCAGTTCCACTTTCCCGCCCTCTCCCCATAACCCTTAATCCCCTCTCTTATCAAAAACCCATCAACCCGCGTCTTAAAAATATTTAGCGAGGCAGCCTCCACCACTTCAACGGGCAGAGAATTCCAGAGATTCACCACCCTTTGAGTGAAGAAGTTCCTCCTCAACTCCGTTCTAAACCGCCCCCCTTTTATCTTGAGGCTGTGCCCCCTAGTCCTACTGTCCTTTCTGAGCGGGAAGAGTCTCTCCACCTCTATCCTATCCATCCCATTCATCATCTTATACGTCTCAATGAGATCTCCCCTCATTCTTCTAAACTCTAACGAGTACAAGCCTAGTTTATTCAGCCTCTCCTCATAGCTCAACCCCCTCAACTCCGGTATCAGCCTAGTAAACCTCCTCTGCACTCCCTCCCAGGCCAAAATATCTTTGCGCAGGTGCGGCGCCCAAAACTGCACATAGTACTCCAGCTGCGGCCTCACCAATGCCCTATACAGCTGCAGCAAGACCTCCCTACTTTTATATTCAATCCCCCTCGCTATGAAGGCCAGCATCCCATTCGCCTTCCTGACCACCTGCTGCACCTGCAAGCTGGGTTTTTGCGACTCATGCACAAGGACCCCGAGGTCCCTCTGCACCGTCACCTGCTGCAGTTTTTCGCCACGTAAGTAATAGTCCTTCCTACCATTATTCCTACCAAAGTGGACCACCTCACACTTGCCAACATTAAATTCCATTTGCCAGTTCCTGGCCCATTCGCCCAGCCTATTTAGATCCTTCTGCAGACTCTCCACACCCTCCGCACAATTTGCCGTTCCCCCAATCTTGGTGTCATCAGCAAATTTCGACACCCTACACTCGGTTCCCTCCTCCAGATCATCTATATAAATGGTAAAAAGCTGAGGCCCCAGCACCGACCCCTGGGGCACTCCACGAGTCACCAACCGCCAATCCGAATAGCACCCGTTGACCCCCACTCTCTGCCTCCTATTTGACAACCAATCCTCTATCCATGCTAACACCCTACCTCCAACTCCATGTCCCTTGACCTTCTGCAATAACCTCTTGTGAGGTACTTTGTCAAACGCCTTCTGAAAATCTAGAAAGACCACATCCACCGGCTCTCCTCTATCCACCGCCCTAGACACATCCTCATAGAACTCCACTAAATTTGTCAGACACGACTTCCCTTTAATGAAACCGTGCTGCGTCTGCTCTATCAAGCAATTCCCTTCAAGATGCCTCGCAATTTCCTCCTTAATGACGGATTCTAACATTTTACCTACCACAGACGTTAAACTAACCGGCCTATAATTCCCCGCCTTTTGCCTGGCACCCTTCTTAAACAACGGCGTAACATTAGCCATTTTCCAATCATCCGGCACTTCCCCAGAATCCAGCGACGTCTGGAAAATAACCACCAAGGCATCCACTATCACCTCCGCCATTTCTTTCAGAACCCTCGGATGCATCCCATCCGGTCCTGGGGACTTGTCCACAATCAGCCCCTCCAGTCTGTCGAGCACCACCTCTCTAGTAACAGTAATGTCATTAAGACCCTCCAGTCCTGCCACCTTTCCATCGCTAACACCCGGCAAATTATTCACGTCCTCCTCCGTGAAGGCAGAAACAAAAAAGTTATTCAATACCTTAGCCATATCCTCATCCCCTACCACTAGGTCCCCTTTCTCATCCTCTAAAGGACCAACATTCACCCTAGCCAGCCTCTTCCTTTTATATATTTATAAAAGCTCTTGCTATCCTTTTTTATATTAAGCACTAGCCCAGCTTCATAGTTTCTCCTACCCTTCTTTATCAACTTCTTTGTCAATCTTTGTTGACATTTAAACCTCTCCCAATCCTCTTCTCGCCCACTACTCTTAGCTACACTAAATTCCTCCGCTTTTAATTTAACACTTTCCTTCACCTCCTTCGTTATCCACGGCTTATTACCTCTCCTCCTACGGTCCTTTTTGACCATCGGAATAAATTTCTGCTGAGCACCAAGAAAGATCTCCTTAAAGATCCACCACTGCTCCTCAACAGACCCTCCCTCCAACGTGCTCCCCCAGTCCACATTTGCCAATTCTTCTCTCATCCTACCGTACTCCCCTCTATTCAAACAAAGGATGCGTGTCCGGGAACCCATTTTCTCCTCCTCCATCTGCACCAGAAACTCCACCATACAATGATCACTCTCCCCAAGAGGATCCTTCGCCACAAGGTCCCTAATTCTACCCGCCTCATTACATAGCACCAGATCCAAGATAGCTTGCTCCCTTGTCGGCTCCAACACACACTGTTCGAGGAAACTATCCCAGCAGCATTCCAAGAACTCTTCCTCGAGCCCCCCGCGTCCAACATGGGTCGACCAATCAATATGCAGATTGAAATCCCCCAAAACTACGGCCGTCCCATTCCTGCACGCCGCACTTATTTGCGCGTTAACAGCCCGCCCCACCTCCAGATCATTATTCGGGGGCCTATAGACGACACCCACCAGCGTCTTCCTCCCTTTGCTGTTCCTAATCTCCACCCACAACGATTCCACCCTCTGCTCCTTGGCTCCAATATCATCCCTTGCTACCACCGTGATGCTATCCTTAATCAGCAGAGCTATGCCCCCCCCTTTTCCCTCCTGCCTATCCTTCCTAAACACTTGATAGCCCTGTACATTCAGCTCCCAGTCCCTGTCACCCTGCAGCCACATCTCTGTAATGGCCACCAGATCGTATCCATTTGTGTCGATCTGCGCCACCAGCTCATCCACTTTATTCCGAATGCTTCATGCATTCAGATAAAGCGCTTTCATCCTAGCCTTCACCTGGACCCTATTTGCCGTAACGCCACCAACCATACTCACGCCCCCTACTCCCTCTATTATTGGGACATCCTTGGCCTCTTCCCTTACCTGTACCCTCTCCTTAACTTTAGACCTCGTAACGTCACCTACCCTCGCACCCACCCCCCCAAATTAGTTTAAAGCCCTGTCTACAGTCCTCTTTACTCGATTCGCCAGCACTCTGGTCCCAGCATGGTTCAGACCAACCCCATCCCGCCCGAACAGGTCCCACCTACCCCAATACTGGTGCCAATGTCCCATAAATTCAAACCCATTCCTCCCACACCAATCCCTGAGCCACCCATTCACTTCCTTAATCCTGTCAACCCTACACACATCTGCACTCAGTTCAGGCAGTAGCCCAGAGATAACCACCTTGTCGGTTCTACTTTTTAATTCCATTCCCAGCTTTTCATACTCCCTCCCCAGATCCTCAGTCCGCACTTTGCCTACGTCGCCGGCACCCACATGTACCACAACGACCGGATTCTCACCCTCCCACTCCAGGTTCCTCTGCAGCCCAGCTGTGACATCCTGTACCCGAGCACCAGGCAGACAACACACCCTTCTGTGCACTTTGTCATTGTGACAAAGGACAGTGTCAATACCCTTCACCCCACTATCCCCAATCACTACTACGTTCCTTTTCCCCCTCTCTTTGCCTATGTCCTGCTGCAGCACTGTACCGTGTGCAGTTTGCTCACCAACCTCACCTGCCTCGTTCTCGTCCAGCCTGGAAGCAAGAACCTCAAACCTGTTATGCAGATTAAGAGGCTGAGGCCTCCGCTCCTCACCCCCCTTCCTCCTCCCAGCAGCCCCCTCTTGTCCCTGACCCTTAGAGTTAGCCAGTCTAGAGGGGGTGGATGTCACTTGCACCCCATTGACAATGGCATCCTCTCTCCCCTTGATGAGCCTCAGTGTCTGTAGCTCAGAGGCCAGCTCATCCACCTTGAGCTGGAGCTCCTCCAGCAACCTGCACTTACTACAGACATGGTCACTGGGAAGGACCCTGGAGTCCATCAGTTCCCACATCATACAGAAACCACACATCACATGCCCTTCCATTATTCACTGTAGTAGTTTTGAAAAAAATTTTTTTTTGTTTTTTTTTCCCTTGTCTTTCAAACGAACTCACCTGGCCTTTTTTCCCTCCAGCCCTTTTTGATATTAAGCCCTAATAGCTCACTCTGCTTCCCACTCACTCCGCTGCCCGCTCAGACACTGCCCGCTGTCTACACCAGGCCTCCTTTTAAACCTGGCGCTGATTTAAAGCTGATGGCCCACAACTGCCTGCTAACCACTCCCTCAGAATTCTTAAAGCAGTAAATACAATAAATAAATTCTTTAAACAGTTCTACAAAGAACAAAGTGCTTTAAACTTATTTTAAACAGGTTTTTAACAGGTAAAATCTTAGCTCTCTCTCTGCTCCTTCACTCGTCTGCTCATAGCAACCATTTCAGCCCTGGGAATACAGCCTCTGAGAATCCACCCGATCTATACCTCTCAACATCTTATACACTTCTATCAGGTCACCTCTCATCCTTCGTCTCTCCAAGGAGAAAAGACTGAGCTCCCTCAACCTATCCTCATGAGGCATGCCACCCAATCTAGGCAACATCCTTGTAAATCTCCTCTGCACCCGTTCAATAGCTTCCACATCCCTCCTGTAATTAGGCAACCAGAACTGAGCACAGTACTCCAAGAGGGGTCTGACTAGGGTCTTATAAAGCTGCAGCATTATCTCCCGACTCCTGAACTCAATCCAATCCTCCAGTGTGCGACTAACATTTGCAAAATATGCCCTGGTTTCACTTCTACATTATCCTTGATTCAGCTCCTGACTCCCCAAAGCCTATCCATCACCTACAAAGCACAAGTCAGGAGTGTCATGGAATTCTCTCCACTTGTCTGGATGAGTGCAGCTCCAACAATAGTCAAGAAAATCAATACTATCCAGGACAAAGCAGTCCACTTGTGTAATAACTTCACGGAGGCGAAAGTCCCGTCACCGAGTTACTTTATTTACACCATACATCTGTACACAGCCAACACTCCCATTGCTCCCTGCCGAATGCAGCTGGGAATCTGACACACCTTCTTTAAATACGGAGCATGAGGCTCCCTGATTTAACCATCAATTCAGACTCATCAGGTACTTCTTTTCAGGTACCAACTAATTATACAAAATCAAATTAACTCAGGGACAGATTGAAAGGAGCAGCTCCCCAAAAGGAGGGGGAACAGCAGGAACAAAAACCAAAATCAAAAGGAAACTTAAAACATCAAATCAAAAGGTGATTGTTGGGGTATATAATACACCCCAGCCCCCGCGGTTCAACCCCAATCAAATAAACTAACTCAAATTAACATAGGGACAAATTAAAAGGGGCAGCTCCTCAAAAGGAAGGGGAACAGCCTGAACAAAAAACAAAGTACAAAGGAAACTTAAAACATTAAATCAAAAGGTGATTATTAGGATCAATAATACACCCCAGCCCCTGCGGTGCCCAGCTGGCAAAGACTCATCAGGTAGATCATACTTTAGCAAGCCAACCTCATTAGCCTGGCTGATGTCATCACACCCACTCTACTCCCAGCATCTACTATACTGTGTCCACTGTACCCACAGAACCAACTGTACCCTGAGCACCCAATTTACCCCTGAGCTCGCTGCACACACAACCCGTACTTTACCAGATAAAACAGGGCCTTGACTAACACACTGACCTGTCCTTTCTTAAAGCTGACTTTTTTTTGCTATGATGAATATTGAATCTTTTTTGTCATTATTTCATTGGTGATTTCTTTACTTTGCAATTATTGCAAGCTCAAAGTTGATGCCCATGACTACACCGCTCACAGCTAATCTCCAATGTCTCCAGTATGGACGTGGGAATTTTACATTTATCTGTGTAAGTTAATTATGAAGGTGAGGTGCCAAATGACTGGAGAACAGCTAACAGCTAACATGGTTCCACTATTTAATAAGGGATGTAAAGATAAACCAGGGAAGTGAATTTCATGTTTGTGGTAGGGAAACTATGAGAGAAACTTCTGAAGGAGAGCATCTATTTCCACTAGGAGAGGCAAAGCTTGATCAGTGGTAGTCAGCATGGCTTCGTCAGAGAGAGGTCATGCTTGTTTGAATTTTTTTTGAGGAGGTGACCAGGTGTGTAGAGGAGGGTAGTGCAGTCGATGTAATTCATATGGATTTCAGCAAAGCTTGTGACAAGGTCTCACATGGGAGATTTGTAAAGAAAGTAGATTCACATGGGATACAGGGTAATTTGATAAAGAGGATTTAAAATTGGCTCAGTTGTAGGAGACAGAGGGTGGTGATAGAATTAGTGACTGGCAGCCAATTAGGCTACAAGAAGATATAGACAGAATGGTCAAATGGGCAGGTTATTAGCAGATGCAATTTAACTCTGAAAAATGTGAGGAACAAATAACTTGACAAGAAAATATTCAATGAATGGTTGGACACTAGGAAGTTCTGTGGAACAAAGGGACCTTGGCCTTACTAACCTTATTGAGTTCTTTGAGAAGGTGACCAAAGAGGTGGATAGGGGTAAGGCAGTAGATGTGGTATATATGGATTTTAGTAAGGCGTTTGATAAGGTTCACCATGGTATGCTTCTGCAGAAAATGCAGATGTATGGGATTGGTGGTAATTTAGGTACTTGGATCAGGAATTGGTTAGCAGATAGGAGACAGAGGGTGGTGGTTGATGGTAATTATTCATCATGGAGTTCGGTTACGAGTGGTGTGCCTCAGGGATCTGTTTTGGGGCCACTGTTGTTTGTAATCTTTATTAATGATCTGGATGAGGGTATAGTTGGGTGGATTAGTAAGTTTGCTGATGACACCAAAGTCGGAGGTGTGGTAGATTGTGAGGAAGGGTGTCGAAGTTTGCAGGGTGACTTGGACAGGTTGCAGAGCTGGGCCGCGAGGTGGCGGATGGAGTTTAATGCGGAGAAGTGTGAGGTAATCCATTTCGGTAGGAATAACAGATGTGTTGAGTATAGGGCTAACCGAAGGACTTTGAATAGAGTGGAGGAGCAGAGGGATCTAGGTGTATGTGTACATAGATCCCTGAAAGTTGGGAATCAAGTAGATAAGGTTGTTAAGAAGGCATACGGTGTCTTGGCGTTTATTGGTAGGGGGATTGAATTTAGGAGTCGCAGCATCATGTTGCAACTGTACACAACTCTGGTGCGGCCGCACTTGGAGTACTGTGTGCAGTTCTGGTCCCCACATTACAGGAAGGATGTGGAGGCTTTGGAGAGGGTGCAGAGGAGGTTTACCAGGATGTTGCCTGGTATGGAGGGGAGGTCCTATGAGGAGAGACTGAGGGATTTGGGGTTGTTTTCACTGGAAAGAAGGCGGCTAAGAGGGGATCTTATAGAAACATATAAGATGATTAGAGGTTTAGATAGGGTGGATGGTGATAGCCTGTTTCCTCGGATGGAGAAATCTAGCACGAGGGGGCATGGCTTTAAATTAAGGGGGGGTAGTTATAGGACGGATGTCAGGGGCAGGTTCTTTACCCAGAGGGTGGTGAGGGACTGGAATGCCCTGCCTGCTGCAGTTGTAAATGCGCTTAGTTTGGGGGCGTTTAAGAGATTGGTGGATAGGTTTATGGACGAAAAGGGATTGGTTTAGATTAGTGGGTCAATGTTTTTTTTTAAAAATAAGACTGGTCGGCGCAACATTGTGGGCCGAAGGGCCTGTTCCGCGCTGTAATGTTCTATGTTTGTCCACAGATCTCTGAAAGTGGAAGGGCATGTCAGTAGGATGGTGAAAAAGTCATAAGAGACACTTGCCTTTTCCAATCAAGGCATAGATTACAAAAGCAGGGAAGTCATGTTGGAGTTGTATAGAACTTTGGTGAGTGAACAGCTTGAATACTATGTGCAGTTCTGGTTGCCACATTATTGGAAAGATGTGATTGCACTGGAGGTGGGTGCAGAGGAAATTCACCAGGATGCTACCTGGGATGGAACATTTAAGTTATAAAGAGACGTTAGATAGGCTTGGGTTGTTTTCGTTGTAAAAGAGAAGATTGAGGGCTGACCTGATTGAGGTGCACTAGAGACATGGACAGACTGCATAAGGAGCAGCTATTCCCCCTAAGTGAAGGGTCAGTCACAAGGGGACAAAGATTCAAGGTGAGGAGCTGTAGGTTTAGGGTGGGGTTGCGAGGACATTTTTTTTAATCCAGAAGACGGTGACAGTCTGGAATGTGTTGCATAAGACACCCTTTGGCCTATCAAGTTCACACCGACACATTAGAAATACCTGAACTCCCATCTAATCCCATCTGCCAGCACTTGGCCCATAGCATTCAACATTATGATGCTCATCCAGATACTTTTTGAAGGCAGTCCACCTCTACCACCATTCTGTGCTCACGGGCAACTTGCCACAACTTAAAAATTCTCATCTTGTTTTCCAATTCCTCTATATATCTGATACAGATATAGGTCCTCCTATATCTGTATCCCCCAGGAACCCTACAATCCTCAGAAACATCTGCAATTATTTGGACCTCTTGAGCTTCCCTGAATTCAATCATAGAATCTCTACAGTGCAGAAGAGGCTATTCGACCCATTGAGTTTGTACCGACTCTCAGAGTAACTTATCGAAGCCTTCTCCCCTGCCTTATATGCACTTACAATGGCTATCCATCTTGGGACACAAAGAGGCAATTTAGCGTGACCAGTTTATCTAACCTACACACGTTGGACTATGGGAGGAAATGGGAGCACCTGGAGCAAACCCACACAGATATGGGGAGAACATGCAAACTCCACAAAGTCACTCAAGACTGGAATCTAACCCAGGTCCCTGGTGCTGTGAGGCAAGAGTGCTAACCACTGTGCCACCCACTCACCACCGTTCAGCTAACCAGGCTCAGGAATTCCCTCCCTAAATCTCTCCCCATCTTTACCACTAGCCCTCAGTTTACAAAGCTCCTTAAAACCTACCTCCTTTAACAGGCTTTTGACCATTTGCCCAAGTGCCTTACATGTCAGTTTGTTTGATTATCCACTTTTGGATCATAGCATTCAATCAGGGCCCACGACAGAGAGCTGGGATCCACCTTTATCAGACTGGATGGTAATCTGCCAAAGCATATCATCCACTTAAAAGATCCCTCCGGAAATTTAACTGATTGAGGCAGAAATTGGGTCAGTTCTCCAACTGGCTGGACCCACTTCTGGCTCATTTGGAAATCAATCCAAATGTGCTCTCTCCTGTCCAGTTAGACTAGAATAAATTTCCAGATGTGTTGGATACTGTGGTGGAGTATCCAATCAGCATCATTTTCTCCAGGTTTGCAGTTAAAACCAAACAAAGAAAGAGTGGCAACAGAATTTGGAGAATTGATGTCAAAGTAGAGTCGCCTGGCAGTCAGCTGTATTTACTGAGGGGTGATACAGATACCAAAAAACTACCGACTGTTTCTACTTTGTTTCATCCAGCAAGGGCAGCAGAGCTGATTGGCTGTTGTGGGGAAAATTTGCATAGGCATCATCACTGCTTCCAGAAAGTGGACCTTCGGAAGACACCCTCCATGTCTGAGTGAAGGCAACCATCCAGTCACTGCTTCCAGCAAGTAGTTTATGAAGGAGCTGTTGTAAAGGGACAATTAAACCCCCAAACATTATTTCAGTGTTTCTCTCCCTACCTCCTCCTCTAACAAAAGAGAAAAGTCACAGTGAGGATCAGAAGCAAGGGAAAGTTGCCAAGGAGCAGTCAGAAGGTGGAGCAGTAGCATTGTGAGTATAAATCTAACTCACCTTGGGAATCCATGGCCTAGCCTCCAGGGAGCAGGCGGAGGGCAGCGTAGCAGTGCTGCGAGCAGAAATGTAACTCGCAGAAAGAAAAACCTGAAAAGTGACGCTGTGACCTGATTGGCTGGTAGGAAATCTGTGCTGAATTTGTAAAAAGAACACTGCAAAACTTAAAAAAAAGACAAAACTAATCAACAAAGTAGAGATGGCTGGGTAGGGAATGTGCTGTAGTATGATGTGGAAGCTGGAAGATCCCATTGCGTACTGCAGAGACCACATCTGCAGCAAATGTTGGTTGCTCAAAGAACCTCAGCTCAAAATTGGAGTCTGAGCTTCAGATGTTGCGGCACATTCAGGAGAGGGAAGAGTTATCTGGACACTTTGTTTCAGGAGGCAGTCACACCTGATAGATTAGCTACTTTTAATTTGGTCAGTAGTAAGGGACAGTACAGTGTGACTGCAAGTGAGGCAGGTAGGGAGATCCTGAATTCAGGAACTGAGGAGCCTCAGCTCTCGACCTTGTCCAACAGTTATGAGATACTTGTGGATGGGGAAAAGGGCTGTAGGAAGGATGAGCTCGCTGACCACTGCACCGAGGTACAGGATGCCATTCAAGAGAGGGGAGCAAAAAGACAAATTGTAGTTGTAGGGGATTCTATACTGGGGGATTGATAACATCCTTTGTAAGCCAGATCCTGCATGGTACGTTGCCTGCTTGGTGCCAGGTGAGGGACATCTCTGACCGGCTTGAAAGAATATTGGAGTAGGAGGGGGAGTATCCAATTGTTGTGGTCCACTTTGGGACAAACAACATAAGCAAGCCTAGGCAAGTGTACCGGGGGACTATCAAGCACTAGGAACTAAAGTAAAGAATAGGTCCTCAAGGATCTGTATTGCCCAAGCCACATGCAAATTGGCTTACGGATGAGAAATTAGGGAACTTAACATGTGGCTAAAGGAATGATGTGGGAAAGAGTGGTTCCATTTCATGGGGCGCATGCATCAGTATTGAAACAGGAGGGATCTGTACCATTGTGATGGTTTTCACCTGAACCGATCTGGGACCAGTGTTCTAGCGAAAAGGATAAATAGCATGATCACCAGGATTTTAAACTAGCAAGTTGTGGGGGGCGGGGGGGGGGGAAGGGAAGAGTAAAATTTTGGGAAGTATAATGGTTAACGGAAAGCTAAGCAGCAGGTTAGCATGTGGGGAGAGGGTTTTAATTATATTGAAAATCAGGAAAAAAGTTAAAAGGAGAATTCAGGAGGTGATAAGATTCAAATAGAAGGTACAAAAATGAGCATAAGGGCACTTTATCTGAATGCTTGTAGCATTCAAAACAAGGTAAATGAGTTGATGGGACAAATCATTGCAAATGAGATGATTTGGTGGCATTACAGAGACATGGTTGCAGGATGGTCACAACTGTGCGTTAAATATCCAGTAATATCAGACTGTTCAGAAGGGCAGACAAGGAGGTGGTATAACTCTGACATTTAAGGGTGACATCAGGGCAGTACTGAGAGATGATATAGATTCTATGGAAAACATGGTTGAATCTATTTGGGTGGAAATTAGAAATAGTAAAGAGAAAAAGTCACTGATAGGCATAGTCTATAGGCCACTAAACAATAACATCATGGTGGGGTGAGAAATAAACAAAGAAATAACTGACGCATGTAAAACTGGTACAGCAATTATCATGGGGGATTTTAATCTACATGTCGACTGGTCAAACCAGGTCTGTCAAGGCAGCCTTGAGAAAGAGATCCTAAAATGTATTCGCAATAGCTTCCTTGAACAGTATGTAATGGAATCTAAAATGGCGCAAGCTATCCTAGATCTAGTCCTCAGTAATGAGACAGGAATAATTAATGATCTTACAGTTAGGAATCCTCTTGGAAGGAGCATTCACGGTAAGGTTGGATTTAAAATACAGACAGAGAAGATAAAATTCAATACCAGTGTCTTGTGCTTAAATAAGAGAGACTGTAATGGAATGAGGGAGGAGTTGGCTAAGGTAAACTGGGAGCAAAAACGTTATGGTGGGACAATTGAGGAACAGTGGGCGAGTTTCAAAATGATTTTTCATGGTGCTCAGCAAAAGTATAATCCAGTGATAAGGAAGGAAAGTAGAGAAAGAGATGATCAGCCATGGATATCTAAGGAAATAAGAGAGTATCAAATTGAAAGAAGATGCATACAAAATGGCAAAGATTAGTGGGAAAGTCAAGGATTGGGAAATCTTTAAAGGTCAATAGAAAGCTACAAGAAAAGCTATGAAAAAAGTTAGATGGATTATGAGAGTAAACTAGCTCAGAATATAAAAAGAGATAGTAAAAGTTTCTACAAATATATAAAACAAAAAAGAGTGGCTAAGGTAAACATTAGTCCTGCAGAGAAAGAGAAGTGGGATGTAATAACTGGAAATGAGGAATGGTTGAGGCATTGAACAGGTATTTTGTGTCGGTCTTCACAGAGGAAGACACAAATAACATGCCAAAAATTGATGACAAGAAGGCTATGGCAGGTGAGAACCTAAAAACTATCATTATCACTAAAGAGGTAGTGTTGGGCAAGTTAACGGGGCTAATGGTAGACAAGTCTCCTGGCCCTGATGGAATGCATCCCAAGGTACTCAAAGAGACGGCGAGGGAAATAGCAAATGCACTAGTGGTAATTTACCAAAATTCGCTGTATTCTGGGGTGGTTCCTGCAGATTGGACAACAGCAATGTGACGCCACTGTTTAAAAAAGGAGGTAAACAAAAGGCAGATAACTATAGGCCAGTTGGCTTAACTTCTGTAGTAGAGAAAATGCTTGAATCTATCATCAAGGGAAAAATAGCGAGACATCTGGATATAAATTGTCCCATTGGGAAGACGTAGCACTAGTTCATGAACGGAAGGTCATGTTTGATTAATTTGTTAGAATTCTTTGAGAACATTACTGTTTTACATACAGTTTCCCTGCATATGTGTGTGTCATGACTGGCACAGGGTTTGATGTGCATTTTCCAATTCAAGTCCAGGTTTTGACAGGCAGGATACAGGAAGTTTTAAGCCCTAGCATTATCAACTCTCTCCACAAGGAGTGTCAACATAGCAAATGGTACACAATCCTAATGTCAAAGATTGATGAAGAAAACAAGTGTAAAGGTAGCCCCATCGATAGGATGAGTCACAGGAGCATGGAGCACTAATTCAATCATAGGAAGAAGAATTTATTGTAATACCAAAATACAGTTTCCAAGTGAGAAAATGTGGAAATATTAAGAGTTTCTTTCTGATGGGTTT
Source organism: Carcharhinus amblyrhynchos (assembly GCF_965287045.1). NCBI lineage: Eukaryota > Metazoa > Chordata > Chondrichthyes > Carcharhiniformes > Carcharhinidae > Carcharhinus > Carcharhinus amblyrhynchos. The sequence goes on along the minus strand of NC_137339.1, from coordinate 52,727,506 downwards.
GACTGCCAGTTGGACCAAATAATTGTAAATTCTCTTGTCAGTGGACTAAACACAATCAAATGAAGACCACTGTATTTGGGAGTGTCACTAACCTGAAACTGAAAATAATTTCCTTTGTTTCAGCCACATTGAACAGATTGGAAGAGGCAAGTGTTTGGAGTAGAGAAGTATTTAAAAATAAAAAAAGGTTTAAAATACCAAATGTAAAAATTGTTTGCTATTATTTGTTTCTAAATGCTTTTCATGTGTTGTGGAAAGGAATCCAGGTTATGTCAGGAAAACCTTTTTTTAAACCTTACCAATAACTAACGAGTCTACTGGATGATGATTGAGTTGAAGCCCTGAAGCATCATTGTACAGATAAGTTGCACTGATGACAAAAAGAGTTTGAGTGCTGCAAAGTTAGTCAATACAATCTTCTGGCCATTTCATTTGATTGAGGAAGCTCCATTTCCCACGTTTGGGGCCGGCATATTTCTCCAGTTTCAATTCTGGAACAGCAGATCTCCAACCAATAAACCCTTGGGTTGTCTGTGGTACAGGAGGAGATGGCCCCACCTGTAGAAAGACACAGCAAGACAGGAAATAGATCTGGATTCTTGCGATAGAATTATACTTAACTGCAGAAACTGAGATACAAGAGGCAAAACTGTGGTCAGGTCACAAGTATTACATCCAGCTCTGGTCAACATACTTAAGGAAGGCTGGTGAGGACACTTGAGAAGGTGCAGAGGGAGATTTACCAGAATGGTTCCAGGGATGAGGAATTTTAGCTACAGGGTTAGGTTGACAAAACTGGGCTTGTTCTCCTTGGAGCAAAGGAGAGAAGGGGGGAATTTGGTAGAGGTGTACATGATTATGACAAGTTTAGATGAAGTAGACAAAGTAAAGCTGTTCCAATTTCCTGATGGTAAGAGGGCGAGGGGACACAGATTTATAGAGTTGAGCAAGAGTTGCACTGCAAAGAAGAACATTTTAAAAAATTTTACTCCATTCTTAAAGTTACAAAGGCACAAAGTTGGAGTGGCACAGTGGTTAGCACTGTTACGTCACAGCGCCAGGGACCGGGGTTCAATCCTGGCTTTGGCTGACTGTGTGCAGTTTGCACTTTCTCCCTGTGTGGGTTTCCTCCAAATGCTCCTGTTTTCTCCAGTTTAAAAATGTGCAGGTTAGGTGGATTGCCATGTTAAATTGACCGTTAGTGGCAGGGGAATTGGCAGGGTAAACACGTGGGGTGATGAGGATTAGCGCCTGGGGGGGATTGTTGTTGGTGCAGACTCGATGGGCCGAATAGCCACCTTCTGCACTGTAGGGATTCATTGATTCTAAAAGGAAAAGGATAGGGTGCAGAATATAGTGTTGCAGTTACAGGTAGGGTGAAGAGAATGATCAACTTAATATATAATAGATCATTCAAAAGTCTGATGAGAGCAGGGAAGAAGCTGTTCTTGAATTTGTTGTTACTTGTTTTCAAATTTTTGTACCTTTTTCCTGATGAATAATGGTGGAAGAGAGTATATCCAGGGTCCAGGATTATACTGGCTGCTTTCCCAAGGCAGCAGGAAGTGTAGACTGAGTAAATGGATGGGAGGCTGGTTTGCATGATAGACTGGGCTATGTTCACAACGCTTTGTGGTTTCTTGGGGTTTTGGTGACAGCAGGAACCATATCAAGCTGTGATACAACTACGCCAGATGGGATACATCCTAGGATACTTTGGGAGGCAAGGGATGAGATTGAGGAGCCTTTAGCTTTGATTTTTGGGTCCTCACTGTCCACGGGGATGGTGCCAGGTGAGTGTTGTTCCTCTCTTCAAGAAAGGAAATAGGAATCACCCTGGTAATTATAGGCCAGTTAGTCTTACTTTGGTGGTCAGTAAGTTAATGGAAAAGGTCCTGAGGGATAGGATTTATGACCATTTGGGAAGATGCAGTTTAATCCGGGATAGTCAGCATGGATTCGTGAGGAGTAAGTCCTGCCTCACAAATTTGATTGAATTCTTTGAGGAGGTAACTAAGTGTGTAGATGATGGTAGATGTAGTTGATGTTGTATACATGGATTTCAGTAAGACGTTTGATAAGGTTCTCCATGGTAGGCTCATGAAGAAAGTAAGGAGGTGTGGGATAGAAGGAAATTTGGCCAATTGGATAAGTAACTGGCTGTATCATTGAAGTCAGAGCGTAGTGGTGGAGGGAAAATTTTCAGACTGGAGGCCAGTTACTAGCGGTGTATCACAGGGGTCAGTGCTGGGTCCTTTGCTATTTGTGATTTTTATCAATGACTTGGAAGAGGGGGTTGAAGGGTGGGTTAGTAAATTTGCTGAAGACACCAAGATTGGTGGAGTAGTGGATGAGGTGGAGGGTTGTTGTAGGCTGCAAAGAGACATTGATAGGATGCAGAGCTGGGCCAAAAAGTGGCAGATGGAGTTTAACCCTGATTAGTGTGAGGTGATCCATTTTGGTAGGACAAACTTGAATGCGGATTACAGGGTCAACAGCAGGGTTCTGAGGAATGCGGAGGAACAGAGATCTTGGGGTTCATATCCATAGATGTCTGAAGGTTGCCATTCAAGTGGATACAGCCGTGAAGAAGGCTTATAGTGTGTCAGCGTTTATTAACAGGGGTTTTGAGTTTAAGAGCCATGGGGTTATGCTGCAAATATACAGGACCTTGGTGAGAACACATTTGGAATATTGTCTTCAGTTCTGGTCACCTCACTATAAGAAGGATGTGGAAGCATTGGAGAGAGTGCAGAGGAGATTTACCAGGATGCTGCCTGGTTTGGAGGGTAGATCTTATGAGGACAGGCTGAAGGAACTGGGGCTTTTCTCTTTAGAGCAGAGGAGGATGCGGGGCGACTTAATAGAAGTTTATAAGATGATAAGAGGGATGATAGAGTGGACGTTCAGAGACGTTCAGGACTTCTGAAAGTCGGACACTTTCAGAACTTTCAAGCGGTTATTGGATAGGCACATGGAGCACACCAAAATGGTAGGGAGTGGGACAGCTTGATCTTGAGTTTGGATATAGCTCGGCACAACATCGAGGGCTGAAGGGTCTGTACTGTGCTGTACTGTTCTATGGTCTATGCTTTCATGGTGCATCTGAAAACACTGGTGAGAACCTTAGTGGACATGCCAAACCCCCTTAGCTTTCTGAAAAAGTAGAGGTGTTGACATGGAGAGATCAGGACAGGTTGTTGGTGATCTGGATACCCTAGAAACTTGAGGATCTCAACCATTTCCACTTCTTCACCATTGATCTAGGCAGGAACATGTCCTCCACCACATTTCCTGAAGTTGATGGCTAGCTCCTTCGTTTTACTGATATGAGGGAGAGATTATTGGCTTTGTACCATTTCACCAAATTTTCTATGTCTTTCCTGTACTCCACCTCATTATTGCTTGAGATCCAGCCCATGACAGCGGTGTCATCAGTAAACTTGGAAATGGAGTTTGGAGCAAAATTTGACCACAGAGTCAAAAGGGCAAAGAGACTGAGAGGGATGTATCAACAGATAGATGGGTGATAATCTTTCTGTTGAGCTATTCTTTTCTATGCCTAACCATCTCTCTGAACCACAATAAACAATGATCAATTGACAAGATTCAGATGAAGTGAGTCAAACAAAAGGTAGAAATAGAGGAAGAAATTGTGATTAACACCTGTTGGACAAGATTTATGAGATAAACTGGGATGAGGGCATGGAGGAATAATGAGAAGGAGATGTACTGGGGGGGGGGCGGTGAAATGGACGTTGGTAAGTGTTATATATTTAAGAGATCTCATGATTGCTTTAAAAGTCGCTCGCATGATTTGTTGGTGATGTCATCGGAGTGGTTCACAGGCTTCTGACTTAGTCTTATTTTCTGTTAGAATTATAGAACGTCTCTTTCTATAAACCTGTTGTCTATTACTTTGAGTTTAGGTATGCAAACCATGTCCTTTTCTTTCTGTGCAAAACCCATAGCTCTTAACATAGTTAGGACATTACAATAAGGAGAGATGTGCTCAGTGTATGAGGTCTGGTACAAGCAAAGGTGCAGGTGTTGGGAATTAGGTTGATGTATTTGCCATTGGACAAAGTGTATGAACGCAAATTCAAACTCTTTAAAATTTTGAACAATGGCAATGACCTCAAACAGTGATGAAACAGAGAACAGGAAAGAGATAGAGAATCTGGTGAACTGATACAATGACAATAAACTCTCCCTCAATGTTAACAAAACCAAGGAGATTGTCACCGAACTCAGGAAGCATAAAGGAGAACATGCTGTTGTCTACACCAATGGGGATGAAGTATAAATGGTCGAGACCCCAAAGGTAGGGGAGTCTAAAACTAGAGGGCTTAGGTTTAAGGTGAGAGAGGAGAGATACAAAAACGTACAGAGGGGCAATTTTTTCACACAGAGAGTGGTGAGTGTCTGAAATAAGCTGGCAGAGATAGTAGTAGAGGCGGGTACAATTTTGTCTTGTAAAAAACATTTAGATAGTTACATGGGTATGAGAGGTATAGAGGAATATGGGCCAAGTGTGGGCAATTGGGATTAGTTAGGAATTTAATAAAAAGGACGGCATGGACAAGTTGGGCCGAAGGGCCTGTTTCCATGCTGTAAACCTCTATGACTCTATGACCTTCAAGGTTTTAGGTATCCAGATCAACAACAACCGGTCCTGGGTCCCCCAGTGCTGACACTATAGTTAAGAAAGCCCACCAACGCCTCTACTTTCTCAGTAGACTAAGGAAATTTGGCATGTCCACTCCGACTCTCACCAGCTTTTACAGATGCACCATAGAAAGCATTTTTTCTGGTTATACCACAGCTTGGTATGGCTCCCGTACTGCCCAAGACCGCAAGAAACTACAAAGAGTCGTGGTTGAAGCTTAGTCATCACGCAAACCAGCCTCCCCATCCATTGATTCTGTTGACACTTCCCGCTGCCTCGGAAAAGCAGCCAGCATAATTAAGGGTCCCACACACCCTGGACATTCTCTCTTCCACATTCTCTCATCGGGAAAAAGGTACAGAAGTCTGAAGTCACGTAATAACCGACTTCCCTGTCAGTTGGTACGTGACTTCCCTGCTGCCATCAGACTTTTGAATGGACCTACCTCGCAGTGAGTTGATCTTTCAACCATAGCTATGACTGTAACACTACATTCTGCACTCTCTCCTTTCCTTCATTATGAACGGTAAGCTTTGTCTGTATAACGCAGAAGAAGCAATACTTTTCACTTTATACTGATATATGTGACAATAATAAAAGAAAACATGTAAAGTTGCACCATTAATGCAAATATGCAGCCACTTTCAGTGCCCCTGTGCCACACTGCCAACCCTCCCATTCCAACACCCCTGCTCCTCAGTGGCAGTCCTTATGGCCTGATTATTTTGTCTCCAGTGAGAGAAAAATATTCTTCCTTATGATTTCAGGCCTGGGCAGAAGGAAAAACCAGTTCAAAATTTCCAAATCCCAGTAAAACAAAATCAGTAATGCCAGAGCTCCATTTTCAGGGATGCAAGACCAGTTTGGAAAAGTGTCACGGGTGATCTCCATTTCCATGTTTTACTGTTTTAAAAAGCATTTTATATGTTTACTGTAGTTAACATATGTCCATACAGAACTGGGAGCATGTCCTTATATTGACGAGATATATAAGATGATGGCTGCTACAGGATGAGGCTCAATCATAGGCCTAACAAGGTTCCCATCAACCCACCCCATCCCCAACTTGCAGGTATTGAGAAATGTGACATTTTTCTGACTCCTACACTTAATTTAAGTGGAGCTTGGGGCTTACATAGGCTGGCACACAGCTTGTATAGAGACTGCTGGTCTTGGTGCCTTAACTGGGGTACCTTGATAGGCCTCAGGTTTCCATCCTCAACACTGGAAGGAAATGAATGCCTGGTGACAACAATGAATCCCATAGAGCTGCTCAGTTTAGCTGACCAAAAAGAGGAAAATCTTAGCCTGTTCCGACTGGGCCTCAATCCAAGCCCAGTGAACACACAGTGCACACCAGTCATCCTGTGGACCTTCTGAAAGAGATGAATTTCTATGGATTGTGCTGGAGCTGTGGAAACACTGGAGGAAGAAATTATGCAAACTTGGAAATTCACTCTCAATATTTTCTGTCAATTAACGTTGAATGAGGGAGAGTTTTTGCACTGTGGATCAGACCCAAACTCCATTTATATAAGGCAGCCATGTCATTAGCTGTGATGGGCCAAAGGGCCTCTTTTTCATTGTATTACTCTACAACTCTATCTGCGGCTGAGGCCTTTGACTGGCCTTCTAACTACATGGTGCAAATTTAGAAAGGCCTACATAAACCATATTTATTTTAAGTTTTAAAAATCTGCCCGTCAATCTCTATTGCTGCTAACCTCATGCCATATGCCTTGTACCAGTTTTGCCTCTGCCCTGTGTTTTTAGTTTACCTGCCTCACGCCCCGGAAATCTGCCTGGCCCAATACGTGCTGGCAGCTGACATTAAGCAGTATAACCCTCATAGTATAACACTCCTAGATGGCTTGCCCAACATGCTACAAAATAATGTGAAGGAGATGGCTTCATGTGATCCAGTGAGCTCGGTTTGTTTGGTCAGAGTTGGCATGCCCAAGTGGGGGAGAGGGGTTCTTTCTCAGTTCTGACCTCATATCAAAGTGGAATTGTCTGAATTTGTTTTCCAGTGAAAACAGTCCAGATCGGAATTAAATCATTCTTGTCTCTAAAGCTGGCTTTTTGTTTTCTCTATCTATATTGAAAAGGTAGTGGTGAGCTCCCTTCTTTTTATTTATTCAGGATATGGGTGTCACAATGTACTTGTACAGAGTGACTTGCTAGGCCATTTCAGTATCAATCACATTACTGTGAATCTGGAGGCCAGACGAGGTAAGGACTTCATGCCCTAAAGAACTTTAGTGAACCAGATGGATCTTTACAACAATAATTTCATGGTCGTCATTAAATGTTTAATTCTAGATTTTTCTTGAATTGAAATTGTGTGTGTGGGCGCGTGCATGCGTGATTTGTTATTGTCAAATGCATTGATATACAGTGAAAAGTATTGTTTCTTGCATGCTGTACAGACAAAGCATAGCGTACACAGGGAAGGAAAGGAGGCCATGCAGGATGCAATGTTACAGTCATAGCTAGGGTGGAGAAAAAGATCAACTCAATGCAAGGTAGGTCCATTCAAAACCTACAGTGTGTGATGTGTCTGTGTGTGACGTGGTGCATGTGTGTCTGTCAGAATGTGAATCTGTGGATGTCATATATTTGTGTGAGTGTGTCTCTGTGTGAGTATAAGGTACTCATGAGGATTTCTGGGATGATGAATTAGTGACCATGAAGCAACATTTTTTAAAGAAGGTCTTGGTGAGGAAGCTGTAATCTGAGTGAATAATGAAATTGTTCACAGAAGTAAGGGAGATTCCACCTGGGTTCAGATCGACTGCGACCAAAGCCTGATAGAAGGAAAGGCACCCTTACTTTGATGTACTTGCTGATGGGGGATGCAGGTCGAACCTTCAGGTGATCAGGAGTTTGCAGCCGGCATTTATTTCTCAACTTTTCCTGTTCAGCCTCAATCTAAAATTCAAATAAATTGCATTCATTATGTTTAAAAAGGTGCTAGATTCAAATATGTGACGTCATTAGTGCCTTTAGAGTTCACTTATCCACATGTTTTTCCCTTTCTTTGCTTGCCTTTTGTTGGATTTTAGATCCTCAGCTGTCCTCACATTCTGTACAGCATTTATAAACATGTCTGAGGCTGAGGAAATTTAGCATGTCTGCTAACTTTCACCAACTTTTAGAACTGCACCGTAGAAAGCATTCTTTCTGATTGTATCACAGCTTGATATTGAGTTGAGGGGGTTAAGAACATAAGAACATAAGAACATAAGAAATAGGAGCAGGAGTAGGCCATCCAGCCCTTCGAGCCTGCCCCGCCATTCAATAAGATCATGGCTGATCTGTCGCCATGAGCTATGAGGAGAGGCTGAATAAACTAGGCTTGTACTCGTTAGAGTTTAGAAGAATGAGGGGAGATCTCATTGAGACGTATAAGATGATGAATGGGATGGATAGGATAGAGGTGGATAGGATAGAGGTGGAGAGGCTCTTCCTGCTCAGAAAGGACAGTAGGCCGAGGGGGCACAGCCTCAAGATAAAGGGGGGGCGGTTTAGAACAGAGTTGAAGAGGAACTTCTTCACTCAAAGGGTGGTGAATCTCTGGAATTCTCTGCCCGTTGAGGTGGTGGAGGCTGCCTCGCTAAATATTTTTAAGACGCGGGTTGAAGGGTTTTTGATAAGCAAGGGGATTAAGGGTTATGGGGAGAGGGCAGGAATGTGGAACTCAGCAGCGACAGATCAGCCATGATCTTATTGGATGGCGGGGCAGGCTCGAAGGGCCAGATGGCCTACTCCTGCTCCTATTTCTTATGTTCTTATTGATATGGCTCCTGCTCTGTCCAAGACCGCAAGAAAGTACAAGCAGTCACCGGCCAGACCACACTGGAAACCAGCAGGAAGGCAAGTAAATCATTTGAATCTTCTTTAAAAATTTGTTTTAAATATGTAGATTTGCTAATTATTGGGATCTTTGAGGTCCTGATCGAATCTCCTATCCTGCCAGGAGTACTTCATTCCGGCAGGGTTCAGACTAGCTCCCTACGTTTGGGGAGCTAGTGCGAGACCCCGCCAAGATGAAGGGGGGGGGGGGGCAATCGGGGCCCCCAGGGGGTTGTGGAATGGGGAGTGGTGCCCCCAGGCATGGGCATCCTAACAGTGCCAGTGTGTGCCCCAGTACTGCCCAAGGGGCAAAGTGCCCATGCCCAGGGGCACCTTGGCACTGCCTATTGGGCATTGGGCAGTGCCAATGGGGCATGACCTACTGTGGGTGGGGGTCCCACTGTCACTGTGCACTGGGATGGGTCTGGGATGGATGAGGGAGGGCAGTGATTGGGGCGGGCTGGTCTGCCAGGAGTGGTGGATGGAGGTCAGCGGGGGGAAGGTGGGGTGGAATCACCACTGCTGGGGTGTGGGGCCTGGACATTGGGGCGTTCCAGGTGAGGGGCGGGATCAGGGCTGGCCTGGGAATTGTTGTGGGGGCGATTAGGCTGTGGTGGGGTGGGGCTGGAGGGGCAGCACTGCAGGGGTCCTGGACTGGCCAGTGATCTGACGAAGGGAGAAACCCTGAAAGCTTGTGAGTTTACTATCAAATAAATTGGTTGGACTTCAACCTGGTGTTGACAGGCTTTTTACTGAGTTTACCCCAGTCCAACACCGGCATCTCCACATCGTGATCAAGCTGGCCAGCAAATGCAAATTTGGAGCCACTGCGCATGCACAGAGCTTCATAACTCACTGGGACTGTTGTGACCTCATTGGGATCGCACCACCCTCACTGGAATCGCACTGCTTTCACTGGGATCGTTGTACCCTCACTGGCACCGCTCCGGCCTCACCGGGATTGCTCCGCCTCACTGGGACCGTTCCGCCCTTCCCGGGATCATCCGCCCTTCCTGGGATCATCCCAGCCTCACTAGATTCTCTCTGCCTCACTGGGATCATATTGCCCTCACTGGGATCGCTCTGTGGTCACTGGGATCGCTCCAGCCTCACTGGATTCATTCCTCCCTTCATGGGATCGCTCTGCCCTCGTGGGATCGTTCTCTCCTCACTGGGGATTGCTCCGCCTTCACTGGGGATTGCTCTCCCCTGACTGGGATCACCCTGCCTTCACTGGGATCATTGCACTCTCAGTGGGATCGCTCCACCCTCACTGGGATCGCTCCGCCCTCACTGGGATCGCTCCACCCTCACTGGGATCGCTCCACCCTCACTGGGATTGCTCTGCCCTCACTGGATTCATTCCTCTCCTTTATGGGATCACTGCGCGCTCGCTGGAATCGTTGCGCTCTCGCTGGGATCTTTCTGCTCTCACTGCAAACGCTCTTGCCACACTGGATTGCTCTCCCCTCAGTGGGATCATTATCCTCTCACTGGGATTGCCCTGGCAACACTGAGATCGCTGTGCCCTCACTGAAATTTTTGCCTCAATGGGATCATTCTGGCTCACTGGGATTGTTCTGCCCTCACTGGGATCATTCCAGCCTCTCTGGGATTGCTCTGCTTCTACTAGATTCATTCCTCTCTCCATGGGCTCGCTCTGGCCTCACTGGGATCGCTCTGCCCTCACTGGGATCACTACGCCCATATTGGGATCACTACGCCCTCACTGGGATCGCTCCACTCTCACTGGGATCACTACGCCCTCACTGGGATCGCTCCACTCTCACTGGGATCACTACGCCCACATTGGGATTGCTCTGCCCTCACTTGGGATCGCTCCACTCTCACTGGGATCACTACGCCCACATTGGGATCGCTCTCCCCTCACTGGGAGTGTTCTGCCCTCATTCGGATCGCTCCGTCCTCACTCAGATCCTCCTGGCCTCACTGGGATCGGTCCGCCCACGCTGGGATAATTCTGGCCTCTCTGGGATCGCGCTGACCTCACTGGGATCACTCTGCCCTCAATGGAATCGTACTGGCCTCAATCAGATTGCTCTGTCCTCACTGGGATCACTCTGCCCTCAATGGGATCATTCTGCCCAATGTTTGGGCTTGCTGGGTGCCATGTCAGCAGGGCTTGGTGAACGCAGGTAATGTGCTGAGCTTTGACAGACCAATGCTGGTGAGGGGGTAATACCTTGTAGAGGCCTTCCCATGAGCCTTGGAGGTCCATTAGGGGGGATCCACATGTCCACCAATCTAGCCTGCGCAGGAAACCTGCCAGCATTGCCACTTGGTCTGTCTCTTTCCCCACACTTAAGTCTTATGTCAGTGGGACCAGGCACTTAAATGGACATTAATTAAGTGCCTCGACTAGGAAGACTGTCCACAGACTCAATCAAGATGGAGGCAGGAAGGTGACAGGACGTCCATCTGTAATCCTCCCACCTGATTAAATGCCTCCTCACCAACAAACTCGCTGCAAAGGAGAGCTCAAAATTCCACTCCCAAATCCCAAATCAACACCAGTACACCTCTGTCCTGAAGCGGTGGAGAGTTGCCAACCTTTGGTCAGCAGCTCTTTAAGGTCGGACATCTTGTTGGAAATCCCACCTATTAACAGACAATTGACTGTGAAACAGCTGCTGGGTGGCTGGGGGTCCCTCTGACAGGTACCAGCTCCCGGCATATTAGCCGGGACGGTGGGGAATCGGGTGCTTTGTATAATTGTCCTGTGATGTGCAGATGCAGTGTTGGACTTGGGTGGGTACAGTAAGAAGTCTCACAGCATCAAGTTAATGAAGGTGATGAAGGAGCAGAGCTATGAAAACTTGTGATACCAAATGAACCTGTTGGACTTTAACCTGACGTTGTGAGACTTCTAATTGTCCTATGGCATAGCGCTATTGCACTCTCCATTCAATCCACCCCCCTCCACTGCCTTCTGAATTCCCTTTGAATCCTACTCGCCTTAGATTCTGCAGAAAAGGACTGACATTACCTGATCACGCTCAGTTACCAGAAATCCCCATCTGTTCACCCATTTCCTTGCTGCATCAGCCTCTAGTAGGATTGCATTAGTCCTGAAAGAAATGGATGATATTTTCTGTCAATTGACTGAAACGTAGGAATAAGAACATATGAACATGGGAATATGAACATGGGAATAGGTGTAAACCATTCAGCCCATCGAGTCTGCTCTGCCATTCAACACAATCATTGGCTGATCAGTCACTTCAATTATTTTTACATGCACTATCGAAATAACCCTTACAGTACTGTTAATCAGAAACTTATCAATATCTACATTAAACATACATAATGACTTCCACAGCCTCTGGATGGAGAATTCCAAAGATTCACAACTCTCTGTGTAAAGAAATTCCTACTCATCCCAGTCCTAAGTGGCTTTCCTCTTGTTCTGAAATTGTGTCCCCTAGTTACAGACTCCCCAGCCAAGCAAAACATCTTACTTACGTCAACCCTATTTTTTAAAGTATTTTGTTGATATCATAGAACCACAGAACATTACAGCAAAGAAACAGGCCTTTTGGCCCTTCTTGGCTGTACCGAACCATTTTTCTGCCTAGTCTGTCTGACCTGCAGCTAGACCATATACCTCCATACCCGCCTCAACCATGTACCTGTCCAAGTTTTTCTTAAATGTTAAAAGTGAGCCCGCTTTCTAAACATATCTAAACATGTAATTCTTTCAATCTGGTAGTAAACATATTTTTTGTTCTTTGTGTAATCCTCAATCTGCAGAATCATTCCAAATTTATACTAGCCTCTTCTGTCTATTTCTGCATTACAGCTTGAGGTTGTCTCTCACACTCCGCACTCACACCAAATCTCACTCTGCTCTATATATTCCCTCCGTCCACAGTCACCCCCCCCAACCCAAACATCTCTCTACCACCCACACTCACTCTCTTAATGTACAGTGATTGGCTTCTCACCCTTTCCTGCACCCCTCAGTTTCACTCCTGCGCTCTCACTCACATTGTGAACTCCCATTCCCACTCTGCCCTGTTGAGTCTATGCGGATCACATCACACCTGTACCACAACTTCTGATCTCATTACAATCTTGGTTCAAAACCAGCTAATCTCCAGAGGTGAGGTGAGAGTGACCGTCCTAGGCATCAAAGCAGCATTTGACGAGTGTAACATCAAGGAGCCCAAGCAAAACTGGAGAATGGGAATCAAAGGGAAAGCTCTTCATTGGCTGGAGTCTTACCTGGCACAAAGATGATGGTTGCAGTTGTTGGGGCAGCATGATAGCACAGTGGCTAGCACTGCTCTTTCACAGTGCCATGGACCCAGGTTCGATTCCAGGCTTGGGTCACTGTCTGTGTGGAGTTTGCATGTTCTCCCCATGTCTGTGTGGGTTTCCTCCAGGTGCTCCAGTTTCCTCCTACATTCTGAAAGACTTGCTGGTTAGGTGCATTGACCCAAACAGCCAGACTGTGTCGACTAGGGGAATTTCACAGTAACTTCATTGCGGTGTTAATGTAAGCTTTATTTATGACTAATAAATAAACTTTACAATAATCATCTCAGTTGTGGGCATCACTGCAGGAGTTTCTCAGGGTAGTGTCCTAGACCCACCCATCTTCAACTGCTTCACTAATGACATCATAAGGTCAGAAGTAGGGATGTTTACTGATGACTGTACAATGTTCACTATCATTCACGGCACCACAAATACTGAAGTAGTATGTGTACAAATGCAGCAAGACCTTTACAAATTCAGGCTTAAGCTGATAAGTGGCAAGTAATGTTCGTGCCACAGAAGTGGCAGGTAATGACCATCTCTATGTTCTATGTTCAGTATTCACTTCCTCCACCATCTTCACACAATGACAACAGTGTATAATTTCTATAAAATGCACCGCAGCAAATCATCAAAATTCCTTCACAGCATTTGACAAACCCACAGCCCATATCATCTAGGACAAGATCAGCAGATATATCCACAAGTTCCCCTCCAAGCCACACAATATTCTGACTTGGAACTAGACCATTGTACCTTTACTGTCACTGGGTCAAAATCCTGGAAGTACCTCTTTATTACCACATCGACTACTATGGTTCAAGAAGATAGCTCATTACCACTTTCTCAATGACAATTAGGGAAGGGAAACAAATGCTGACTTTGCCAGTGATAGCCACATTCTGTTAAAAAAAATCTCATTACATCTCCTTCACATGGAGAGTGGTGGTAGTGTGGAATGAGCTGCCGGATAAAGTGGTAAATGCAGGGTCATTTTTAACATTTAAGTAAAACTTGGACGGGTTCGTGGATGAGAGGGGTGTGGAGGGCTATGGTTCAAGTGCAGGTCAATGGGACTAGGCAAAAAAATGGTTCGGCACAGACAAGGAGGGCCAAAAGACCTGTTTCTGAGCTGTAATTTTCTATGGTTCTAATGCACATTGGAACCCTCATTCTACAGCCACCTCCGCTCCCAATCAGCTGGTTCTCTTCAAGTCTATCCACTGATTCCAAACTGCTCTACAGGCCATAGTCCATAGAACCATTGAATCCCTACAATGCGGAAGAGGCCATTTGGCCCACTGAGTCCACTCTGAGCCTCTGAAAGTGCATCCCACCCAGGCCCTATCCCCGTAACCCCAAACATTTACCATGGCTATTCCACCTAACCTGCACATCTCTGGACACCAAGGGACAATTTAGCACGGCCAATCCACCTAATCCAATAACCCCAGTCACTCCCACCCCATACTGCCATCCCACTTAGTACATACACTCTAAATCCCATTGTAAATTAACTCTAGGTGGCATTGTCGTTTGCATTGAACTTTGTCACTTCCACTCCACTGTCACTGCTGCTTTGATATATTGCAATAAAAAGTCTTCCGAAGAGGGTAACCTCGAAAGCTAGTGAGTTTACTATCAAATAAATCGGTTGGACTTAAACCTGGTGTTGTCAGAATTTTTACTGTGTTTACCCCAGTCCAACGCCAGCATATCCACATCATTGATATATTGCCACCCTGCCAATCGACTCTCAATGCCAATGGTGCATCACCTAAGCAGCACTGCCACGCTAGATTATCTGAATATTCCAGTCACCATTCGAAGAAGGTTTGCTATTGAGATGTATTGAATAGTTGTTAAGCAGCCAATAAAGATAGATTTGCAATTGCAGAGCTGCATCTGCGCTGCTGTATTGTTACAGAAAGGGAACAGATGCTGAGTTTTATTTCATTACCATTGTCTATCGGCAGCCACGAAGTTCAACAGTTTAGGGTCAACCCCTCTGCTACTCATTGCTGCTTCTTTGCTGCTGCTCTGGCCCAGGCGCGCTCCCGCCTCACTGTAACAATCCGGCCCATTGTTTACAACACGTAATACCCTCACTATGGCAACCGGGAGGCTGCTGGCAACAACCGGAGCGGATCAGGATCTGGATTATCATGTGGACTTGGACCAAGATCAGGTTGAACATCAAGATTAGGATCAAGCCCAGGATCACGGTTAGGAACTGGATTCGGAACTGGGCAGGATCTGGATCAGAATCAGGATCACGATCAGGAGGAGAAACAAGTTCTGAATCAAGGATTTAGACCAGGATCGAAGTCTGATAACGAATTCCTTCCCCAAACCCAAACCCTGCCAAAAACTCCCAACTACTCCCCCACTCTAATTCCCGAAACTCACACACACACACATGCTGACACACATATCCATGCACACACACATCCATACACATGCACACAACACACATGCACACACTGAAATCATCCACCCGCACGCACACACCCACAATCAATGCTGCTCACACTCACACATACCTCCACTCACACATCCAAAGACTTTCCCATACACCCACCCATACACATCCACTGACACTCCCACATTTATCCACATGTACCTACACACACACGGCACAGTAGCACAGTGGTTAGCACTGCTGCTTCACAGCTTCAGGGACCTGGGTTTGATTCCTGGCTTGGGTCACTGTCTGTGTGGAGTGTGCACGTTCTCGTCATGTCTGCATGGGTTTCCTCTGGGTACCCCAGTTTCCTCCCACAGTCCAAAGATGTGCGGGTTAGGTGGATTGGCCGTGCTAAAATTGCCCCTTAGTGTCCTAAGATCCTTAGGTTACAGGGATTAGCAGGTAATAATATGTAGGGATAGGGGGGTAGCGCCTGGGTGGGATTGTGGTTAGTGCAGACTCGATGGGCCGAAGGGCCTCTTTCTGCACTGTAAGGTTTCTATGATTCTATGATTCTAATACACTCACATACAATCCCCTCACACACATATCTACCCAAACTCCCACAAATCCACATACACTCCCACACACAAACACACACACATACCTACATACTCCTACACATCCATCCACATACACACCGAAACTCACTCCTACTCACACCCACACATACATCCACTCACACATCACAGGCCTACACAGACCTCACATTGCATCCCTGCAAACAATCCATACATTCCCACTTTCCTTCCTATCGTAACAACTTTGTATAGGATGTTGGTAAGACCGCATCTGTAGTATTGTGTCCAGTTTTGGTTGCCTCATTTGGGGAAGCATATGATGGCATTGGAGGAGGTTCAGAGTTCAGAGGTTCACCAGATTGATTCCAGGGATGAGATATAAGGAAAGATTAAACAGTTTGGACTTATACTCGCTGGAGTTTAGAAGGATGAGAAGGGAGTTGATCAAGGTATATAAAATTTTAAAAGGAATTGATAAAGTAAATGTAGACCAAATGTTTCGCCTTATGGGGCACTCTAGAACAAGAGGTCACAGGTATTGGTTGAGACTTAAAATTGAGATGAGGAGGGACTACTTCTCGCAGAGGGTGGTGAATTTGTGGAACTCACTGCCACATAGCGCAGTGGAGTCTGAACTGTTGAATGGTTTCAAAAGGAGATTGATATATTTCTGATTTTAAAAAGTGGATAAAGGGATATGGAACACAGATGGAGAGGTGGATTTGGGACCAGGGAGGGATCAGCTATGATCTGATTGAATGGCGGAGTAGCTCAAAGGGCTGAATTGCCTACTTCTGCTCCTAATTCCTGTGTTCCTATAACACACAATCCCCCACAGACACACATATCCATAAGCACCCATACATGCTCACACACAATCCCCCACAGACACACATATCCATAAGCACCCATACATGCTCACACACAATCCCCCACAGACACACATATCCATAAGCACCCATACATGCTCACACACAATCCCCCACAGACACACATAGAATCATACAGTGCAGGAGAGGCCTTTCAGTCCATTACAGTCTGGGGCCACTACTGCATGGATTGTGTGTGTGTGTGTGTGTGTGTGTGTGTGTGTGTGTGTGTGTGT
Source organism: Carcharhinus amblyrhynchos (assembly GCF_965287045.1). Taxonomy (NCBI): domain Eukaryota; kingdom Metazoa; phylum Chordata; class Chondrichthyes; order Carcharhiniformes; family Carcharhinidae; genus Carcharhinus; species Carcharhinus amblyrhynchos. The sequence goes on along the minus strand of NC_137339.1, from coordinate 52,710,608 downwards.
GTGTGTGTGTGTGTGTGTGTGTGTGTGTGTGTGTGTGTGTGTGTGTGTGTGTGTGTGTGTGTGTGTGTGAGGGAACTGTGGTACCTTTCTGGGGGATGTGGGAAATATGGGGAGAGTGTGTTGCGGGGGGGCAGGGGAAGATGTGGGGGGGCAGTATGGGGAGTGTATGTTGCTGGGGTGCTGTTGGAGTGAATGTGGAGAGTGTGTGTTGCTGGGGGGCATGTGGGGGATGTGTGTTGCTGGACTGGGGGTGGGTAGAATTCTCTGACTTTGCCATCTGTCTCTCCCACTCCCTAGCCACCATCACACACCTCCTCCAGATTGACGAAATGGCTTTTGCAGTGCAACCCATTGATCTTACTGTTCTTTTGGTTGCTACTGGAGCTGAGAGCGAAGAGCAGAAGGATGAATTGTGGGCACAGGAGGCCCAGGCCTTATCACTCACAGGAGTAGAGGGAGATGGCCACTGGAGGCAGGACATAGTCGCCATTCACCTCGAGGGAGAGGGGGGCAGGAGAAGGAGCGAGTGGACAACCCGGCAATTCCGCATGCGTGTCCTTTGAGCAATTGTCAGACATTGGGTGCTGCCGACAGCTCCAGCTCTGAAAGGAGGCAGTGTGACACCTATGTCATAGAGTCATAGCGACATAGAGGTTTACAGCATGGAAACAGGCTCTTCAGCCCAACATGTTCATACCACCCTTTTTTTTTAAAACCCCTAAGCTAATCCCAGTTGCCCTCATTTGGCCCATATCCCTCTATACTCATCATGCCCATGTAACTATCTAAATGCTTTTTAAAAGATAAAATTGTACCCGCCTCTACTACTACCTCTGGCAGCTTGGTCCAGACACTCACCACCCTCTGTGTGAAAAAACTGCCCCCTCTGGACACTTTTGTACTCTCCCCTCTCACCTTAAACCTATGCCGTCTAGTTTTAGGGCTCCCCTACCTTTGGGAAAAGATATTGATTATCTACCTTGTCAATGCCCCTCATTATTTTATAGACCTCTATAAGGTCACCCCTCAGCCTCCTACGCTCCAGAAAAAAAAGTCCCAGTCTATTCAGCCTCTCAACAAAGAACAAAGAACAACACGGCACGGGAAACAAGCCCTTCGGCCCAACGAGCCCACACTGCCATCTTAACAATGTGTTTTTCCTCTTCCACCCTTGACCCATGTCTATGCTTATGGTACCCCCATCGGAAACCAGATTAAAGGGAGAATAATTTAGGGACAATTTGTTACACCAATCAGCCTAAGAGCACATCTTTGGGGCGTGGGAGGAAACCGGAGCCCCCGGAGGAAACCACAGGGAGAATGCGCAAACTCCCACAGACACTGGCCCAAATCCATGTATCTGCACAGCAAACAGTGATAGTCACTGAGCTGTTGTGGTGCCCATCTGCTGGTCCAGTTTTAAGCATACACAAATGACAGGAAGTACTAGGCCACTCTCAAACTTTCAAGAGCAGCCCACGCACGACCCACCATGTGCATGCCCCTCGTTAGACAACAAGGTGGACCGACGCACCTGTGGAGTAAAAGAGAAAAACATCAACACATGTAACAGTTGATTTCCAGGAACGTCCCGAGGCTCTGATCCTTATTTAAAACAGTCTCCTATAACCCTCCATCCCTACTTCGCTCATGTGTCTATCTAAGTAAACCTTAAACAAGTCCAGTGTGCCTGCCTCCACCACCTTACTTGGCAGTGTATTCCATACCCCCACGACCCTCTGTGTGAAAAACCTCCCTCTAGTATCCAAATTATACCTCTCCCTCCCTCACCTTAAGCCCGTGGCCCCTCGTGATATTTGTCTCCAATCTAGGAAAAAGCCTGCCACTGATTACTCTATCTATACCCTTCATTATTTTATACACCTCTATTAGATCCCCCCTTAATCTCCGTCTTTCTAAGGAAAAGAGCCCCAATTTACCCAATCTTTCCTCATACCCAGCCCTTCCATACCAGGCAGCATCCCCTGCACTCTCTCCAGGGTCTCCACGTCCTTCCGGTAGTAAGGTGACCAGAACTGGACGCAGTACTCCAAATGCGGTCTAACCAACGTTCTGTACAACTGTAGCATTAGATGCCAGCTCTTGTACTCGATACCCCTTCCTATAAAGGCTAGCACACCATAGCCTTTCCACCTGTGTTGCCACTTTCAAAGACTTGTGCACTTGCACTCCCAGGTCCCTCTGTATTTCTATACTCTTAATAGGTCTACCCTTTATCATGTAACTCCCCTCTACATTATTCCTTCCAAAATGTATCACCTCGCATTTGTCAGGATTAAATTCCATCTGCCATTTATCTGCCCAATATACCAGCCTATCTATATCCTGTTGTGTCTCTAGACACTCCTCCTCACTGTCCGTCAATCCTGCCATCTTTGTGTCATCTGCAAACTTGCTGATCACACCACGTACGCCCTCTTCCAAGTCATTTATGTATATTACAAATAGAAGAGGTCCCAGTACTGAGCCCTACAGCACACCACTGGTGACAGACCTCCAGCTAGAAAAGGACCCTTCCACTACTACTATCTGTCTCCTATAACTCTCCTTATAACTCAATCCATCAAGTCCCAGTGCAAATCTAGTAAATCTTTTCTGCGCTCTTTCTAGTTTAATAATATCCTTTCTATAATAGGGTGACCAGAATTGCACACAGTATTCCAAGCGTGGCCTTACCAGTGTCTTGTACAACTTCAACAAGTCACCAACCACTAGTCACCAACCGCCAATCCGAATAGCACCCATTGACCCCCACTCTCTGCCTCCTATTTGACAACCAATCCTCTATCCACGCTAACACCCTACCCCCAACTCCATGTCCCCTGACCTTCTGCAATAACCTCTTGTGAGGTACCTTATCAAACGCCTTCTGAAAATCCAGAAAGACCACATCCACCGCTCTCCTCTATCCACCGCCCTAGACACATCCTCATAGAACTCCAGTAAATTTGTCAGACACGACTTCCCTTTAATGAAACCGTGTTGCGTCTGCCCTATCAAGCAATTCCCTTCAAGATGCCTCGCAATTTCCTCCTTAATGAGGTCTTGCTGCAGCTGTATAGGGCATTGGTGAGGCCGCAGCTGGAGTACTGTGTGCAGTTTTGGGCGCCGCACCTGCGCAAAGATATTTTGGCCTTGGAGGGAGTGCAGAGGAGGTTTACTAGGCTGATACCGGAGTTGAGGGGGTTGAGCTATGAGGAGAGGCTGAATAAACTAGGCTTGTACTCGTTAGAGTTTAGAAGAATGAGGGGAGATCTCATTGAGACGTATAAGATGATGAATGGGATGGATAGGATAGAGGTGGAGAGACTCTTCCCGCTCAAAAAAGACAGTAGGACTAGGGGGCACAGCCTCAAGATAAAAGGGGGGTGGTTTAGAACGGAGTTGAGGAGGAACTTCTTCACTCAAAGGGTGGTGAATATCTGGAATTCTCTGCCTGTTGAAGTGGTGGAGGCTACCTCGCTAAATATTTTTAAGACGCGGGTTGATGGGTTTTTGATAAGAGAGGGGATTAAGGGTTATGGGGAGAGGGCGGGAAAGTGGAACTGAGCCACGACAGATCAGCCATGATCTTATTGAATGGCGGGGCAGGCTCGAAGGGCCAGATGGCCTACTCCTGCTCCTATTTCTTATGTTCTTATGTTCTTAACAAGATGTCGCAACTCCTGGATTCAATATTCTGACCGATGAAACCAAGCATGCTGAGTGCCTTCTTCACCACTCTGGGCTGAATGGCTTCCTTCTGCACTATAGGGTTCTATGGTTCCATGATTTCCACACCTTCACCTGGGGTGGCTTCCTGTTGGGAGGAAGAGGATGTCCACCTTGCCTCCACCACCGCCAGCAACCTGGCCAAGTCAGCATCTGAAAATCAGGGGGCTGCCTTCCTTGAGACCATTTCTTCCTGCTGGTCTGTCCATACTTGGGGTTTTTATGCTCTCCCTTATTAGAGCAGTTCAGCTGTAGGCAGTTTGGGTGAGTCACACACTCCATTCCAGTGAGTTTAATGTAATTTGTCTTGTTACCATGAAGGGGAAGCAACGTCAGCACTTACAGATGTGCTGATGGTAGTGTGGGGAGGTAGGGGAGAAACGTACCTCTGTGATGATTAGGGACAGAGGAGAAAGAGGGTCATGTCACTCAGTAATCAGGGCCAGGGGGTGATGAGGGGACCATGTGCAAGGTGGTCCGGGGAAGGGGGAAAGGAGTCGGTAATGTTAGAGGGGAGGGTCCATGGGGGGAGGGGGAATCTGTATCTGGCCTGGTGAGGGGGAGTGGGTCAGTCAGGAAAGCTGCTATGTTTTTTTTGCTTTTTCTGCGCAAGGGCAGTTTGTGGCTCTGATCTGCTGGCTGTCTGGTGAATTAAGCCCCACCCATTGCCTCTAGTAGTTAGAACGTTCTAGCCCATTTTTTTCAATGACTGAATGCATAAGATTGGGAGTGAAAACTCGCCCCAAAAAACAGACCAGGAACCTTCCCCTTTTCTCGTTAACTGGACACTTAGAAAAAAAAACTAATAAAATACGCCCAATAATCATTGTTTCACCTGCAGGAAATGTTTAGGGATATGGACAGTGAGAATGGAGGGGGTAAAAGAACATGAATTACATCTTCTGCATTTGCATTTCTGTTCATTTACAGGATGTGGGCATTGCTGGCTAGGCCAGCATTCATTGCCAATTCCTAATTGCTCCTGTGAAGGTGGTGGTGAGCCACTTACTTGAACAGCTGCAGTTCCTGTGATGTAGGTACATCCACAGTGGATGGAAAGGTTCTGTCTGAAGGGGTTGTGTGTTGGGGATGGCTGAGGGATGGGTCAAGGTGTCACAGATTGTGGGAAATGGAATAGACACAGTTGAGGATCCCTGGCAACTACAGTGGGAGGCAATCTCCAGTCAAGGACAAAGAGAAGACATGTTGAAGGTGTGGTACAGACAAGAACACAGGAAGGAGGATACGGGAAGCGTTGTCTGCATCCCAGCCCTCACATCCCCTTTAAAGCAAGAGGTGCCCTGACCTGAAGGGAAGGTAAGGCTTACAAGTGACCCCTCCCGACCCCTTCGCCCCCGATATGGCAATTCTGGGGCCCCCATCCCCATCCCCGAGTTCAACGTTTCCAAGTCCCACAAGTCCCCTCCCATGCCCCTGAGCAGTGCAGGCTGCCTGAACTCTCATCACCGAACAGCCCCTTGGAGGTGAAGGCAGGGAGTAGAACCACTTCCTGTTAATAAAATCACTCCCTGATCCTGCACTAACCCTTACTGCTCACTTAACAGGAGACAGCTGCAGCCATTTTGGGTGAGTCATGCGCCTGGAGCTTTCATAAAGGTATGAATCACATGGAAGCTCTTTAATCGCATTACGAGCAGGAGAGGGCCATTTGGCCCTTCTAACTTGCTTCGCCAAAGAGAAAGTGCGTAAATTCTTGGAATACTGCTGGGATAGTTTCCTTGAACAGTGTGTGACAGAACCAATGAGGGAGCAAGCTATCTCAGATCTGGTGTTATATAACGAGGCAGGTAGAATTAGGGATCTTGTTGTGAGGGATCCTCTTGGGACGAGCGATCATTGTATGGTTGAGTTCTTGATGCAGATGGATGATGAGAAAGTAGGGTCCTGAACATGTGTCCTCTGTTTGAAGAGAGCGGAGTACGATAGGATGAGAAAGGAATTGGCAAATGTAGATTGGGGACGCAGATTGGTCGGTAGGACTGCTGAGGAACAGTGGAGGATCTTTAAGGAGATCTTTTTCGGTGCTCAGCAGAAATATATTCCAATAGTAAAGAAGGAACGTAGGAGAAGGGATAATCAACCGTGGTTATCGAAGGAGAGTATTAAATTAAAAGCTGATGCGTTTAGAGTGGCTAAAAGTAGTGGGTGAGTAGAAGATTGGGAGAGGTTTAAAAAGCAACAAAGAATGACTAAGAAGTTGATAAAGGAAGGATAGACTATGAAGCTAAACTAGCACTAAATATAAAAAAGGATAGTAAGAGTTTTATAAATATATAAAGAGGAGGAGGCTGGCTAGAGTGAATGTTGGACCCTTAGAGGATGAGAGGGGGGATTTAGTGGTGGGGGATGGGGAAATGGCTGAGGCCTTAAGTAAGTTTTTTGCCTCGGTCTTCACGGAGGAGGATGCGAATAGTTTGCCGGGTATTAAAGATAGAAGGATGGTAGGAGTTGAGGGCCTGAATACGATCACTGTCACTAGAGAGGTAGTGCTTGATCGACTAGCGGGACTGATAGTGGACAAGTCCCCAGGACCGGATGGAATGCATCCTAGGGTTCTGAAGGAAATGGCAGAGGTGATAGTAGATGCCTTAGTGATTATTTACCAAACTTCGCTGGATTCTGGGGAAGTGCCGGAAGATTGGAAACGGCAAACGTCACGCCACTGTTTAAAAAAGGTAGCAGGCAAAAGGCAGGAAATTATAGGCCGGTTAGTTTAACGTCTGTTGTTGGAAAAATGCTTGAATCCGTCATCAAGGAAGAAATAGCGAGGCACCTTGAGAAGAATTGTTTGATAGAGCAGACGCAGCATGGATTCGTTAAGGGGAAGTCATGTCTGACAAATTTATTGGAATTCTATGAGGATGTGACTACTGCAGTAGATAGAGGGGAACTGGTGGATGTGGTGTTTCTCGATTTTCAGAAGGCGTTTGATAAGGTGCCGCACAATGTTACAGAAGGTTAGGGGGCATGGAGTTGGGGGTAAGGTGTTAGCATGGATAGAGGATTGGTTGTCTAATAGGAGGCAGAGAGTTGGTATCAATGGGTGCTATTCTGATTGGCGGTTGGTGACTAGTGGAGTGCCGCAGGGATCGGTGCTGGGGCCTCAGCTATTTGCCATTTATATAGATGATCTGGAGGAGGGGGCTGAGTGTAGGATGACGAAATTTGCTGATGGCATGAAGATGAGTGGAAAAGCAAATTGTGCGGAGGGTGTGGAAAGTCTGCAGAGGGATCTAGATAGGCTGAGCGAGTGGGCGAGGACCTGGCAGTTGGAGTACAATGTTAGTAAGTGTGAGGTTATCCGCTTTGACAGGAATAATAGTAGGAGGGATTACTATTTAAAGGGCGAAAAGCTGCAGCATGCTACAGTGCAGAGGGACCTGGGGGTCCTTGTGCAAGAGTCGCAAAAACCCAGTCTGCAGGTGCAGCAGGTGATCAAGAAGGCGAATGGGATGCTGGCCCTTATAGCGAGGGGGATAGAATATAAAAGCAGGGAGGTCTTGCTGCAACTGTACAGGGCACTGGTGAGGCCGCAGCTGGAGTACTGTGTGCAGTTTTGGTCGCCGCACTTGCGCAAGGATATTTTGGCCTTGGAGGGAGTGCGGAGGAGGTTCACTAGGCTGATACCGGAGATGAGGACTATGAAGAGAGACTAAATAGACTGGGTCTGTACTTGTTGGAGTTTAGAAGGATGAGGGGGATCTTATAGAGACGTATAAGATAATGAAGGGGATGGATAGGGTAGAGGTAGAGAGATTCTTCCCGCTCAGAAAGGATAGCAGGACTAGAGGGCACGGCCTCAAGATAAGGGGGGGTGGCAGTTTAGAACGGAGTTGAGGAGGAACTTCTCCATTCAAAGGATGGTGAATCTCTTGAATTGTCCGCCAGTTGAAGTGGTGGAGGCTACCTCTCTGAATATATTTAAGACACGGGTAGATAGGTTTCTGATAGACATGGGAATTAAGGGTTATGGGGAGAAAGCGAGAAAGTGGAACTGAACCACTTCAGATCAGCCATGATCTTATTGGGTGCCGGGGCAGGCTCGAAGGGCTGGATTGCCTACTCCTGCTCCTACTTCTTATGTTCTTTTATTCTTAAATTCCCATTTTCTCACTGTTATGACACCTAGAAATTTTTTGGGAGGACCGTGTGTCACAAGTGACTTTTTGTCCCATTGCTGATTGTAGATTTGAACTTTGTTCTAACTGCCTGTATCTAATGCTTGTTCATAATGGTAGTTATACTCATAGAGTATCATAGAATCACTACAGTACAGAAGGAAGCCATTTGGCCTATCATAGAACATAGAACATTACAGCGCAGAACAGGCCCTTCGGCCCTCGATGTTGCGCCAACCAATTAAGAAAAAAGCAATGACCCTCTAACCTAAACCAATCCCTTTCCATCCATAAACCTATCCACGGACCTCTTAAACGCCCCCAAACTTGGCGCGTCTACAACTGCAGCAGGCAGGGCATTCCATTCCCTCACCACCCTCTGGGTAAAGAACCTACCTCTGACATCCGTCCTATAACTACCACCCCTTAATTTACAGCTATGTCCCCTCGTGCTAGCTCCCTCCAATTCCACCTATCAATTCCACCTATTCCGTAACCTCACACATTTACCCTGCTAACCCCCCCCGAAATTAGGGTCAACTTATGATAGCCAATCAACCTAACCCGCATGTCTTTGGAGTGCGGGAGGAAACTGGAACACCCAGAGGAAACCCACGCAGACATGGGGAGAATGTGCAAACTCCACTTAGACAGTGATCCAAGCCAGGAATCGAACCCAGGTCTCTGGTGTTGTGAGGCAGTAACCACCATGCCATCATGCCATTCCTTTTGCAAAATTAACATCTGGATGCAGGTTGAGGCCTAACAGATGGAATCCCAGGCTGTGTAGACACATTCTTCCTGACTCACACTGTGCGAGAGATGACGTGGCGTGAAGAGCACGGGAATGTTTAGGAACATTTTGAAATCTGCCCACGAATCCAGGCATTATTTTTCTGAAAGGCTTCACAGGACAGATGAATTGTGCAGAATAAACTTTTCCCAAGGGTGAGATGTTGAAATGGAAGTTGGTCTTTATTCACCTGGAAGCTGGTGTGTTTGAGTGACTTTGTGCAGCTCTCCTTATCTCAGTGTTTGTGACCTCTCCATTCAGACCATGTGCTGTCACAGATTAGAAAACCCCCAGAACATTGACACCTCCGGACCAACTCCTCAGAACTTACTGAATTTGTGCCTTGTTCATTTAAAATGAAAGTATGACGAAACAAACATATTGGCACAAGCCTCAGACTGCACAGACTGTCAATACATTCAACATCAGGTAACACTGGGGAAAACATGACCAGAAATCTTTCCCTATCTAGAATATGAATGTCATGGGAACATGGATCCTGATATGTTGATAGAGTGAAGTGGGAGGAGGCTCGTGTGAAACATTCCAATTTAAAGTCAGAAGTGGGGATGTTCGCCGATAAGGTTGTTAAGAAGGCGTACGGTGTCTTGGCGTTTATTGGTAAGGGGATTGAATTTAGGAGTCGCAGTGTAATGTTGCAACTGTACACTACTCTAGTGCGGCCGCACTTGGAGTACTGTGTGCAGTTCTGGTCCCCGCATTACAAGAAGGATGTGGAGGCGTTGGAGAGGGTGCAGAGGAGGTTTACTAGGATGTTGCCTGGTATGGTGGGGAGGTCCTATGAGGAGAGACTGAGGGATTTAGGGTTGTTTTCGTTGGAAAGAAGGCGGCTAAGAGGGGATCTTATTGAAACATATAAGATGATTAGAGGTTTAGATAGGGTGGATAGTGATAGCCTTTTTCCTCGGATGGAGAAAGCTAGCACGAGGGGGCATGGCTTTAAATTAAGGGGGGGTAGCTACAGGACGGATGTCAGGGGTAGGTTCTTTACCCAGCGGGTGGTGAGGGATTGGAATGCCCTGCCTGCTGCAGTTGTAAATGCGTCTAGTTTGGGGGCGTTTAAGAGATCTCTGGATAGGTTTATGGACGAAAAGGGATTGGTATAGGCTAGTGGGTCATTGTTTTTGTAATTGGTCGGCGCAACATCGTGGGCCGAAGGGCCTGTTCTGCGCTGTAATGTTCTATGTTCTATGTTCTATGTTCTATAACTGCACAATGTTCAGTATAGAACCCTACAGTGCAGAAGGAGGCCCTTTGGCCCATCGAGTCTGCACCGAACATTATCCCACCCAGGCCCTACCCCCATATCCCTACATATTATACCCACTAATCCCCTTTAACCTACACATCCCTGGACACTAAGGGGCAATTTCTTAGCATGGCCAATCAACCTAACCTGCACATCTTTGGACTCCTTTGTGACTCATTTGTGTATCATTTGTGACTCCTCAGACACTGAAGCAGTTCATGTCCAAATGCAGCAAGACCTAAACAATATCCGGACTTGGGTTGATAGGTGGCAAGTAACATTCACACCACACAAGTGCCAGGAAATGACCATCTCCAACAAGAGAAAATCTAACCATTTCCCCTTGACATTCAATGGTATTAGCATTGCTGAATCTCCCACTGTCAATACCGGGGTGGGGGGACGGGGTTACCATTAACCAAAAACAAAACTGGACCAATCATATAAATATTGTGGCAACCAAAGCAGGTCAGAGGCTAGGAATCCTGCAGCAAGTAACTCACCTCCTGACTCTCAAAAGTCTGTCCACCACCTACAAGTCACAAGTCAGGAGTGTCATGGGATACTCCCCACTTGCCTTGGATGAATGCAGTTTCAACACTCAAGGAGCTTGTCAAAAGCCAGCCAGGACAAACACAGCCTGTTTGATTGGTATCACATCCACAGCCTTAACCATTCAACTCTTTTGTCCATGTTTGAATCAAGGCTGTAATGAGATTCGGAGCTGAGAACGGGACCCAAACTGTGCCTCTGTGAGCAGGTTATTGCTGAGTAAGTGTCGCTTGATAGTTCTGTTGTTGATCCTTTCCACCATTTTACTGATGATCAAGAATAGAGATGGGGTAGTAGTTGACTGGGTTGGATTTGTCCTATTGCTTGTGCACAGGACATACCTGGACAATTTCCCACATTGTTGGGTAGATGCCAGTGTTGTAACTGTACTGAAACAGCTTGACTAGGGGAGCGGCAAGTTCTGGAGCACAAGTCTTCAGTATTATTGCTGGAATATTGTCAGGGCCCAAAGCTTTTCCAGTACCCAGTGCCTTCAGCTGTCTGTTTATATCCGTGTGTAGTGAATCGAATTGGAAAGACTGATATCTGCTGGGGACTACTGGAGGAGGCCAAGATGAATCAGCCCCTCAGCACTTCTGGCTGAAGATTGTTATAAATTCTTTGGCTTTATCTTTTGCACTGATGTGCTGGGCTCCTCTTCCTCCTCCAGTGAGTTGTTTAATTGTCCACCACCATTCATGGCTGGATGTGGCAAGACAGCAGAGCTTAGGTCTGAACTGTTGGTTGTGGCCTCACTTGCTATTTATGTTGTTTGGCATGAAAGTAGTGCTGTCCTGTAGCTTTATCAGGTTAACACCTATTTTTTAAGTATGTCTGGTGTTCCTTGCATGCCCTCCTGCCCTCATTGGACTAGGGTTACCTGGCTTGGTGGTAATGTTAGAATTGGGGATATGCTGGGCCAAGAGGATGCAGATTGTGGTTGAGTACAATTCCGTTGCTGATGGCCCACAGTGCCTCATGGCTGCCCATTTATGAGACGCTAGATCTGTTCAAAGTCTATCCCATTTAGCACGGTGCTTGTGGCAGGCAACAAAATAGAAGGTACCCTCAATGTGAAGACAGGATTTTGTCTCCATCAGTATTGTGTGGTGGTCACTGAGGGTGAGGTCAAGTACATTTTTTTCCTTTTGTTGATTCCCTCACCACCTGCCATGCAGTCCTAGTTTAACAGTTATCTCCTTTAGGGCCTGGCCAGCTCAGCCTGTAGCGGTGCTACTTGGTGATGGATAATGAAGTTGCCCACCTAGGATACATTCTGCGCTCTTGCCACCTTCAGTTCTTCCTTGAAGTGGTGTTCAACATGGGGTAGTACTGATTCATCAGCTGAGGAGAACTGGTTAACAGGAGATTTCCTTGCTTTTGATTGATCTGAGATTTCATGGGAGCATCGATGCTGAGGAATCCCAGACCAACTCCCAACAATATAGCACTATACTGCCACCCAGTGATACAGGACATACCCAGGGATGGTGATGCCTGGGACATTATGAGGTATGATTCCGTGAGTATAACTAATCAGACTATTGCTTGACTAGTCTGTGAGACACTCTCCCAATTTCTGTACAAGCCCCCGGGTATTAGTAAAGAGGACCTTGCAGGGTCGACAGGGTTGGTTTTGCCATTGTTGTTTTTGGTGTCGAGGTCAATGTCGGGTGGTCCATCTGGTTTCATTCCTTTTTGTCCCATTTGTAGTGGTTAAATACAACTGGTGGTTTGCTCGGCGATTTCAGCAGGCATTTAAGAGCCAACCACATTGCTGTGGGTCTGGAGTCACATGTAGACCAGACTGGGTAAGGATGGCAGATTTCTTTCCCTAAAGAGTATTAGTGAATCAGATGGGTTTTTACAACAGTCAACAATGGTTTCATGATCATCATTAGACTTTTAATTCCCAGTTTTATTTTTATTCAGATTCTAAATGCCATCATCTTCCTTTGTGGGATTCAATCCTGTGTCTATTGAATGTTACCCTGGGGTCTCTGGATTACTATTCAAATGACAATATCATTATGCCACTGCCTCCCCATTAACAATTAAATAAAAATACCCTGGTGCTGTCAGTCAAACCTCATCCACGTTCATAATGATGTGTTGTGAAAGCAGTCCAGCAACAATAATAATGTGATAATGATAGCTCTTAGGATTATGCCAGCAAACATTATTGAACCTGAAAGCACAGATTGTTTTCAACTCAGAGATATAGGCAAGCTGCTTTTTTTTCAAAATTTACAGGGCTGGTGATATACAGAAATGTAAATCACACATTGTGGAGTGAAACCCTTCATCCAGCCAAAATGGGGTTTGTTTGAATGCAGCACTGGATTCAAATGAGCTTGTTGGGTTTGGGTTTCCCCTGTGTGAGTCACATTGCACCATTGTTCCCCTGCTGGTAAAAAATAGAATCTGTTGGAAATGGAGGTGGGATATCCAGATCCGGGTGTCTCAACACCATTTCGAATAAACTGTTCTCTATGTCACTGCAAAGATCCAGATCGAAACATTTGCAAAAGGAGATTGATAGGTTAGTGAGTGGACAAAATTTTAACAGATAGAACATAGAACATTACAGCGCAGTACAGGCCCTTCAGCCCTCGATGTTGCGCCGACCAGTGGAACGAATCTAATGATCCTCTAACCTAAACTATTCCAATGTTATCCATATGCCTATCCACTGACCATTTGACCGCCCTTAAAGTTGACGAGTCCATAACTGCTGCAGGCAGTTATGGACTCGTCATAACTGCTAAGGCCATGCCCTTACTACCCTCTGAGTGAAGAACCTACCTCTGACATCCGTCCTACAATTATCACCCCTCAATTTAAAGCTATGTCGCTCATGTTAGCCATCACCATCCGAGGAAAAAGGCTCTCACTGTCCACCCTATCTAATCCTCTGATCATCTTGTATGCCTCAATTAGGTCACCTCGTAACCTTCTTCTCTCTAACGAAAACAACCTCAAGTCCCTTTCCTCATAAGACCTTCCCACCATACCAGGCAACATCCTGGTAAACCTCCTCTACACCCTTTCAAATGCTTCCACATCTTTCTTATAATGCGGTGACCAGAACTGTACGCAATACTCCAAGTGCGGCCGCACCAGAGTTTTGTACAGTTGCAACATGATCTCACAGCTCCGAAATTCAATCCCTCTACCAATAAAAGTTACACACCGTATGCCTTCTTAACAACCTTATCAACCTGGGTGCCAACTTTCAGGGAGCTATGCACATGTACACCAAGATCTCTCTGCTCGTAAACACTACCAAGAGTCCTTCCATTAGCCCTATATTCTGTAGTCCTCTTTTCAAAGTGAATCACCTTACACTTTTCCGCATTAAACTCCATTTGCCACCTCTCAGCCCAGCTCTGCAGCTTATCTACGTCCCTCTGCAAACTGTAACATCCATCCTCACTGTCTACAACTCCTCCGACTTTGGTGTCATCCGCAAATTTACTAACCCATCCTTCTACACCCTTATCTAGGTCATTTATAAAAATGACAAACAGCAGTGGCCCCAAAACAGATTCCTGCGGTTCACCAGTAGTAACTGAACTCCAGGTTGAATATTTCCCATCAACTGCCACCCTCCGTCTTCTATTAGCTAGCCAATTCCTGATCCAAACTGCTAAATCACCCTCAATCCCATGCATCTGCATTTTCTTCTGTAGCTTACCATGGGGAACCTTATCAAATGCTTTGCTAAAATCCGTATACACCACATCAACTGTTTTACCCTTATCCACCTCTTTGGTCACCTTCTCAAAGAAATGGAATATGTTGTGAGAAAATGTAAATTTGCTCAGGACAAATAGAAAAGCAGAATATTATTTAAATGGATGTTGCCGAATGCCGGTACAAAGGGGGGTCCTTGTACATGATTCATAAAAAGTTAGCATGCAGGTACAGCAAGTAATTAGAAAGACAAATGAAAAATTATCCTTTACTACAACTGGACAGGATGTGATGAGTTTTTTGCACCTACAGTAATCCCTGGTCCCGTTATTTAAGATGGGATTTACTTGTATTGGAAGCAGTTCAGAGAAGGTTCATTAGGCTGATTCCCAGGATAAGGGGTTTGCCTTTTGAGAAAAGGCTGAGCAGTGTGGGTCTATCCTTGTTGGAATTTAGAAGAATAAAAGGTGACCTTATTGAAGCATATCAGATTCTGAGCGACTTGACAGGATGGATGCTGGGGAGATGTGGAATCTATAACTGGGGGGACCCAGTTTAAGAATGAGGACTCTGTCATTTACAGAGATGAGGAATAATTTCTTCCCTCAGAAGGTTGTTAATCTTTAGAATTCACTACCCTAGAGAGCTGGGTAACTGGGTGATTGGATATATTCTATCCGGGTAGGCAGATGTTTGGTCTGCAAGGGAGTCAAGTGTTCGAAGGGACAGGCAGGAAAGTAATTGATCCCACAGACAGAACAACTGTGATCTTATTGAATGGCAGAGTAGGCTAGATGGGCCAAATGGGGTTGAGGAACAGATCAGTCATGAATGGCAGAATAGGTCTGAGGGACTCAATGGGATTCACATTGTTCTTGTTCATTGTTTTTCACATTCCTCTTGTTCCTTATACCTCCAGACTCAGTAACAGCAAATAATACGGTACAAAGCAGCAGACTTGGATCCTATTACCTATAGAGAATGAGGGAAGGGTAAAAATGTAAATTTTGTCCGTATTATCAACCATTGCTTTTGCCACCAAACTGAACAAACTTGGACAGATGAATGTTAAGGAAGGTCTATAAAAATGTGACATCCTTCAGTGAATATTCAAAAACACATTATCAACAAAGTGAGATCACACTGGTTGACACCGACACAAGTGAAATACTCCTCTTCAATCACAGTCCATCAATTACAAAGCATACAGGCTGATAGGCTGGAGGAGGAAGATGGTCTGAGAGAAGATGTATTTGCAATTTTGAAAAACCTGAGGGTCGATAAGTCCCCTGGGCCAGATGGGATATACCTTAGGATTCCTTGGGAGGCAAGGGATGAGAGCATTTGGCTTTGATCTTTGGGTCCTCACTGTCCACGGGGATAGTAAAAAGTCTGACAACACCAGGTTTTAGTCCAACCTATTTATTTGATAATATACTTTATATTATCAAATAAATAGGTTGGGAGTATATTATCAAATAAATAGGTTGGACTAAAACCTGGTGTTGTCAGACTTTTACTGTGTTTACACCAGTCCAACGCCGGCATACCCACATCACGGGGATAGTGCCAGAGGACTGGAGAGTGGCAAATATTGTTCGTTTGTTCAAGAAAGGAAATAGGAATGACCCTGGTAATTATAGGCCAGTTAGTCTTACTTCGGTGGTGGATAAGTTAGTGGAAAAGGTCTTGAGGGATAGGATTTATGACCATTTGGAAAGATGCAGCTTAATCTGGGATAGTCAGCATGGATTTGTGAAGGGTAAGTCTTGCCTCACAAATTTGATTGAATTCTTTTAGGAGGTAACTAAATGTGTAGATGAAGGTCGAGCAGTTGATGTTGTGTATATGGATTTTAGTAAGGCGTTTGATAAAGTTCCCCATGGTAGGCTCATGAAGAAAGTAAGGAGGTATGGAATAGAGGGAAATTTGGCTAATTGGATAAGTAACTGGCTATCTTATAGAAGACAGAGGGTGGTGGTGGATGGAAAATTTTCAGACTGGAGACCAGTTACCAGTGGTGTACCACAGGGATCAGTGCTGGGTCCTCTGCTATTTGTAATTTTTATCAATGACTTGAGGAGGGGGCTGAAGGGTGGATCAATAAATTTGCTGATGACGCCAAGATTGGTGGAGCAGTGGATGAGGTGGGGGGGCTATTGCAGGCTGCAAAGAGACATTGATAGGATGCAGAGCTGGGCCGAAAAGTGGCAGATGGAGTTTAACCCTGATAAGTGTGAGGTGATTCATTTTGTGGGACAAATTTGAATGCGGATTACAGCATCAATGACAGGGTTCTGAGGAATATGGAGGAACAGAGAGATCTTGGGGTTTAAAGGGAATATTGGGGGGGCTTCTTCACGCAGAGAGTGGTGGGAGTGTGGAATGAGCTGCCAGATGAAGTGGTAAATGCAGGGCCACTTCTAACATTTAAGAAAAACTTGGAAGGGTTCATGGATGAGAGGGGTGTGGAGGGATATGGTCCAACTGCAGGTCAGTGGGACTAGGCAAAAAATGGTTCGGCACAGACAAGAAGGGCCAAAAGGCCTGTTTCTGAGCTGTAATTTTCTATGGTTCTATATCCACAGATCTCTGAAGGTCGCTATCCACTCAAGTGGATAGAGCTGTGAAGAAGGCCTATAGTGTGTTAGCGTTTACTGAAAGGGGGTTTGAGTTTACGAGCCGTGGGGTTATGCTGCAACTGTACAGGACCTTGGTAACACCACGTTTGGAATATTGTGTACAGTTCTGGTCACCTCACTATAAGAAAGATTTGGAAGCACTGGAGAGAGTGCAGAGGAGATTTACCAGGATGCTGCCTGGTTTGGAGGGTAGGTCTTATGAGGAAAGGTTGAAGGAACTGGGGCTTTTCTCTTTAGGGCGGAGGAGGATGAGAGGTGAATTAATAGAGGTTTATAAGATGATGAGGGGGATTGATAGAGTGGACGTGCAGAGACTATTTCCTCAGGTGGGTGTAGCTGTTACTAGGGGGCATAACTATACGGTGGGAGATATAGTAGGGATGTCCGAGGTAGAGTATTTACTTAGAGAGTGGGTGGAGTGTGGAATGGACTGCCTGCTGTGTTAGTGGAGTCAGACACTTTAGGAATTTACAGGCACATGGAACACATCAGAATGATAGGGAGTGGGATAACTTGATCTTGGTTTCGGACAAAGCTCAGCACAACATCGAAGGCCGAAGGGCCTGTACTGTGCTGTACTGTTCTATAATTATTTGTGCATCGGTAAGTTATTCACCAGCAATGTGAGTCTGAATATCTCACGTTAAATATTTGAAGTGAGTTGAGGCAGACAGCTGTCAGCCTGAAAGCACTCAGGCATTGCCAACAGGCTCGGGGCAGTTGGCTTTCTGAGGGAATATTCCTCATCTGCAAAACTTTCGTCCCTACACATGAGAAACCTGAGTGAATTAGGCTTGTTTGTGTACAGTTAAAAAGCAATTCAACATGGTGGGTCTGAAGTTACCATCAAGTTGCGCCCGTTTGCATGCATTTAAATTGACTTAATGAGCTGCAAGGAGAACCTTACCAGCACTTCCCCCTTTACCGCTGCGTTTGCTCATCCAGACTCAGCGGCACACAGACATGTTCTACAAAAGTCTGATTCAGGTGCTTCGGTTAGTGAGGAGGTAAGTGCCGCGTGTCCAACATCTCTCTGCTTGAGATTGTTGGGGGAGGGGATGGATGGGGAAGGTGGGTCCGATGGCTCTCTGCTTCAGATCGGGGTGGGGGGAGGGGGTGGTGCTGGTACAGGAGGGGGATCCGCTGCCACACTGCCTGTGATCAGTGAGGGGGAAGGGGGGTTCTGCCGCTCTGTTTGTGATCAATCAGGCGGATGGGGGGGGGGTGGGGGTCTGCTGCCACTGTGTCTGTGATCAGTGAGGGGAAAGGGAATCAGCTGTCACTCTGCTTAGGATCAGTGAAGGGGAAGGAGGGAGGGGCTCGTGATCGGTCTGGATGGTGGAGGGGTTGGGGGAATAAGGGGCTCAGTAATGTTGTGGAGTTGGGACAATTTCTGTGGGGCCGGGAGCAGGCATTATTTGGCCTGGGAAGGATGTGGCTGGGAGCTACATTCTATCTTTTTTTTCTGTGTATGTGCAGTTGGAGGCGCTGATCAGAGCTGCAGGGTTTCGGGCGCGTTAAATCCGGCCCACAGGCTTGTGCAGCGCGATTCAGAATTGCTGATATTTTTGCAGGCAGAGTGCATATGGAGGCACTGAAAACAGGTCTAAAAGTCAGATCTGAAACACTGCCAGTTTCAAGTCCGTCTGGTACTTAGAATCACAATGGTAAATATAGGGCCCTGTGCGTTAGGTAAATACTGAGGGCTTGATCAATGGTTGACTCACAGAAATATATCTCGTTCATACTGAGCAGAAGGAAACATTCTTCAGTAATTGTCTAAATACAAGTTGTGTTTATTTTCCTAAGTGAGAGATTACATTTATATAGCACCTTTTACTATCTTGGTATATCAGTAATAATCATAGAATCCCTACAGTGCAGAAGAAGGCCATTTGGCTCACCCAGACCCTATTCCTGTAGCCCCACATATTTAGATTCATAGAGTCATAGAGGTTTATTGCATTGAAACAGGCCCTCAGCCCAACTTGTCCATGCCGCCTTCTTTTAAACCCTTAAGCTAATCTCAATTGCCCGCATTTGGCCCATATTCCTCTATACCCATTTTATCCATGTAACTGTCTTTCTGAAAGACAAAATTGTACCTGCCTTTATAATTACCTCTGGCAGCTTGTTCCAGACACTTCATACCCTCTATGTGAAAAAATTGCCCATCTGGGCACTTTTGTATCTCTCCCCTCTCACCTTAAACCGATGCCCTCTAGTTTTAGACTTCCCTACCTTTAGGAAAAGATATTGACTATCTACCTTATCTATGCCCCTCATTATTTTATAGACCTCTATAAGGTCACTTCTCATTCTCCTAAGCTCCAGAGAAAAAAGTCTCAGTCTATCCAGCCTCTCCTTATAACTCAAACCATCAAGTCCTGGTAGCATCCTAGTAAATCTTTTCTGCACTCTTTCTAGTTTAATAATATCCTTTCTATAATAGGGTGACCAGAATTGCACACAGTATTCCAAGTGTGGCCTCACCAATGTCTTGAATAACTTCAACAAGATGTCCCAACTCCTGAATTCAATGTTTACCTTGTTAAGCTCTCTGTTACTATGGATCAATATACCATAGCCGATCAACTTAACCTGCACATCTTTGGACTGAGGGAGGAAACCGGAGCACCCGGAGGAAACTCACACAGACATGGGGAGAATGTGCGGACTCCACACACAGTGACCCAAGGCCGGAATTGAACTTGGGTTCATGGTGCTGTGAGGCAGCAGTGCCGCCTCGTGCCACTGTCCGCCAACCTAAAATATTTAATATTGTATCTTAAAACATTTAATATTTTAATGAGGATAATTATTAACCAGAATACGATGATGACTCCCTTGTCTTCAAAATAGCGTCATGGAATCTTTTGTCCGTCTAACCAAGCAGAAGGAAACACAGTTTAATATTTGATCAAACACACGTGGAACTTTAATAAGAATACCAGCCTTCTTTACATATTCAAAGCTCTGGAGTGGAAATTGAACCCATAACATTCTGGGTCAGGGAGACAGCAGCATTGTAGTAATTCACTGGACTAATAATCCAGAGAAATATTCTGGGTACATGGGTTCAAGTCCTACCACAGCAGCTGGTGGAACTTAAATTAGTAAGAACAAAGAACAAAGAAAATGACAGGAACAGGCCCTTCGGCCCTCCAAGCCTGCACCGACTATGCTGCCTGACGGAACTAATAATAAGTCTGGCCTAAATTTTCAGGATGGCAGGAACTTGGTTGCCAACATCAAAGGAGCCAATGGTGATAATGTGCAAGTTCAATGTGAATTTATGCTCTAACGATTATTAATCAACATTGGCGGTCAGCTCTCCAGGCCCTCCAGGCACAATGCTGAAGTGGCTGTAAGAGGCAGCAGGGAGCTGTCTCAAATTAAGTCATGACGTGGAGATGCCAGCATTGGACTGGGGTAAACACAGTAAGAAGTGTCACAACGCTAGGTTAAAGTCCAACAGGTTTATTTGGTAGCAAAAGCCACTAGCTTTCGAAGCGCTGCTTCTTCATCAGGTGAGTGGAATTTCAGTTCACACAGGACATATAAAGACACCAACTCAATTTACAAAATAATGGTTGGAATGCAAGTCTTTACCGACAATCAAGCCTTAACGGTACAGACAATGTGAGTGGAGAGAGGATTTAGCACACGTTAAAGAGATGTGTATTGTCTCCAGACAGGACAGTTAGTCCTGACCTCATATTAAGTCCCCAAGACCTGGAGGACAGGTAAGTAGCAGGGGATAGTGAGAGACAGTGTGGAAGATTAGGAAACATCCGGGGGTGGGGGGTGGCGTCACCAGGGGGCAATCAGGATTTCGGGGATTAGCTGGGTGGCTGGGGGGAAGAAGGTCTGAATGTTACCAGCCCCAGTCGGAAGGAGCACTTACGGGCTTTAATTAGGGCAAAGCTCCTGTTCAAGGCCCTTCCCGCCCCAACATAAAATCACAACCAATCAGGACGGGTGGGAATATAGAGGGAATTCCATCCATACAATTTCAGCCCACCCCCTCCCCTCTTCAGAACACAGCAGATGGTGGTAGGGAGTATAAAATCCTGATCCTGGAGTTGAAAGATGTTCTTAATAATGATGACCATGAAATTATAATTGGTTATCTGGTTCACCAGTATTCTTTAGGCAAGCAAATCTGCCATCCTTACCCTTCTGGTCTATATGTGACTCCAGACCCACAGCAGTATTGTCTCTTAACTGCCCTCTGTAATGGCCTAGCAAACCATTCAGTTCAAGGGCAACTAGGGATGAGCAACAAATGCAGCCATATCCAGCACCACCTAATTCCCATGAAATAGTAAAATGTGAGAGTCCAACTGACTGAGTCAAAGCTGAAATTTGTGCCTCGATTGATCACATTAGTGGCACCTACATAGGCTGCAATGCGATCTGCCTGATCTGGTCAAACCTTACTGCCTGGTGAAGGATGTTTGAAATGAGTGCTGCTATCTTCTGGAGATGCTCATGGTTAGGAATCATCTTGTCCTCGCATTGAACTTGAGCATTCAGTCTGTGAGGTGGAGTTACTCATTAGCTCTCATGGTTAGGAAACTGGGATTGCCACGCATCACGTTTACTGACTTGCCTGACCTGCGATCCTTACAAGGTTGCATACCAGAGATTTGTCCTCATAAAATGGATGCCACTAAACTAAAACTGAAAGGAAAGTCCAGGAACCACAACAGAAGCTCTAAGTTGGAGACTGTAAAGATGAACTTCTTCAGACTTCATTAATTAACACAAAATGTATGTATTAGAACTGTAAAGCAACCTCGTGGTGTAGCTCGTTCCCCAAAATGTACTCCCTCACCATGGAGTAATTCCACACTCTGAATCCCAATTGGTCACAAATATCATGTAACCTTTACTCTACTGTGTTGCCCTTAAAGGGACAATCACCAGAGAAATGCTTTGACTTGCTTTGGAAACGTACTGTTGTAGTGAGCTAATAGCAGGGTTCACAAACACTGTCATGTTCTGATCTGTTCAAAATTTGTTGAGATGGGGACTGATGTAATGGTGATGCCATTTCTTGGTTCCCATCAGGGTCACTAATTCTGGTTGGATTCATGTCTGGACGTTACATCATATGACCTTCTGCCTCCAACTGCATTGTCCCATACTCCAGCCGTTGGTTTCTCAACATATCCATTGTTACTGTGTCCCATCTTCCAAACCAATCTGAAATTGAACAAAATCTTCACCATCTGACTGGATGGTTCTTGATTTTTAAAATTATGTCTAGTATGCAAAAATGTTCGGAAAGAATGTTTAATGTCCCAATGATTTTCCCTTGGATTTGCTCAGTTTAGCATCCTGGAAATTAATCTTTAAATCTTGGATGTTCTGTACTTTCTGTAAACAATGTGCAGGGGTATGGGGGAAAAGGCAGGGGAATGGCAGTAAGCCATAATGCTCATTTTTGCAGATGCAATGGCCAAATGGCCTCCTTCTGTGCCACAACAATTCTATTGTTCTGTGCAACCCAAAACTTTAGATTCATATCTGATAGGAATGTTTCTCTGATAAGGGGTGAGTTGGACTGAACTATTGGTCTCTCAGTGCACCTCACACAATTTCGAACACTTTAAATTGGATGAGTCTGCAGTAAAACAGTAAAAAAGACAGTGAAGAAAGTTATCTCCGATTGCAATGGGATCTTGATCAATTGGGTCAGTCAGCTGATGAATGGCAGATGGTGTTTAATTTAGACAAATGCAAGGTGATGCATTTTGGTAGATTAAACCAGGGCAGGACTTACTCAGTTAATGGTAGGGTGTTGTGGAGAGTTACAGAACAAAGAGATCTCGGGATACATGTTCATAGCTCCTTGAAAGTGGAGTGACAGATGGACAGAGTGGTGAAAAAGGCATTTGGCATGCTTGGTTTCATCGGTCAGAATATTAAATACAGGAGTTGAAGTTGTACAAGACATTGGCAAGGCCATACTTGGAATACTGTGTGTTGTTCTGGTCACCCTATTATAGAAAGGATATTATTAAACTAGAAAGAGTGCAGAAAAGGTTTACTAGGATGCTTCTTGATGGTTTAAGTTATAAGGAGAGACTGGATAGACTGGGACTTTTTTCTCTGTAGCGTAGGAGGCTGAGGGGTAACCTTATAGAGGTCTATAAAATAATAAGGGGCACAGATCAGCATAGTAGTCACTATCTTTTCCCAAAGGTAGGGGAATCTAAAACTAGAGGGCATAGGTTTAAGGTGAGAGGGGAGAGATACAAAAGAATCCAGAGGAGCAATTTTTTCACACAGAGGGTGGTGAGTGTCTGGAACAAGCTGCCAGAGGTTGTCTTTTAAAAAGCATTTAGATAGTTATATGATTAAGATGGGTATAGAGGGATATGGGCCAAATGCGGCAATTAGGGTTAGTGTAGGGGTTTTAAAAAAAGGTGGCATGGACACAGGCCGGAGGACTTGTTTCCATGCTGTAAACCTCTATGACTCTGTGACTCTAAAAGCATGCAACACGTGCATCCCACATTCTTCTCCCTGTCAGTACTTCATACACAGATGGACAGCTTATGACACCCTTTCACAGCTTAGAATCACTTGGCTCTTTTACATATCCCACCCAGCATGTGGGAACCAGACAACTGCCATCTGTAGCTGAGACTATAACAAACAAAAATGCTCGCTTTTAAATAGATAAGTTTGCATCACTGTATGTCCTGGAGTATTTCTTCCTTCAGATGCTTCAAGTGTTCAAAGATTCTTTAATTGTTCCCGTACCTCAATGAATTTGTCTTTAACTGCTACCCGGACACAGGATTCTCAGTGGGGATGAGGCATCTGTTCTAGAAAATCCTGTTCACCATTTCCTCGTGTCAAGGTTCTATCCTTGGCAACCCCTCCTCTACCTATCAGTTTGATGTAGACTATGTTCTAGAGTGGATCAATAAAGAATTTAAAGAACATGAAGATAATGCTTATTTTATTACCGCACATGATTTATTGAAAAGAACATGAAGAAAATGTTTATTTTGTTAAGTATTTATTTATTTATTGCTTTGAACTAAACAGTGGAGGAAAAGGTTTGGGTGACGTGATGGCACAGTGGTTAGCACTGTCGCCTCACCATGCCACGGAACTAGGTTCAATTCCAGTCTTCGGTGACTGTGCAGAGTTTGCATGTTCTCGCTGTGTCTGCATAGGTTTCCTCCCACAAAGATGTGTAAGTTAGGAGGATTGGCTATGCTAAATTGCCTCTTAGTGTCCTAGAATGTGCAGGTTGGATGAATTGCTCTTGATAGGTGTGGGGAGTTATGGGAAAAGAGCCAGCCTGAGTAAGATGCTCTTTTGGAGGATCGATGTGGACTTAATGGGTTGAATGACCTCCTTCTGCACAGGGATTCTGTGGCTCTGAGGAGAGTGATCACCTAAGGAAGATATGGTAAAGGACAAGACAAAAGAGCAAAGCAAAGATAATCAGAGTGCAGCAGGAAGGAAAGAGTGTAGGGACTAAAGACTGCACCAGCAGGAACATGATGTAGAGATGCCGGCGTTGGACTGGTGTAGACACAGTAAGAAGTCTCACAACACCAGGTTTAAGTCCAACCAGTTTATTTGATAATAATCCCACAAGCTTTCAGAAACGGTGTTCCTTCGTCAGGTGTGCGGAAGGTTCTGGTCAGAGAAAGGTACACGAAGACACATACGGTTTACAGAATACTGAATAGAATCCAAGTCTTTGCAGCTAAGCTGCTATTCAAGTCTTAAAGATGCAGACAATGAGCAGGAACAGCCAATGTTTGTACAAATGCAGAGAACTAAGATCTCTGTACCTGAATGTGCATAGTTTTCATAACAAAACAGATAAATTATCAGTTCAAATACAAATAAATATGCATCATCTGATAGCCATTACAGAGACACGTGCTGGAATTTTACCTGCCCCGGGAATCGGGGTGGGCGAGGGACAGAGTATGGAAAGGTCTGTTGACCTCGGGCGGGATTTTACGGTTTCGGGACTAGCGAGGTTGGAAAATTCCACCCATGCTGCCAGGTGAACATGGTTGAACATTCAAGGGTACTTGACATTTCGGAAGGACAGGGAATCTTGGGAAAGGTAACTATTATTTAAGGATGGAATTAGTACAAAAATGAGAGATGACTTTAACTCTACAGTTCAAGATGTCGAATTAGTTTTGGATAGAGATGAGAAATAGTAAAGGTAAGAAGTCACTTATAGGTTCCCCAACAGCAACCACATTGTAGGTAGGGGTATACAGGAAGAAATAATGAGGATGTGTAAGAAAAATTGGATGAATCAGATAATCCAAGATATCCTGAAAGATGAGTTTGAGTGTATTTGGGACAAACTCTTAGAGCAGCACGTTCTAGGGCCAAACAGAAAGAAGGTTATTCTAGATCCTGATAATGTGCAATGAGACATTTAATTAATGGCTTGATAATAGGAGCCTCTAGGTTGAATTTCACATTCAGTTAGATAGAGAAGGGTGAGAAATGTGGGTCTAGGACATTGTAAACTCTAAATAAAGGGAATTACAAGACTATGAAGGCAGAGTTTGTAACAGTGAGCTGGGAAAATAGGTCAACTGATAGGACAGTTGAGAAACATTGGCAGACATTTGCAGAAATGTTCTACAACTCTCAGCAAAGATATATTCCATTAAGAAAGAAAGACTTGAAGGGAAGGATGCACCATCAGTGGTTAACAAAGGAAGGTTAAGATAGTGTCAAATTGGAAGAAAATGCATACCATGTTAGAATGTAATAGAAACACAGAAAAACTATAGCAGAATACAGGCCCTTTGGCCCACAAAGTTGTGCCAAACATGCCCCTACCTTAGAGATCACTGGGCTTACCTATAGCCCTCTATCTTACTAAGTTCCATGTACTTATCTAAACGTCTCTTAAAAGACCCTATCGAATCTGCGTCCACCACCGTTGCTGGCAGCCCATTCCATGCACCCACAACTCTGAGTGAAAAACTTACCCCTGACACCTCCTCTGTATCTACTCCCCAACACCTTAAACCTGTGTCCTCTTTTGGCAACCATTTCAGCCCTGGGAAAGAGCCCCCTGACTATCCACTCAATCAATACCTCTCAACATCTTATACACCTCTATCAGGTCACCCCTCATCCTTTGTCTCTCCAAGGAGAAAAGGCCGAGCTCATTCAACCTATCCTCATAAGGCAAGCTCCCCAATCCGGGCAGCATCCTTGTAAATCTCCTCTGCACCCTTCCTATGGATTCCACATCCTTCCTGTAAAGAGGCAACCAGAACTGAGCATAGTACTCCAAGTGGGGTCTGATCAGTGTCCTATATAGCTGCAACATTATCTCTCAACTCTTAAACTCAATTCCTCGATTGATGAAGGCCAATACACCATACGCCTTCTTAACCACAGCTTCAACCTGTGCTTTGAGCGTTCTATGAACTCAGACCCGAAGATCCTTCTGATCTTCCACACTGCCAAGAGTCCTACCATTAATATTATATTTTGCCATCCTATTTGACCTGCCAAAGTGAACCACTTCACACTTATCTGGGTTGAACTCCATCTGCCACTTCTCCACCCTGTCTTGCATCCTATCAATGTCTTGCTGCAACTTCTGACATCCCTCCACACAATCCACAACACCTCCAACCTTTGTGTCATCAGCAAACTTACCAACGCATCCCTCCACTTCCTCATCCAGGTCGTTTATAAAAATCACAGAGTAAGGGTCCCAGAACAGATCCCTGGGGCACTCCACTGGTGACTGACATCCATGCAGAAAAAGGCCCATCTAAAACCACTCTTTACCTTCTGTGAGCAAGCCAGTTCTGGATCCACAAAGCAATGTCCCCTTGGATCCCGTGCCCCCTCACTTTCTCAATAAGCCTTGCATGAGGCACCTTATCAAGTGCCTTACTAAAGTCCATATATACTACATCTACTGCTCTTCCTTCATCAATGTGTTTAGTCACATCTTCAAAAAATTCAACCAGGCTCACAAGGCATGATCTGCCTTCAACAAAGCCTTGCTGACTATTCTTAATCATATTATACCTCTCCAAATATTCATAAATCTTGCCTCTCAGGATCTTCTCCATTAGTTTACCAACCATTGTGGTTAGACTCACTGGTCTCTCATTTCCAGGGCTATCTCTACTCCCTTTCTTGAATAAAGGAACAACATCCGTAATCCTCTAATCCTCCTGAACCCCTCACATCTCCATTGATGACGCAAAGATCATTGCCAGAGACTCAGCAATCTCCTCCCTCGCCTTCCACAGTAGCCTGGGCTACATCCCATCTGGTCCCTGTGACTTAACTAACTTGATGCTTTTCAAAAGCTCCACCACATTCTCTTTCTTAATATCTACATGCTCAAGCTTTTCAGTCCGCTGCAAGTCTGCACTACAGCCACCAAGATTCTTTTCCATAGTGAATACTGAAGTAAATATTCATTGAGTACGTCGCTATTTCTTCCGGTTCCATACAAACCTTCCCACCGCCACACTTGATTGGTCCTATTCCTTCACGTCTTATCCTCTTGCTTTTCACATATTGATAGAATGCCTTGGGGTTTTCCTTAATCCTGCCTGCTGAGACCTTCTCATGACCCCTTCTGGCTCTCCTAGTTTCCTTCTTAAGATCCTTCCTATTAGCCATATACTCTTCTAGATCTCTAACATTACCTAGCTCTCTGAACCTTTTGTAAGCTTTTCTTTTCTTTTTGACTAGATTTATTTCAGCCTTTGTACATCATGGTTCCTGTAACCTACCGTAACTTCCCTGTCTCATTGGAATGTTGCTATACAGAACTCCAGACAAATATTCCCTGAAAATTTGCCACATTTCTTATGTACATTTCCCTGAGAAAACCTCTTTCAGTGTCAAGTTCAAGAATTCACTGAATAGTCACGCTTCTTTGACAATCCATGTTGTAGCACCCAAGTACAGCAAGTGCAAGATCGCTGCAAAATGCAAATCATACATCAGCATAGCAGAAGCACAGCACAGATTTACCAGGCTGATTCCTGGAATGGTAGGTCTCATGTGGAGAGATTATGTTGGTTAGGATTATATTCACTGGAATTTAAAAGAGTGAGAGGGGATCACATAGAAACTAACAAGATTAGAAAGGGTAGATTCAGAAAGAATGTCTCCAATGGTGGAGGAATCCAGAACTAGGGGTCATAGTTTGAGGATATGTGGTAAATCTTTTTGAACTGAGGAGAAATTTCTTCACCCAGAGGGTGGTGAATGTGTGGAATGTAGTTGAGGCCAAAACGTTGTCTGATTTCTGGGGCTAAAGAGATATGGGAAGAACGGGGGGTGGGGAGGGGGGGGTGTCAGGATATTGAATTGATGATCAGCCATGATCAAAATGAATGGCAGGGCAGGTTCAAACTGCTGAGTGGCCTACTCCTGCTTCTAGTTTCTATATGTCCAGTTTTGGTATCCTCAGTTGAGGAAGGATGGCGTTGGATGTAATTCAGAAGAGGATCATAGATTGATCCTGGGGATAAAAGGGTTGATGTCTGAGGAGAGATTATACTCACTGGAGTTTAGAAGGATGAGAGGGATCTGATCACGTATATAAAATTCTAAAAGAGGTTGATAAAGCAAACATAGACCAAATGTTTCCTCTTATGGGACAATCTAGAACAAGAGGTCACTGGTACAGGTTGAGAGGCGGCAGATTTAAAACTAAGAGGGGGGATTATTTTTCAGAGAGGGTGGTGGATTTGTGGGATTCACTGCCTGTAGCATGGTAGAATCTGAATCATTAAATGATTTCAAGAAGGAGATAAATATATTTCTGATAAAAAAAGGAGTTCAAGGGATTTGGGGAAGAGATGGAGAGGTGGATTTGAGACCATGGGGCAATCAACCATGATCTAATTGAATGGCGAAGCTGGCTGGAAGGGCTGAATTTTCATACTTCTGCTCCTAATGTTCCCAATATTCTTAAATATTGACATGATCACTGCTTCAGTCACTAATCCAGTTGTATCTTTGACAGCTTCATAACCAGTTTTGTAAAATGTTCCCCTTGTTTTCTGTCTTAAGCCTGTGGCATTTCATTATAGTCCTCAACCATAAAAAATTATCTTTTTCCTTTTATTCCATGTTGTTGCTTTATAATTTTAAACACCTCCCTCAGATTAGCTTGCATTAAGTTCTGGCAAAAAACAGTCTCAAATCGAAGCTTCAGACTCTAACCCGATTTCCTGAATCATGGAAAGCCTACAGTGCTGAAGGAAGTGTCATCTTTGTCTGTTTCCCACATAACTGTCATAATTGGCTCATCCTCATATTTGTTTTTATTTAGCCAAGGAGCTCAGAAGGTTGAATGGAATGAGTTTGAGCTGTTTAAAAAAAACCAAGGGAGACTTTGCACTCAGTGTCGTATGAGGAACAACTCCTCAAACAGTGAGAGAAACAGGTAGGGGAACACTCACAGCAGAGTGCAGGACAGGACCCATGTTAGCCTGCAGGCACTATCTGCACTACAAGTGTGACTGGTGTTCACACTGAAACAGCGTACTGCAAGTCTCTCATTTACATCCCATATCACATCTGTTTACTCATGATGAATGCACAGAGGCTAGACAGGCTGATATCTTCACATAATCAGTGCTAGACTCCATTCTGACACATTTCAAACCATCTGCCTTGTTACAAAAAGCTTCCACCCCAACACTAGTCTGAGATTTTGACCACAGTAACTTGGATTTAGCTGGTACATGAAGCGAATACTATTATTTTAATAGTGCTTGCAGTCAAAACAACTTCATTCCCACTGTTTCAACATCAAAAACAATGTTACATATCTGAGAATGTTTTATAGACAGGAATCTACTCAAAGGGTTCAGATGGTTTATGTATAGAATATGATATATCCTGGAGTGAGTTATAGACAGGAATTAATTGAAGGATATGGGAGGGATGTTTATACATAAGTTCATAAGATATAGGAGTAGAATTTGGCCCATCGAGTCTGCTCTGCCATTCGATCATGGCTGATAGGCTCCTCATCCCCATTTTCCTGCCTTCAACCAATTATCAATTAAAAATCTGTCTAACTCCTCCTTAAATTTAAATTAAATTTTAAATTTTAAATTAAATTTCCACCACATTTTGGAGTAGGGAATGCCACAGATTCACAACTCTTTGAGAGAAGTATTTTCTTTGCAACTGTTTTAAATTTGCTACCCCTTATTCCAAGACTATGACCTCTTGTCCTAGAATGCCCTACAAGATGAAGCATCTGCTCTATGTCTACTTTATCCACACCTTTTATCATCTCGTATACCTCAATTTGATCTCCCCTCATTCTTCT
This sequence comes from Carcharhinus amblyrhynchos, assembly GCF_965287045.1. Classification (NCBI taxonomy): domain Eukaryota; kingdom Metazoa; phylum Chordata; class Chondrichthyes; order Carcharhiniformes; family Carcharhinidae; genus Carcharhinus; species Carcharhinus amblyrhynchos. Next base: position 52,680,433 of record NC_137339.1, on the reverse strand, counting down.
AAATTCCAGAGAGTGTAGGCCTAACATGTTTAATCTATTTTTATACGGTAAACCCCTCATCTCTGGAATCAATCCAGTGAACCTCCTCTGAGCTGCCGCCAATGTCATTACATCTTTCCTAAATAAGGGGACCAAAACTGTGCACAATACTCCAGATGTGGTCTCACCAATGCCTTTTTTGTTGCAACAGTACTTCCTTACCATTGTATTCTATTCTTTCAGCTATAAATGCCAACATTCATGAGAACATAAGAACATAAGAAATAGGAGCAGGAGTAGGCCATCCAGCCCTTCGAGCCTGCCCCGCCATTCAATAAGATCATGGCTGATCTGTCGCTGCTCAGTTCCACTTTCCCGCCCTCTCCCCATAACCCTTAATCCCCTCTCCTATCAAAAACCCATCAACCCGCGTCTTAAAAATATTTAGCGAGGCAGCCCCCACCACTTCAACGGGCAGAGAATTCCAGAGATTCACCACCCTTTGAGTGAAGAAGTTCCTCCTCAACTCCGTTCTAAACCGCCCCCCTTTTATCTTGAGGCTGTGCCCCCTAGTCCTACTGTCTTTTTTGAGCGGGAAGAGTCTTTCCACCTCTATCCTATCCATCCCATTCATCATCTTATACGTCTCAATGAGATCTCCCCTCATTCTTCTAAACTCTAACGAGTACAAGCCTAGTTTATTCAGCCTCTCCTCATAGCTCAACCCCCTCAACTCCGGTATCAGCCTAGTAAACCTCCTCTGCACTCCCTCCAAGGCCAAAATATCTTTGCGCAGGTGCGGCGCCCAAAACTGCACATTCCATTCACTTTCTTTATCTGTTGTACCTGCATACTAGTTTTCTATGACTCATGAATGAGGACACCCAGATCCTTTTGCACCAGAACACCCTGAAGTCTCTCCACAATTAGGCCTTCCATTTTTCCAACTGAAATGCATGACTTCACTTATCCACATTAAACTCCATCTGCCACCTTTCGGTCCTTTCTCCGAACCTATCTATTTCTATTTGTTAGATTTTTGTTTCTTCCTTGCAACTTTCTGTCCTGCCTATTTTAGTCACTTGCAATTTTGGCTACAGAGCCTTCTATCGCTGTATCCAAGTCATTAATATAGATTGTAAATAGCTGGGACCCAAAGACTGAAATGTGACACCCCATTATTACTTTTTGCCATCCAGAAAAAAACATTTATCCCGACTCTGTCTTCTGTCCCTCAGCCAGTCACATATCAAAGCTAACAAATTACCCCTAATCTCATTGATCTAACCTTGTGAATTAACCTTCTGTGCGGCACCTTATGAAACATCTTCCAAAAGTCCAGGTAACTACTTAACTACTCTGCTTTTTACATCTTTGAAGAGCTCTAGCAAATTAGTCAAACATTATTTGTCCTTCATAAAGCCATAGAGAAAATTATAAACTTTCATAAAGAAAATTAGAAATAGTAAGGAGAAAAAGGCATAGGCATAGTCTATAAGCCACCAAATAATGATATCATGGTGGGGCGAGAAATAAACAAAGAACTAACTGATGCATGTAAAAATGGTACAGCAATTACCGTGGGGGTTTTTAATCTACATATCAATTGGACAAAGCAGGTCTCTCAAGGCAGCCTTGAGGAGGAGTTCATAGAATGTATCTGCAATAGCTTCCTTGAACAGTATGTAATGGAACCTACGAGGGAGCGAGCTATCCTAGATCTGGTCCTGTGTAATGAGATGGGAATAATTAATGATCTTGCAGTTAGGGATCCTCTTGGAAAAAGCAATCACAGGATGGTTGAATTTAAAATACAGATGGAGCGTGAGAAAATTAAATCCAATACCAGTGTCTTGTGCTTAAACAAAGGAGACTATAAAGGGATGAGGGAGGAGTTGGCTAAGGTAGACTGGGAGCAAAAACTTGATGGTGGGACAATAGAGGAACAGTGGAGGACTTTCAAAGCGATGTTTCACAGTGCTCAGCAAACTTATACACCAGTGATAAGGAAGGACTGTAGAAAAAGAGATAATCCACCATGGATATCTAAGGAGGATATCAAATTGAAGGAAAATGCATACAAAGTGGCAAAGATTACTGGGAACCTAGAGGATTGGGAAATCTTTAAAGACCAGCAGAAAGCTATGATAAAACCTATAAAGAAAGGTAATATGGAATGTGAGAGTAAACTAGCTCAGAATATAAGAACAGATAACAAAAGTTTCTACAAATATATAAAACAAAAAAGAATGGCGAAAGTAAACATTGGTCCTATAGAGGACGAGAAGGGGGCTGTAATAACTGGAAATGGGAAAATGGCTAAGGCATTGAACAGGTATTTTGTGTTGGTCTTCACAGCGGAAGACACAAATAACATGCCAAAAATTGATGACAGGAAGGTTATGGCAAGTGAGAACTATCATTATCATGAAAGAGGTAGTGTTGGGCAAGTTAATGGGGCTAAAGATAGACAAGTCTCCTGGTCCTGATGAAATGCATCCCAGGGTACTAAAAGAGATGGTGGGAGAAATAGCAAATGCACTAAAGGTAATTTACCAAAATTCGCTGGACTCTGGGGTGATTCCCACAGATTGGAAACAGCAAATGTGATGCCACTGTTTAAAAAAGGAGGTAAACAAAAGGCAGGTAACTATAGGCTGGTTAGCTTAACTTCTGTAGTAGGGAAATGCTTGAATCTATCAGCAGGGAAGAAATAGTGATACATCTAGACATAAATTGTCTCATTGGTAAGATACAGCATGGGTTCATGAGGGGCAGGTCATGTTTAACTAATTTGGTGGAATTCTTTGACAACATTGCATGTGCAGTAGATAATGGGGAACCTGTGGATGTGGTGTATCTGGATTTTAGAAGGCATTTGACAGTTTGCTGCACCAAAGACTGCTATATAAAATAAAGGTGCACAGTGTTATGAGTAATGTATTAGCATGGATAGAGGATTGATTAACTAACAGAAAGCAAAGAGTGGGGTTAAATAGGTGTTTTTCTGGTTTGCGATCAGTTTTCTGGTGTGCCTCAGGGATCAGTGTTGGGACCGCAATTGTTTACGATTTACATAGATGATTTGGAGTTAAAGAACAAAGAACAACACAGCACAGGAAACAGGCCCTTTGGCCCAACAAGCCTGCGCCACCATTTTAACATTCAGTGAATGCCTCATCTACCTTCTTCTACCTATGACTTTTCTCTACGCCAGATTTGGGCAGGTCTAATTTAGGGACAATTTGTTAACACCAATCAGCCTAAAAGCACATTTTTGGGGTGTGGGAGGAAAACCCATGCAAGCACGGGGAGAATGTGCAAACTCCCACAGACACCGACCCAAGTGGGAGATCTGACCCAGGTCCATGTATCTGCACAGCAAACAGTGATAGTCACTGAGCTGTCGTGTTGCCCGTCAGTTGGTCCAGTTTAAGCGTACACTAACGATGTGAAGCACTAGGCAACTCTCGAAGCAACATCCAAGAGCAGCCCTCACACGACCCACCGTGTTTGTGTTCCTTGTTGGCCAACAAGGCGGACCGAATCACCTGTGGATGTAAAAAAAAAGACATCAATAAACATACACAGCTTTTACACAAAGTTGTGGACCTAGTGTAGTGTGTCAAAATTTGCAGATGACACTAAGATGGGTGGAAGAGCAAAATATGCTTTGGACGCTGGAAGTCTGCAAAGGGATGTAAATAATCTTAGTGAGCGGGCGAGAGTCTGGCAGATGGAGTACAATATTGGTAAATGTGGGGTCATCCATTTTGGTAGGAATAACAGCAAAATGGGCTATTATTTAAATGGTAAAAAATTGCAGCATGCTGCTGTACAGAGGGACCTAAGTGTCCTTGTGCAGGAATCTCAAGGAGTTATTTTGCAGGTGCAGCAGGTAATTAAGAAGGCAAATGGAATTTTGTCCTTCAGTGCCGAAGGGATGGAGTTTAAAAACAGCGAGATTATGTTGCAGTTGTATAAGGTGCAGTCTCTTGGACCACACCTGGAGTATAATGTACAGTTTTGGTCTCCTTACTTGAGAAAGGATATACTGGCACTGGAGGGGGTGCAGAGGAGATTCACTAGTTTGATTCTGGAATTGAGAGGGTTGGCTTATGAGGAGGGACTGAGTAGACTGGGGTTATACTCATTGGAATTCAGAAGAATGAGGGGAGACCTTATAGAAACATATTAAATTATGAAGGGAATAGATAAGGTAGAAACAGGGAAGTTGTTTCCGCTGGCGGGTGAAACTAGAACTAGGGAGCATAGCCTCAAAATAAGGGGAAGCAAATTTAGGATTGAGTTTAGGAGGAACTTCTTCACACAAAGAGTTGTGAATCTGTGGAATTCCCTGCCCAGTGACGCAGTTGAGGCTACCTCACTGAATGTTTTTAAGGCAAGGATGGATAAATTTTTGAACAGTAAAGGAATTAAGGGTTTTGGTGAGTGGGTGGGTAAGTGGAACTGAGTCCACAAAAAGGTCAGCCATGATCTTATTGAATGGTGGAGCAGGCTCGAGGGGCCAGATGGCCTACTCCTGCTCCTAGTTCTTATGTTCTTATGTTCATCTGCTCTCCAAGTTTGCTACAAGCAAGAGGTTAGGATTCCTTCCATCTGTAGGATCAGTAATCGTCAGTGAAGGTGCAACAATACCTGTGTTGGTGATAGGCATTGGAGTCAGAGGAAGCAGTGGTGAATACTTTGTTATTGGACTAGTAATCCTGCTTCCTCCTCCTCCCCCCACCCCACCCACCCAGCCTGGTTCAAATCCTGCCATGGCAGGTAACGATATTAAATAAATATAAATAAATATCTGAAATTGAATCGAATTTAGAAATGTAAAATATTTCAATTTGCAAGGTGTTTAGGAAAATCTGATTTGCTTAAAATAGTTTCATTTAAAGTTGCCCTTGTCAGGAATGTGGCTACAATGTTAAACGAGCATTTACACTCATGAGCACTCAAACTCAAATTCTCACCTCATATTTGCATATTTTCCTTACTGTTAGTTTATAATTGGGTGTAAAGCCTTTTTGCAGAGACTCTCTGCATCAGATGCCAATGGTATTTCAAAATGGAAGCCTCCCACAGCCACACTGGTGGTTCACTTTTATACTCAATGTATAAGTCAACTTTCATTTTTAGTGTTTTTTGAGGCTTCAAAGTAGATACAGATAATTTCCAGACAGGTACAGCCAAATATATTTTCAAACTGGCCCTTAAATTTCAGACTTCCTGAGTGTTAACAGCTTTGAGCTCCAGGGACAGGGAATTAGATGGGATCCTGAGAGGATCAGTAGTTACCAGGCTCCCTCACTGCAGTCACATTACCATAATCTGTGTTTGTCTGTTTTGATTATTACATCACTGTACAAACCACAAATTATACCTAATTCATGAAAGCAAACCTCAAGGGAAAAAGTTCAATTGTAGTATAATCCCTCATCCTGGGCATGGCATGTACAGAGAGAGACACACAATCTTAAAAGAGTGAGGAGGAGAAGAAATTGAGCAAGAGTGGAAATGGAGAGCAAGCATTTGAGAGGAGAAAGAGGAAAGGAGGAGAGGGAGGAAGAAGGGAAGGAGAGGAGCAAAAGAGAAGAGCTTGGGACAGAAGAGCGAAAAGGAGAAAGGAAATGAAAAGGATTGCTTCTGTTGATTTCATACATATCACTTCTGGTCTCTTTGAATGTAATCTATTTAACTGCTTTGGCTGCAGTTCTCTCAAAAGCCATACCCAATAACAATCTATTGATCTCCATCCTGAGCGTTTCAACAAACTCAAGTCTTTTGGAGGAGTTCATTTCTGATTTTCACTCCCCTCAGAGTGAAATCTGAAAGCAAATTTTCACAGAGTGCCTGAGCTCAAAGTTTCAGATTTCCCTGTTATTCTAGATCCCACCAATAGAAGAAACCTTCATAATAATACAGCCAGAGATTTTATGAATATCTTGACTGTATCACCCCTCATCCTTCTAAACTCAAGGGAATACAAACTAAGAATCAGCCACACAAGAAAACATGTAGCAATAATTCACCCAATCAGATCACCAACTGCTTTGACTGGATGAACTTTGATACATTCATAATAGGTTTCTCTATAATCAGAGCCTGAATCTTCACTGAAATCAGAAAAAGGAGGCTGGACACCTTCCATCCTGAAGAAAGAGGGAGAGAGGGAGATGGCAGAGGGAGGGAGAGAGAGGGAGATGGCAGAGGGAGGGAGAAAGGGAGATGGCAGAGGGAGGGAGAGAGAGGGAGATGGCAGAGGGAGGGAGAGAGAGGGAGATGGCAGAGGGAGGGAGAAAGGGAGATGGCAGAGGGAGGGAGAGAGAGGGAGATGGCAGAGGGAGGGAGAAAGGGAGATGGCAAAGGGAGGGAGAGAGAGAGATGGCAGAAGGAGGGAAAAGGGGGATGGCAAAGGGAGGGAGAGAGGGAGATGGCAAAGGGAGGGAGAGAGAGAGATGGCAGAAGGAGGGAAAAGGGGGATGGCAAAGGGAGGGAGAGAGGGAGATGGCAAAGGGAGGGAGAGAGGGAAATGGCAAAGGGAGGGAGAGAGGGAAATGGCAGGGGGAGGGAGAGAGGGAGATGGCAGAGGGAGGGAAAAAGGGAGATGGCAGAGAGAGGGAGAAAGTTAAATGGCAGAGGGAAGGAGAGAGAGGGAAGGAGATGGCAGAGCATGGGAGAGAGAGGGAGGTGACAGAGGAAACAAGAGAGAAGAGGTTGAGAGGGAGCAGGGACAGAAATTCTGTGAGGGTCATATTGGGCTCCAATTACAACACTGCTAGGAAACTAGTGGAAAGCCCATAGATATGTAACAATTGCAGGGTGGAGAGGGAGATGGACAGGTTGGAACTTGGTTAAAGAGATGGAACAGGGAAATGAGGAGCAAGGGACTAAGGCTCAGGGAGTAGGGTGTTGGAAATAGGTGACTGGCTGCTTGAGGGAGATTGGAGTTAATGATACTCGAGGGACAGAAGGAGACAGAGACTTGGAGGAGGGTGTACCAGTGGAAATTGGGATAAGGGTTGACATTGTGATTGGAAGCGATTCAGATAGTGGGGAGTCAGGGGAGTGCCTGTTGCTGGTAGCTACTGTTGCTGGTAGTTACTGATGTATCTAAGGTGATTGAAAAGTTCTACAACAGTAGAGAGAGACTTCCTACTTTGTTTAACAAGGCATTGTTCTCTTCCTAGAATCTGGGACTGACTTCAGTTAAGACGCTGTGCCTTTATTGTGTGGTTTTGGCACACCAGGCTTAGTCTGGCAGTGGGTGGGGAACCCTGGAGCACCATCATCATTCTGAGACAATTTAGAAAACAATCACATAAACTGCAAATCATTTCCTTACATCATTGTAAACCCCTCCAATCCCTGGCTGGTAGCCAGTTTTATATTGTTCTGTCCTGAAATGTGCTCAGTCCCCATATCTTTCCTTTCAAGTCAGTAGAAACCACCTACCCACAAGCTATCTGTGAAAGAATATCCATTTCACTTTGCAACTGCAGGCTTTGCTTTGATACCAATGTCTATCTCTCTGTTTGACAGCCTGTTACCTTCTCCTCCTGTTCTCTCTGGCACTGTGGGCTGGCATGATGTAGAGATGCCGGGGTTGGACTGGGGTAAACACAGTAAAAAGTCTCTAACCTGGTGTTGTGAGACTTCTTACTGTGGGCTGGATGCAGTGGAGTCCACTGGAATGAGTGTGGTGGCAGGGAAAGGGTTGAGGAACTGATTGGGAATACCTACATCAGTTTCCAGACATTGGGAAAACTCTACCTAATTATATATGGGAGGGGGGGAATGCCCCTTTGTGGGAATCCTGCCCTCTGGCTGCAGGAAGGCAATGACATGCTTTAACACTTCACATGACAGCAATGATCTCCGAGTCCGTCAGAATGTAATGAAGGCTCAGGGAATCTCTCAGAATAACACGGCTCTCCTGAAAGCTGCCCAGCACATCCTGGCATTTGGAAGTGGAGCCAGAAGGAAAAAAGCAGTTCAGACCAGAATTCATATTTCCTCATTTTACCAGTGTTCCATTTTAAATTATTGAGACCAGTTCAGACCAGTATTCGTAGGTCCCCATTTTACTAGTTTTTCCTTCTGGGGCAGTGCTGGTGCACAAAGAACCATTCACTCTGTCTATTCCACTGACCACCCCCCCACCCCACCCCCCGCTCCATTGCCCACTTCCCCAGCCACAACTCCCACCCTGCTCTCTCATACTCATATACGCTCTCTTTCACAGACACACACTCCCCCTCACACACACACTCACATGCTTCCTTTTTCTCACTCACAGATACACACATGCTCTCTCATCACTCACACACACACATATACACACACACATACACTCTCTCTCTCTCACTCACACTCATGCTCTCTCTCTCTCACTCACATATACATACCCGCTCTCTCTCTTATTCACACATACACACATGCACTCTCACTCACTCACACACACTCTCATATACCGTCACACTCTCATATACTGTCACACTTTTATAAATTGTCGCACACTCATAAATCATCACACTTCCATACGCTGTTGCACATGCTTTCTCTCACACGTACACACACTCTCTCACACAGACACTGTCTCATACACACACACACACATACATACACTCTCTCTCTCTCTGCTACTCGCACACACATGCTCTCTCTCACTTACACACACATGCACTCTCCCTCACTCACACACGCATGCTCTCACTCACACTCCGTCACACTCTCATACACTCACATTCTCTTTCACACACACACACACACTCTCTCTCTCACACACATGTGCGCTCTCTGTCTATCTCTAACATGCACGCATGCTCTCCCTCACACACACATGCGTGCACACATGCATATGGTCTTTGTCTCTGTCTCCCACCCATTCACTCACTCATACTCACTCACTCACACACAGATGCACACACACACACTCTCTCACACACACACACACATTCTCTCTCCCAGTCATACACACAGACACACATGCTCTCTCTCTCTCTCACATATACACACACACACACACACACTTACCCTCTCACACATGCATGCTCTCTCTCTCACACACACACGTGCTCTCTCTTTCTCTCACACCCACCCACTCATTCGTGCACACAAAAACACACACATGCTCTTTCTCTCTCTCACAGACACACAGACACACACACACATGCTCTCACTCACTCACACACAGACACACACATGCTCTCTCATTCACACACACACACACACACACACACACACACATGTTCTCTGTCTCTCTCACACACACTCTCTTATACTGTCACATTCTCAGATGCTGTCACACTCATATACCTTCACACTGTCATGCGCTGTCACACATACTCACACACATGCGCTCTTTATCATCAAGCAAGAAGTGGAGGTGTGGGGATGGCCTTGGCGAGATGTTCGTTTTCATCAATGATATGTTGAAGACTCCGGAGAAGATGTCGTAGCTTCTCCGCTCCGGGGAAGTACTGGACGACGAAGGGTACTCTGTCCACTGTGTCCTGTGTTTGTCTTCTGAGGAGATTGGTGCAGTTTTTTGCTGTGGCGCATCGGAACTGTCGATCTGAGTCGAGCGCCATATCCTGTTCTTATGAGGGCATCTTTCAGAGTCTGGAGGTGTCTGTCACGATCCTCCTCATCTGAGCAAATCCTGTGTATATGGAGGGCCATCCCCACACCCCCACTTCTTGCCTTCAGACAACCACACAACCTCAAACAGACCATTGTTCACAGCAAACTACCCAGCCTTCAGGAGAACAGTGACCACAATACCACACAACCTTGCCACAGCAACCTCTGCAAGACATGCCGGACCATCGACATGGATGCCATCATCACACGTGAGAATACCATCCACCAGGTACATGGTAAATACTCTTGCAACTCAGCCAACATTGTCTACCTGATACGTTGCAAGAAAGGATGTCCCGAAGCATGGTACATTGGGGAGACCATGCAGACGCTATGACAACGGATGAATGAACATCGCTCGACAGTCACCAGGCAAGACTGTTCCCTTCCTGTTGACGAACACTTCAGTGGTCACGGGCATTCAGCCTCTGACCTTCGGGTAAGCATTCTCCAAGGCGGCCTTCACAACACACGACAGCGCAGAGTCGCTGAGCAGAGACTGATAGCCAAGTTCCACACACATAAGGATGGTCTCAACAGGGATCTTGGGTTCATGTCACACTATCTGTAACCCCCGTGACTTGCCTGGGTTTGCAAAACCTCACTTACTGTACTGTCTGGAGACAATACACATCTCTTTAACCTGTGATCAGTGCTCCTTCCACTCACATTGTTAGCCACTTTAAGACTTGAACAGCAGGTTAGGTGTAAAGATTCGCATTCTAATCAGTAATCTGTAAACTGTCTGTGCTTTATATGCTCTGTCTGAGGCCAGAACTCTCCATTCACCTGACGAAGGGACTAACCCCGAAAGCTAGTGAGTTTACTATCAAATAAATCGGTTGGACTGAAACCTGGTGTTGTCAGACTTTTTACTGTGTTTACCCCAGTCCAACGCCGGCATATCCACATCATGACTCTTTATCTCTCACATACATGTGCGCTCTCTCTCTCTCGCACACACACACATATACACACACGCACACACTTGCTCTCGCTCTCACACGTGCGCTCTTCTCTTACACATACACCCACCCTCCCTCTCTCTCCGTCTGACATATGAACACACACTCTTTTTTCCCCTCTCTCAGACTCACTCACTCACAGACACAAACACGCTCCCTCTCTCATTCATTCACACACAGACATATACATGCTCTCTTTCTCTCTCTCACAAACACATTCTCTCATGTACTGTTACACTCACTTACACAGGGTTCCTTCACCTTAAGGGAGCTTAAGGTGAAGGAACGCTTAGGGAGCTGTGACCACAATATGATAGAATTTATCCTGCAGCTTGAGGGGGAGAAGCTGGAATCTGATGTAATGGTATTACAATTAAAGATAACTAAAAAGACATAAGGAAGGAACTGGCCAGAGCTGATTGGAAAGGGAAACTAATAGGGAAGACAGTGGAACAGCAATGGCCGGGGTTTTTGGGCGTTATTCAAAGAACAAAGAACAAAACAGCCCCGGGAAACAGGCCCTTCGGCCCAACGAGCCCGCGCCGCCATTTTAACATTGAGTCCCCCCTCCACCCTTGACCCTTACCTATGCTAATGGCATTCCACATTGAGGGAAAACTAATTTAGGGACAATTTGTTACACCAATCAGCCCAATAGCACATCTTTGTGTGTGGGAGGAAACTGGAGCACCCGGAGAAAACCCACGCAGGCACGGGGAGAATGTGTAAACTCCCACAGACACCGGCCCAAATCCATGTGTCTGCACAGCAAACAGTGATAGTCACTGAGCTGTCGTGTTGCCCAGCATCTGGTCCAGTTTAAGCGTACACTAACGACGTGAAGTACTAGGCCAATCTCGAAACAACCAAGAGCAGCCCTCGTACAACCCATCGTGTGTTTGCCCCTTGTTGGACAACAAGGTGGACTGAAGCACCTGTGAATTAAAAGAGAAAGACATTAGTATCATCCACATCCTTATACATTACCAGGGGCGTCCCAAGGCTACTGAACATTATTTAAAACAATCTCCTATATCCCTCCATCTCCAACCCACTCATGTGCCTGTCTAAGTAACTCTTAAACAACTCCAGCGTGCCTGCCTCCACCACCTTGCTTGTCGGAGCATTCCATACCCCCACTACCCTCTGTGTGAAAAACCTCCCGCTAACATCTGTGTTGTACCTCTCCCCCCTCACCCTAAGCCCATGGCCCCTCGTAATGTACGTTTCTAACATAGGAAAAAGCTTATTTCAAGAGGCATAACAGAAATTCATCCCAAGGAAGAGGAAACATGCTAAGGGGAGGATGAGGGAAGTCAAGAACAGCATAAAAGCAAAAGAAAAAGCATACAAATTGATAAGGAAGCCAGAAATTGGGAAGCCTTTAAAAGTGAGTAGAGGACAACTGAAAAAGCAATAAGGGGAGAGAAGATGAAATATGAGTGTAAGCTAGCTAGTAATGTAAAAGAAGAAAAAGGTAAGAGAGAGGCAAAAATAGACATTGGACCATTGCAAAATGAGGCTGGAGAAATAATAATAGGAAACAAAGAAATGGCAGAGGAAGCCATGACTGAATGGCAGGGCAGACTCGATAGGCCGAGTGGCCTAATTCTGCTCCTATGTCTTAGGGTCTTATGGTCTTAATTTCTCACACTCACACTATCGCACTCACATTGGGCGGCACAGTAGCACAGTGGTTAGCACTGCTGCTTCACAGCTCCAGGGACCTGGGTTCAATTCCTGGCTTGGGTCACTGTCTGTGTGGAGTTTGCACATTCTCCTCGTGTCTGCATGGGTTTCTTCCGAGTGCTCCAGTTTCCTCCCACTGTCCAAAGATGTGCATGTTAGCTTGACAGGCCATGTTAAAAATTGCCCTTAGTGTCCTGAGATGTGTAGGTTAGAGAAGTGGGTAAAATATATAGGGATATGGGTGGGATTGTGGTTGATGCAGACTCGATGGGCCAAATGGCCTCTTTCTGTACTGTAGGGTTTCTATGATTATCACACTCATGCTCTCTTTCATGATCTCTCTCTCACACTCACAATGTCCCTTACATCCTTTGTCGTTCAACCTCACACTCTATCTCTCACACACAATCACACACTCTTGTGTGGAAAAAAATACAAAAGTCTGAGATCACATAACAAATGACTCAAGAACAGTTTCTCCCCTGCTGCCATCAGACTTTTGAATGGATCTACCACATATTAAGCTGATCTTTCCCTTCACCCTATCTGTAACAGCAACACAATATTTTGTACCCTTTCCTTTTCCGCCATGTGCTCTATGAAAGGTACGTTTTGTCTGTATAGTGCACAAGAAACAGTACTTTTCACTGTATACTGTACATATGACAATGATAAGTCAAATCAAACAAACAGAATAAAGTATTTACTACTTTTTACCACTCTCTCACACACCCTATCTCACATAGTCTCTTGACACAATCTCTGACACTTGCACTGTCACATTTATAAGCTTCTCTCACATACTGTCACACTCAATCTCCCATGCTTTCTCTCACTCACACGGTCCCAGTCACGCTCTCCTTCGCACTCTCTCTCTCTCTCACACTATCACATGATCACACTCACACTCAGCTTCACATGATTTCTCATTCTCCCACACTCTCTCTCATAGTCTCTCACACACTCACATTGTTCATATAGTTACACTCGCTTTCACACTCATATAGTTACACATACATGCTCTCACATTCCCTCTCACATTTCCTATCACACTTCATCTCACACCCACAAATTCTCTAACACATTCACACACTCTTTCACACCCACAGTCACAGTCAAGTTATCACACTCACTTTTTCTTATACTCTCTCCCTGAGTCTCTCATACACTCTCTCTCCTGCTTTCTCTCTCACACTTGCACTGTTACACTCATGCTCCCTTTCCTTCTCTTTCTCATGCTCCCTCACACTCTCCCTCATATTCTCTGTCACTCTCTCTCACACTCATGCACACTCTCCCTCACACATACACGCTCTCTTTCACACTCACACTTACACTGTTGCACTCACACTGTCACATTCATGCTCCCTCTCACATTCGCTCTCACATTCTCTATTACACTCTCATTCTCTATCCCACTCATACTGTAACATTCATGCACTCTCTTGCACGCTTGCTCCCACATGCACACTCCCTCTCATTCTCACATTCATTCACTGTCAGAGACTAGAACTCACTAAAGTTAATTTAAACAAGAAACAGAATACAACACAATAATATTACAAAAGACTGACAAATCTCCAGGATCCCATTCAACTCGGGATTCGAACACTGAGGATAGAACAGATCCTTAATACACTCCCAATGGTTCATGATTCAGATGTTTTTCATTTTAACTAATATTGCCGAAAGATGAATGGGAGATACCAAGAAATTAAAGTTAATTCTACAGCTGTCAAGCGGAACCAATAAGAACAGATTGAGCGGGCACTTAGAGAATTTGAGCTGATTAAAAGTCAGCCAGTATGCATTTGTCTTGTAAAGACAGAGAATTCTGTAAATGCTCAGCAGCTGTGGATTGAGATGCAGATTTAACATTTCATGTTTCTTCAGCGGCACAGTGGCACAATGGTTAGCACAGCTGCCTCACGGTGCCAGCCTCAAGTCTGTCTATGTTAGCAAGTCTGTCTATGTTGGCAAGTGTGAGGTTATCCACTTTGGCAGGAATAATAGTAGGAGGGATTACTATTTAAAGGGCGAAAAGCTGCAGCATGCCACGGTGCAGAGGGACCTGGGGGTCCTTGTGCATGAGTCGCAAAAACCCAGTCTGCAGGTGCAGCAGGTGGTCAGGAAGGCAAATGGGATGCTGGCCTTTATAGCGAGGGGGATAGAATATAAAAGCAGGGAGGTCTTGCTGCAACTGTACAGGGCACTGGTGAGGCCGCAGCTGGAGTACTGTGTGCAGTTTTGGTCGCTGCACTTGCGCAAGGATATTTTGGCCTTGGAGGGAGTGCAGAGGAGGTTCACTAGGCTGATACCGGAGATGAGGGGGTTGGACTATGAAGAGAGGCTGAATAGACTGGGTCTGTACTTGTTGGAGTTTAGAAGGATGAGGGGGGATCTTATAGAGACGTATAAGATAATGAAGGGGTTGGATAGGGTAGAGGTAGAGAGATTCTTCCCGCTCAGAAAGGACAGCAGGACTAGAGGGCACAGCCTCAAGATAAGGCGGGGGGGAGCAGTTTAGAACGGAGTTGAGGAGGAACTTCTTCACTCAGAGGGTGGTGAATCTCTGGAATTCTCTGCCCGTTGAAGTGGTGGAGGCTACCTCGCTAAATATATTTAAGACACGGGTAGATAGGTTTTTGATAGACAAGGGAATTAAGGGTTATAGGGAGAAAGCGGGAAAGTGGAACTGATCCACTTCAGATCAGCCATGATCTTATTGAATGGTGGGGCAGGCTCGAAGGACTAGATGGCCCACTCCTGCTCCTATTTCTTATGTTCCTATGTTCTGTCTGGAGTTTGCACTTTCTCCTCAAGTCTGTGTGGGTTTCCTTTGGGTACTCTGGTTTCCTCACACAGTCCAAAGATATGTGGGTTAGGCTGATTGGCCATGCTAAATTGACCCTAGTGCCAGGGGGATTAGCAGGATAAATGTGTAGGGTTATGGGAATAGGGCCTAGGTGGGATTGTGATCGCTACGGACTCGAGAGGCTGAACGGTCTCTTTCCGTACTGCAGGGAGTCTATGATTCAGTTCTTAGACTATGGTAAACACTGTGGAAAGAAGCCCATAATTAGTAATAAGTTGTTTCAACCTGTCATGCAAGGTTAAAGATGGCATGGGGAGACGGGGCCCATTACTATTGAAAGTTATCTTATTTTTATACTTATCGAAACTGTGTTAAAAGCTGCAAGTGAAGGAACAGAATGGTCGCTTGATTTTCTATGTGATTCCACTGATCAGCCCCAGAGGTCAGTGTTGCACTGTACGCTGAATGTAAGTGGGTCAAAATACCAGAACTCCCTCCCTAGCAGCACTGTGGGTATACCTACACCATACAGACAGCAACAGTCAAGGAGATGGCTTCACCAGCACCTTTTCCAGGGGTAATCAAGGATGGGCAATAAATACTGGCCCAGTGAGCAACACCCACACCCTGTGAAAGGTATAATAGTGATGGTTCCTGCAATAACTCTGAAATTGGGCACTGGGATTGGAAGGTGAGACAGAGAATTGGGGACAAAGAACAAAGCTGAAACTGAAAAGGAAGATCAGATTATTTTGTGGAACTTTGGGATGTGGGATTTTGGTAGATAAAGTCAGGAGGAATGATTATCATGAAGAGAAGTTTCAGCAGCACAGAGGATACAGATTGAAGGTAAATTCTGTAGCATTAGAACCAATGGGAAAATGAGGCAAATCACTTTTACACACTGAGGAATTGGCTGCTTTAAAGAGCAGCAGTAGGAGAATCAATAATAACTTTGTAAAGAGATCCAATAAGTACTTAAAAAGGATAAAAAATTGCCAGCGAAAGTGCAGACGAATGGGACTAATTAAAACTTTCTTCAATGTGGACTGAATAAGGTCTTGTGTTCTTGTATTCTTTGATTCTATGTATGAAGATGTTTAAGGATGAGTCATATTTGTAACTGGAATATTGTCAGTAACAGCAGGATGGTCAATGCGCTCAGACCCCTCCTCAACCCTTCAGGGCAGAGTCTAATAGTTTGAGCCTCATTTCTGAGCTGAGTTGACAAGCTTCAGTTTATGAATGAGTGTTTTCAGCACAGTCTCTTCCAGCCTCTCACTGCCAGTGGGTGATGGGCTGCACCAAGTAAAGGGATGAAGTGATCTGGAGTTGCTGTGTTCTGGTGAGTAGAGCCCAGGCCGCTTGGTACATCAGGTACTGTAGCACACCTTCTAACAGTGGGTTCTGTGCAATTCCTCAAGACTTTCACAGGTGGGATAGGCACAGTGACTGCATGTCCAATGCCCATCTTCAATTGTCCTGTTGCTTAGGCACACTTGTGGGATTATGGCCTGACCAGGGATCAGTGTCATTGTAGGCTGTGGTTGTTCCTTGGTGCTAACTCTTGCTTAGATTAGTGTCATTACCACGTTTGTTGGTCCTGTATCTTGTGAAGGACATGCATTTATTTAAATCTAGTTTATTCACACAATGTACAAGGTGGGTCACTGAGTTACTTTCTTCGGAGTGGGAGCCTTTCCTCTGAGCACTGCCTGTTTGCTAGCCAGAGTCTCTAACATGTGACTACTGATGTCCCAGATATATCATAGTCTATACCACTCATTAGCCTATCTATTCCAATCACTAATTCCATTACATATTCCTGTCAGCTTCCATCCATTATGTGGAGGTGTGGCTTAGAATTCATGATATTAATTCCAGTGGACCAGATGGTGAACTTGCAATATCAATTTAGATTGTAACTCAAGAGCAGTGTTGGGGAAGTTGTCAATGAGTTATCTTTGTGGTGTTAAGCCTAGTCCCTGATTGCTGACATAGAAGTGGTGTGGGGGCTGGAGACGGGGACGGGGACGAGAACGGGGTGGGAGAGCAATTGCTATCAGGTAGCCTGGATAACTTGAACAGAAGAAAGCACCATCTAGTTTCCTGACCAACATTCCCCCTTCAATCAATATCCAGACAATGAAAAAAATGAATAGCCAGTTATTTGTTTTGCAGATATTTGTGGGATCTTCCTGTGCACACAATGTGTAGCTCAGTGTAGTTACCATGCTGCTGTACAGATCCTTGTGCCAGCACTAAGGAGGCTCTTGGCAGTGGAGAATGGCAGCAGCTAGAGTGTGGGGTGGAAAGGTCACTCTGGGAGGATTCTTGAAACTCAGGCTCCCTCTCCCAGATGGTGCTAGATAGGCCCAAGGGCGAATGGGTCAGTAGCTAACCCCAGCAGTAACTAGCGTTCTCTCAGTGCCAGCATCTGGCCAGTTCCAGAAGACCACCACCATTACTTGGGCCCAGTGGTATCCATTGTTCTGAAGCCAGAGAGACAGCCAGAAGGCCAGGTCAGGAATGGGCATATTCTTCAATAAGGGGACTTCCAGGGTAACCAACAAACACGCACACTTTCAGGATGAATAATGGTTAATTTAACTGGTTCTGAATCTGTGAGGCTTCACTTGGGACCGAAATGGGAGAATAGGTCTTAGTGGATAGCTGTGGACGATGTCATTGGTGGTTTATTTGATTGGGACTCTGGATGAAAGATCACTAATATTTTACAGATAATAAATGTATTACGCACTGGAGCTTGCTCTAAGCATTAGCTTGGCTGCTTTAGCACAATCTTTACTCCATTCCAAACCTGAGTACAATATCCAAGTGAATACTTTGCTGCTGTGTTTTGTGAGGGAGGTGCTGGCCATGAAATTGGGTTCTGAAATGCTGGTTAATTCAACACTACATGGGGCAGTTTAGCAGAAAAACGGTAGTGACATTGTTTCTGACCATTTCCACCGCAGCCTGTGCCCAGTGCTGAGGGTGTTAGGATGGGCATGAAATGTGTGCACTGGAAGTTTGCAGGGGTATGAGATCGTCAGTGTATAACATGATCTGACACATGCCCCCAACCTCACTGTTGTTCGTGACTGATTTTAAAATCACACAGCTGCGTACACGTTCACCAGCACAAAGAGCCCCAACTGCTTGCAGCCGATATTTAAGTGGATCTTCAACAACAATATCATGTGAAAATATTAAGAGAGAGGTTTTAAAAAGCATCTTAAGGGTTATTGTCAATCTCATGTGGCCAGAACTGAAGGAATATAGAGATCATGGAATCCTACATTGTAGAAGGAGGCCATTCGGCCCATCGAGTCTGCACCGATCATAATCCCACCCATAGCCTTATAATGCCATACATTTACCCTAGCTAGTCCCACTGACACTAAGGGGCAATTTAGCATGGCTAACCCACCTAACCCGCACATCTTTGGAATGTGGGAGGAAACCGTAGCACCTGGAGGAATCCTACGCAGACACAGGGAGAATGTGACCCAAGCCAGGAATCGAACCCAGGTTCATTCATGAGGTGTAGGTGTCACTGGCTGGACCAGCGTTTATTGCATGTCCCTAATTGCCCCTTGAACTGAGCGGCTTGTTACACAATTTCAGAGGGCAGTTACAAGTCACCCATATTGTTGTGGCTCTGGAGTCACATTTAGACCAGACCAGGTAAGGATACAAATTTCCTTCCCTAAAGGACATTAGTGAACCAGATGAGTTTCATTAGACTTTCAATTCCAGATTTTTAGTGAGCAGCTGTGAGGGGTAATATTAGAGGCAGGTACAATTTTGTCTTTTAAAAAGCATTCAGTTAGTTGCATGGGTGAGCTGGATATAGAAGGATATGGGAAAAACGTGGGCAATTGGGACCAGCGTAATGGTAAAAACAGGGCAATATGATCCAAAAGGGCCTGCTTCCAGGCTGTAAACCTCCATGACTCTATAATTCAAATTTCAACATCTGCCATGATGGGATTCGCACCCGGGGGGTCCCCTGATCATTACCCTATATCTCTGGATTGCTAGTCCAGTGACAACCACAATGCCACTGCCTCCTGTGGAAAATGATGGACCCCAGTCTGAAACTAGATCACACTTTTCAATTCACCAGTTGGTTCCAGATAGTCAGTGGAAATTGCTGGAACTGAAATGAAGGACCTTTATGGATACCTTTTCAGGCAGCACCTCTGAAAAGCCCAGAGCTCCTGCATAATATGTCACATACTGACAGGCTGCAGACTGGTCTTTTCATGATCTTGTTCTTGCAGATGTTGTAGGCTGCAGACTCGGGAGGCACTGCTGAAGGAACCATGGTGAGCTGCTGCCATAGATTCCAAGGATAATATTATGTAAACTAACTTGACTGCAGAGTTTAAGACAGAGTGAAAGGCGTGGTAAAAACTAGGGAAGTGTGAATGTTTGCAGTAAAGGGTTATAAACTGATTCTGCCCAGCTTTAACTGTGTTCCTTGATCCCAGGTGCTATAAAGTTCGTAAATAGAATGATCCAGAATAACTGTAAGGTGGTGGTGCACTAACATAGAATCATAGAAAAGTTACAGCACAGGAACAGGCAGTTCGGCCTCTCTTGTTCATGCCAACTTGAGGATATTTAAGCACCCTTTCTAACCCCATCTTCCTGCACCTGGCCCATAGCCCTGTAACGTACAGCGTTTAATGTGCAGATTGAGGTACTTTTTAAAAGAGTTTAAGGTCCTTGCCTCCACCACCAACTTGGGCAGCAAATTCCAGACACCCACCACCCCCTGCATTAAAATGTTCTTCCTCATATCCCTTCTTTACCTCCTGCCACTTATCTTGAATCTATGTCCCCTGATTCTAGAATTCCCCACCAAGGAAAACAATTTTATCCTGTCTACTCCATCTCTTCCCCTCATAATTTTGTACACCATCAAGTTGCCCTCAGTCTTCTTTGTTCTAAGGAAAATGACCCCAGCCTATCCAGTCTCTCCTTGTTTTCTAGTCTTGGCAACATTATTGTTAAATTCCTCAGCGCTCTCTCCGAGACAATTATATCCTTTCTGTAATATGGTGACCAGAACAGCACATAATACTCCAGTTATGGCCTCACCAGTGTTTTATACAATGTTCAATGGCTGCAGGACTTTGTTCTGAAAAATCAACTTGATGACTAGAAGTAAGCAGGTAGCAGGCCAGTGGTACATGAAACAGATGGGAGAGGTTGCAACTGTCCTCAAAGGACAAGGGACAGTACAGCACAAGAACAAGCCCTTCAGCCCGCCAAGCCTGCACTGATCATGATGCCTGCCCAAACTAAAATGGTTTGCACTCACGGAGTCCATATCCTTCCATTCCCATCCTCTCCATGTATTCATCTAGTTGCCCCTTAACTGCTGCTATTGTACCTGCTCCCACCACCTTTCCAGGCAGTGTGCTCCAGCCATTCACACCTTCTGTGTAAAAAACTTGCCTTGCACATCTCCTCTAAACTTTTCCCCATGCACCTTAAACCTATGTCCCCCTTGTACTTGACTTTTCTACCTTAGGAAAGAGCAGCTGACGATCAATTCTGTCCATGCCACTCATAGCCTTGTAAACCTCTATCAGGTCACCCCCTCAACCCCTGCTGTTCGAAAGAGAACAATCCAAGTTTATCCAACTTCTCTTCATAGCTAATACAGTCTTGCCTGGTGATTGTCGAGCGGTGTTCATTCATCCATTGTTGTAGCGTCTGCATGGTTCCAACCGACAATCACTAGGCAAGACTGTTCTCTTCCTGTTGGCGAACACTTCACTGGTCACGGGCATTCGGCCTCTGATCCAGAGGTAGCCTCCCAAAATATCAGGGGTAAGGTGACAACTGGGGTAAAAAGGGCAAGAGAGGAAGACCAGAATGCCTCAGAGGGAAGGAAGGGGACTGGATGTGAGATAGTGGTGGGGGATGGAAGGGTTAAAGGAATTGATAGGCAGTTCTGTGGGCAAAAGCGGGACTCCAGGATGGTAGTCTGCCTCCCTGGAGCAGGGGTACAGGATGTGTCGGAGAGGGTAGAGGGAATTTTGAAGGGCAAAGGGACCCAGGCTGATGCAATTATATACATAGGAGAGAAGGACGTAGGAAGGAAGAGCAGGGGGATATACGTAGGCAGTTCAGGGAGTTGAGGGGCAGGCTGAAGTGCAGGGCCTCCAGGGTGGCAATCTCTGGGTTGCTGCCAGTGCCCAGTAATAGCAGGGCTAGAGATCCTACAGCTGAATGCGTGGCTGAAGGATTGGTGCAGGACAGAGGATTTTACTTTTGTAGACCATTGGGAAGTCTTTGTGAGGGAAGGGCACCTGTACAAGTGGGATGGGAAACATTTAAATGGGAAGGGCACACATATTTTAGCTGGGAGGTTAGCTGGAGTGTTTCAAAGAACAAAGAACAAAGAACAAAAACAGCCTGGGAAACAGGCCCTTCGGCCCAATGAGTCCGCGCCGCCATTTTAGCATTACCAGTCCCCCCTCCACCCATGACCCTTAGCTATGCTTATGGCATTCTATATTGAGGGAAACTAATTTAGGGACAATTTATTACCTCCAATCAGCCTTATAGCACATCTTTGGGGTGTGGGAGGAAACTGGAGCACCCGGAGAAAACCCATGCAAGCACGGGGAGAATGCGCAAACTCCCACAGACACCGGCCCAAATCCATGTGTCTGCACAGCAATCAGCGATAGTCACTGAGCTGTCATCTTGCCCAGCATCTGGTCCAGTTTAAGCATACACTAACGACATGAACTACTAGGCTATTCTCGAACATCCAAGAGCAGCCCTTGTACGACCCATCGCGTGTACGCCTCTCGTTGGACAACAAGGCGGACTGACTTAAAACCTGTGGACTAAAAGAGAGAAACATTAGTATCATTCCACATCCTTATACATTACCAGGGACGTCCCAATGCTAATGACCCTTATTTAAAACAATCTCCTATATTCTCCCATCTCCAACCCACTCATGTGCCTGTCTAAGTAACTCTTAAACAACTCCAGTGTGCCTGCCTCCACCACCTTGCTTGTCGGAGCATTCCATACCCCCACTACCCTCTGTGTGAAAAACCTCCCTCTAATATCCATGTTATACCTCTCCCCCCTCACCCTAAGCCTGTGGCCCCTCGTACTGTGTGTCCCTGACATAGGAAATAGCTTACCACTGTTTACTCTATCTATACCCTTCATAATCTCATATACCTCTATTAGATCCCCCCTCAGTCGACGTCTTTCAAGGGAAAACAGCCCCAATTTGCTCAATCTTTCCTCATAACCCAGTCCTTCCATACCAGGCAACATCCTGGTAAACCTCCTCTGCACTCTCTCCAAAGTCTCCACGTCCTTCTGTTAGTAAGGCAACCAGAACTGTACGCAGTACTCCAAATGCGGCCTAACCAATGTTCTGTACAACTGCAACATTAGACTCCAGCTCTTATATTCTATACCCCTTCCTATAAAGGCTAACATACCACAGGCTTTCTTCATAGCCTTCTCCACTTGCACTGCCACCTTCAAAGACTTGTGCACTTGCACCCCGAGGTCCCGCTGTGTTTCTATATTCTTTATAGGCTTACCCTTTATCATATAACTCCCCCCTACATTATTCCTGCCAAAATGCATCACTTCACATCTATCCAGATTAAACTCCATTTTCCATGTATCTGCCCAATATACCAGCCTATCTATATCCTGTTGTATTGCCAGAACTGCTCCTCACTGCCCGCCAATCCAGCCATCTTAGTGTCATCAGCAAATTTGCTGATCACACCACTTACTCCCTCTTCCAAGTCATTTATATACACTACAAAGAGAAGAGGTCCCAGTACTGAGCCCTACGGCACACCATGAGTGACAGACTTCCAGCTAGAAAAGGACCCTTCCACTACTACTCTCTGTCTCCTCTTAGCAAGCCAGTTCTCCACCCAACTAGATACCTGGCCTTGTATCCCATGAGCCTTAATCTTTTCTACCAACCTACCATGAGGGACTTTGTCAAATGCCTTACTGAAATCCATATAGACGACATCAATGGCTCATCCTTCGTCAACCGTTTTTGTCACCTCCTCAAAAAATTCTACCAGATTCGTAAGGCAAGACTTCCCCTTTACAAAGCCATGCTGCGTATCCATAATCAGATCGCAACGCTCTCAGTGCTCATACATCCTATCCCTAAGAATCCTCTCCATCAACTGGCCTACCACTGACGTCAAACTCACCGGCCTATAATTACTAGGGTTATCCCTCCTACCCTTTTTAGACAACGGTACCACATTCGCTATCCCCCAGTCCTCTGGGACCTCACCTGTGTCCAAAGAAGAGACAAAGATTTGCGTCAGAGGCCCAGCAATCTCATCTCTCGCCTCCTAAGCAGCCTGGGATAAATGCCATCAGGCCCCGGAGATTTATCAGTTTTAATGCTACCTAAAAACCCTAACACTTCCTCCCTCGTAATGGATATTTCTTTCAACTGGTCTACAGCTCCCTCCAAGACAGTACCGGACATCAAGCCCCTCTCCTTCGTGAATACTGACGCAAAGTATTCATTCAGGATCTCCCCCATTCCCTCAGATTCTAAGCACAATTCCCCTCCTCTGTCCCTGAGGGGACCGATTTTTCCCCTAGCCACCCTTTTGTTTCTAACATAGGAGAAAAACGCCTTTGGATTTTCCTTAATCCTACCTGCCAAAGCCATTTCATGCCCCCTTTTTGCCCTCCTAACTCCCCTTTTGAGATCCCTCCTACTCTCTCTGTATTCCTCCACCGCTCTCTCCGTTCCCAGTTGCTTAGACCTAACGTACGCTTCTCGTTTCTTCCTGACCAAGTCCTCAATATCTCCAGTAATCCACAGCTCTCTAATCCTACCTTTCCCATCCTTCCTCCTAACCGGCACATGCCTTTCCTGCACCCATTTCAGTTTTCCCTTGAAAGACTCCCACATGCCTAACGTGGACTTGCCCTCCAATAGCCTATCCCAGTCTGTTTCCCTAAGCTCCTGCCTAATCCGGGTGTATCTAGCCTTCCCCCAATTTAGCATCCTCCCCTTAGGAGGGCACTCATCTCTTTCCATTATTATCCTAAAGCAGACAGAGTTGTGGTCACTATTAGCCACATGTTCGCCTACTGCAACCTCAACCACCTGACCTGGCTCATTGCCCAGGACTAAATCCAGTATAGCCCCCTCTCTAGTCGGGCTATCTTCATACTGCTCCAAGGACCCTTCCGATACACATCTTACGAATTCCTCCCTGTCCGAACCCCCTGCTTCCTTCCAATCCACCCCAGGGAGATTAAAATCTCCCACTACAACAACCCTGTTCTTCCTACACTTATCCAAAATGTCTCTACATATACCCTCTTCCACTGCCCGCGGGCTATCGGGCAGCCTGTAGTACACCCCTAGCATAGTAATCGCTCCCTTCCGATTCCTCAACTCCACCCACAGAGACTCAATTCCTAACCCCTCTATATTATCCTCCCTCTGCACCGCTGTTACGTGCTCTCTAACTAACAGCGCCACTCCCCTTCCTCTTTTCGACCCTCCTCTGTCGTGCCTAAAACACTTATACCCTGGAACATTTAGCTGCCAGTCCTGCCCCTCCTTTAACCACGTCTCCGTCACTGCCACCACATCTAAATTCCTCGTGAACATTAGGGCCTTTTTTCATCTGTTTTAACTGTCACATTCCTCGCATTAAAACAGATGCACTGAAGACCTACAGACCCACTCAAATCCTCCTTCTCCTGGGGAATTTTCCTCTCGTCTAGACTTACCCTGTCACCCCACTCACTCCCAATCCCAGTGCCTACTGAGCTATCTGTCTCCTCCCCACCCCCCCCAACCCTGCCGAAACCTGCATCTCCCGAAAGTCCACATCTGCACCAAATGTCTGGAGTTGCAGCGTTTGAGGGCCCGAGTTAGGCAATTAGAGCTGAGGCTGGACGATTTATTTTTAGTCAGGGAGAATGAGGCGATAATGAATAGGAACCACGGTCACGTGGAGATCCCAGAGCCTAGGGGGGGTGGGGATGGGTGGGTTACTGTTAAGAAGGGGAAAAAGAAGAGGAGTAATGGTGTGTTGGTCCACCTTGTTGTCAAACGAGGGGCATGCACACGGTGGGTCGTGCGTGGGCTGCTCTTGGATGTTTCGAGAGTTACTAGGGGATAACCCTAGTAACTATAGGCTGGTGAGTTTGACGTCAGTGGTAGGCAAGTTGATGGAGAGGATTCTTAGGGATAGGATGTATAAGCATTTAGAGCGTTGCGATCTGATTAGGGATATGCAGCATGGCTTTGTAAAGGGGAAGTCTTACCTTACGAATCTGGGAGAGTTTTTTGAGGAGGTGACAAAAACGGTCGATGAAGGACGAGCCGTTGATGTCGTCTATATGGATTTCAGGGGAGCCATCATTGGTGGGAGTGGAAGATCCCACCAGCAGGAAGATCGAGAAAACTTCGGCCAACGTTTCAATAATCTGCTGGTTCCAATTAAGTTTGTGAACTCTGTTTCTCCCATCACAGTCTGACCTGCTAAGTGTTTTCCTGCATTTTCTGTTTTGAATAATGGGTCAAATGTGGATGAGTAAAGACATCGAGAATATGTGTTGTGTTGTGAGACCCCAGTTTTAGATGAGGGGCAGTAATGGGATGTAATGGTCCCTAACTGACTGAAAACAACTAGTTTTGAGAGTAATGTCTGGTCAATCTTAACCTCTTTATAAACGTTCTCAGGTTTGAGACTAATCCCAACCATTCTTCAAGCAGAATTGAGAATTCTGAACAGTTTTCTGATGCTAGATGTTTATTACACAGGTTTATTACATTCAATAAATAACTTACCATGGTGACTACATGAAATCTCTTAGCTTTTCGGTTCAACAATTTGTGATTATATAGCACCTTTAACATAGTCAAACATCCCAAGACTTTATGAAGGAAGACATGACAAAATCTGACACTGGACCACATATGTAGATGTTAATAGCTCGTAGCTCAAGGTAGACCTCAGATTGGAAACAAGGCAGAGAGTTAGAGAGCTTTAGGGAGGGAATTCCAGAGCTTGGGGACCCTGGCAGCTGAAGGCTGAAAGTGGAGCAATTGTAATTGGGGATTCTGGAGAAGAGGCCAGAATTAGAGGGGGGAAGGTATCGCAGAGGATTGCGGGGCTGAAAGGGATTGCAGAGATGGGGGAGAGGGAGGAGAGGTTGGGGCATGGAGGGATTTAAACCCAAAGACCACAATTCTAAAACTGAGTTCTGCTTAACTAGGAGTCAATGTAGACCAATGAGTACAGTAAAAAAGAACCACATTGTTATATTCAAGAAAGTCAGATGGTGTTGGACAATACACGGAAGCAACCTTCAATTGATTTGATTATAAAGTGAAACACCAAGTGTTTTGAAGTTAGTTCCTGTTATACATTGGTTAGTCTAACTTCGGAATGATTACTGAGATGTTGGTATGTCTGAACAAAACATAGAACATAGAACACTACAGCACAAACAGGCCCTTCGGCCCACAAGTTGCGCCGATCACATCTATACCTACTAAGCCATAGACCTATCTATAACCTCCAATCCCATTAGATCCCATATACTCATCCAGAAGTCTTTTAAAAGACCCCAGCGAGTTTGCCTCCACCACCACCGATGGCAGCCGATTCCATTCACTCACCACCCTCTGAGTGAAAAACTTACCCCTAACATCTCCTCTGTACTTGCTTCCCTGCACCTTAAATCTGTGTCCTCTCATTGCGACCATTTCAGCCTGGGGAAATGGCCTCCGAGAATCCACCCTATCTATTCCTCTCAACATCTTATCTCTATCAGGTCGCCTCTCAACCTTCGTCTCTCCAGGGAGAAGAGTCCCTTAAAGCTGCCTTAATTCTGTACAACTGAACTATGTACAGCTAAATATACACTGCTGCAGCTATGAACACTCTCCCTCTCAACACCACATGATGGCCGAAACCTTCCCCGTTGTACCCGCCATGGGAATCATACTGGGTGAGACAGAAAATTTGGTGCACCAGTGATTTGATTTGATTTGATTTATTATTGCCACATGTATCAACATACAGTGAAATGTATTGTTTCTTGCACGCTATACAGACAAAACATACCGTTCATAGGGAAGGAAACGAGACTGCAGTCATAGCTGGGGTGTAGAGAAAAATCAACTTAATACAAGGTAAGTCCATTCAAAAGTTTGACAGCAGCAGGGAAGAAGCTATTCTTGAGTCAGTCGGTATGTGACCTCAGACTTTCGTATCTTTTTCCCAAAGGAAGAGGGTGGAAGAGAGAACGTCCAGGGTACGTGGAGTCCTTAATTATGCTGGCTGCTTTGCCATGACAGTGGGAAGTGTCGATAGAGTCAATGGATGGGAGACTGGTTTGCATGATGGATTGGGCTACATTCATGATCTTTTATAATCCCTTGCAGTCTTGGGCAGAGCAGGAGCTATACCAAGCTGTGATGCTTTCTACGATGAATCTGTAAAAGTTGGTGAGAGTTGTCGCTGATATGCTAAATTTCCTTTGTCTTCTGAGAAAGTAGTGACATTGGTGGGCTTTCTTAACTATAGTGTTGGCATGGGGGGACTAGGACAGGTTGTTGGTGATCTGGACACCTAAACACTTGAAGCTCTTGACCCTTGCTACTTCGTGCCCACTGATGTGGATAGGGGCATGTTCTCCTTTATGCTTCCTGAAGTTGATGACAATCTCCTTCGTTTTTTTGACAATGACGGAGAGATTATTGTTGCTGCACCAGTTCACCAGATTCTCTGTCTCATTCCTGTACTCCGTCTCGTGGTTGTTTGAGATCCAACCCACGACGGTGGTGTCATCAGCAAACTTGAAAATCGAACTCGAGCCGAATTTGGCCGCACAGTCATAAGTGTAAAAGGGTATGACAGGGGGCTGAGAACACAGTCTTGTGGGGCACTGGTGTTGAGGATGATCGTAGAGGAGGTGTTGTTGCCTATCCTTACTGATTGTGGTCTGTGAGTTAGGACGTTCAGGAGCTCAGGCGAGAATTTCCAGAATTGGGGCGCGTGCGGCCGGAGAATCCCGTCCTGCTGTTCTATCGACTTCCTTTATGGGAGGTGCTATTTACAGAGGCCCACACATTACAAAGTCACAGTACCCCAGCCAGGATTTTATGGATCCTACTGTCTAGTAGGGTTTTACAGTCCCACCAGAACAAAAGGCAATTTAAATGGTCCCCGCATCCCACCGGGGGGAGCAGGACCAGGAGACACACTGTGACGTGACTGGAGCACCTTGGCCTACAGTCACCATTGTAAAAATAGTCAGGTGCAACAACCAATCTGTGCACAACAAGGTCCCACAAAACCAACCTGATAATGACTAGAGAGTCCGTTAAATAGCGACACACTGCAGAAATTTCAATCTCAAGCAGTGGGTGAGTCTGAGGTGCTAATGTTGGTAAAAATGTCAGGAAGCCAGTCCCAATGGACCGATTTTCGTGTTTGACCCAGATTTGTTAGGCTGTTTCTCCACAAACCCTCAGGAACAGCTGGTTATCATTAATTTTTGCCAAATAATCGCTCAATTGCAGCAATATCTTCACCCAGTTTTAAATTTAATCTCATATCCATGAGTTTCCTGGACTTCACAGATGGAAACCAGAGAGAACACAACAGCAATTGACAGGGCTGAGTAAATCTCCTGAAAAATTCCAATAAATACTTAGTACTGACATGTGTTGTCACCTGGAGAGGGTTTGTTCACAGTACTTTCATAGAGTTTACTCTCTACACTTTTGGGAGCTTGCATAACCATCTGATCAGGTTGCGTTGGGGTCTTGACCAATTTAGACTGGGACCTCAGACAGGCAGCAGTATGGTTAGGAGCAGAGCGGGATAGAGAGAGAGTGGGTGGAGGGGAAAGAGGCAGAGAGAGAGTAGGGAAAGGCAAAGAGAGAGTCTAGGGGCGAGGCAGAAAGAGAGTGGGGGGAAGGCAGATAGAGAGTGTGGGAGGGGATGAGGCAGAGAGAGAGGGGGAGACTTAGAGGGAAAGAGAACAGAGAGGTACAGAGGGAGAGAGAGGCAGGGAGAGGGGAGGAGAAGCAGAGAGAGAAAGGGAAAGGCAGAGAGGTTTTGAGGTGAGTATGGCTGGAGAATCCCACCCCATGTGTTCGGAGTGGTTGTCGAATTCACCACTGCCCTCACCTATCCTGTCTCTGGATCTTTCCAGTCCAAAGATGTGTGGGTTAGGTTGGTTGGACATGTTAAATTGACCGTAGATGCATAGATTAGAGAGGATTAGTGGGTAAAATATGTACGGATTGGGGGTAGGGCATGGGTGGGATTGTGGTCGGTGCAGACTCGATGGGCCAAAGGGCCTCTTTCTATACGGTAGGGTTTCTAGGATTTCAATGATCTGCCAGTGATATTTCCAGGATCACCCAGTCTGTGGCTTGTAAATGTGATGGTGCCAGTCAGAATGAGTGGGTTTGTGGTTTTGTCTGGATGCTGCAGGGTGACATTGACTGTATACACAAGGTAATCTGTGCACTTGGGAGTCTTCATCAACTACAAATAATTCTACACCATCAATGTGTTGCTGGTGTGTACCCCCAGGAAAATATTTCTGCAGGTTCCTGCAAGATTGCCGGGGAATTGCCATGAAAGTT
Organism: Carcharhinus amblyrhynchos; assembly: GCF_965287045.1. NCBI lineage: Eukaryota > Metazoa > Chordata > Chondrichthyes > Carcharhiniformes > Carcharhinidae > Carcharhinus > Carcharhinus amblyrhynchos. The sequence continues at coordinate 52,650,645 of NC_137339.1, read as the reverse complement.
TTGTTGAAGCTCCTGATAGCTTTGAAGCTGATAGGAAACAAAAGGGGTTCATCAGGGACTGATGAGATCTGTCAAAAAACCAACAGCACGACAGTAAAAGCTCTAGATGTTCCACAAGGAACAAGTTGTTAGTGTGCTGAAGATACATTTCAGATACCTGGACAGATTTGGAGGTATCCTTTATTATGTGGCACAATGGTTAGCACTGTTGCCTCACTGTGCCAGAGTTCTGGGTTCAATTCCAGCCTTGGATGACTGTTTGCACGTTCTCCCGTGTCTATGTAGGTTTCCTTGGGGTATTCCAGTTTCTTCCGACGCTTCAAAGGTGAGTAGGCTGGTGGATTAGCCATGCTAAATGCGCAGAGTTATGGGGACAGGCAGGGGACTGGGCCTGTGTGGGATGCTCTTTTGGAGAGTCAGTGCAGACTGGATGGGTCAAATGGCTCCTTTCTGCATTGTGGTGATTCTATGGTTCTGTGCACCGGGTAGGGTGTCTAAAATGGTCCTGCTATGCTGCTCTGTGTAGGAATGAGGTCTGTGGAGGAATGTGGGGAGAAGGAGGAGGAAGATGTTGAGGGTACCCACAGCTGCTCATGTTACTTGCCAGAATGCCAAGTTTTCCCTTACTAATGCCAGGTTCACTTACATTCCACTAGTGTCAGAAACATATATAACAGCCGCTCTCCCTTTAACTTCTCCCACCCAGCCCTAAGGTCCCTGACACAAGGCAATCTTCCAAACCATGAATCACCCTTTGTACAGTGCCTGTCTCCAGCTTCCTGCCAACTCATGTCCATTCATCACCATGCAAATAAAAGGGTAGTGAAAAGTAACTCACTAACCAGGACCCAAGAATGGGAAAGGCAGTGAAGTGCTGCAGAATGATATAGTTTCTCTCATTTGGACAGAAACTTAACATGATAATTTTTTATCCCCTCTTGTGCAATTACAAGGCTTTAATCTTCTTTTTCCTATGTAATGATGCAGACTCACAGGAACACAAAGGGTTATTAACAAGGAAAAACTGTACAGAGGCTGGCAGGCCCTCAGCTGCCCTGAACAGCCTCCCTGGCTCCACAGTCCTTGCATACCTTCTGCATGTCTTCCACATGGCTTCTAGATGTCATTTGCCAAAGGTAGGACTCCACTCCCTGGGGTGATTACGCACTCAGTCTCAGTTCGTCCCTGAAGCCAGATGACCTTCTTCTTGCCCTTAAAGGGACAATGACAATAATCACTTCAGTCGTCACACCCTATGTCTTGGATGTAGTGAAAGCCTGTTGCTTGATGTAGAGACAGGCAATCATATCACCACTCTGACTGCTCCAATGAGCTTGGCTGACATCACCTGCATTTTTAGAGCCCATAAGGACCTTTCCAAAGACTGTTCTACCTATACCTGTGCAGGAAGGTGTGGTGTTAGATGCTCACCGAGTGAGAAACAACAGAGATGAAATGGGGAGTACATCAGGTAAAGTCCCCACTTCTGTGTCCTCTTTGTCATCATTGCTCTCAGGACTCAGCCGTGCTTCATTACTATCACTCAGTCTGAGAGTAATGTGAGACCATGAGGTCAAAGCAAAGGGATCTGTCATTTTATTTAATGTGCCAATTCATGTTGCTTTCAAGGTCAAACTATGCATGGCCTCATTTGATTGGAATGTTTGATGTTCCACAGATATGACCACTCTACCCATGAAAGAACACATCATCACAGTCATGGTATTGTCACTGGACTATGAATCCAGAGACCCAGGTTAATGCTCTCGGAACCTGGATTCGAATCCCACGATGGTAAATGGTGAAATGAATTCAATAAAAAGAAAATCCAAAATTAAAAGTCTAATAAAACCATTGCTGATTGTCATAAAAACCCATCTAATTCACTAGTGTCCTTTAGGGAAGGAAATCTGCCATCCTTACCTGGTATGGCCTACATGTGACTCCAGAGCCACAGCAATGTAGCTGACTCTTAGTTGTCCTCTGAAATAGCCTAGAAAGCCACACAGTTCAAGGGCAATTAGGGATAGGCAATGAAGTATATTTATTAGGCTTACATTAACACTGCAATGAAGTTACTGTGAAAATTCCCGAATTGCTACATTCTGGCGCCTGGTACACAGAGGGAGAATTTTTCATGGCCAATGCTCTACATCTTTTGGACTGCAGGAGGAAACCGGAGTATCCAGAGGAAACCCACGCAGACACGGGAAGAACATACAGATTCTGCACAGAGAGTGACCCAAGCCGTGAATCAAACCTGGGTCTCAGGCAAGTGTGTTAACCACTGTGGCGCCAATAAATGCTGACCCAGCCAGCGATGCTCATGTCTCTTTAATGACTAAAAAAAATCCCCATGTTAGTAACACACTGAAGCTTGCAATGAGTCCTCCATTCTCTCTATAATTGTGGTCAATGTGTTTTGGAAGCCCCATCGGTCTACGACAAAATCTCCACTGCTGCTCAATAAATCTTCTGTTCAGTGAAGGTTTTTGGGATAGAAACACAGAAAATAGGTGGCCATTTGGCCTTTTGAGCCTGCATCACCGTTCAATGTGATCATGGCTGATCATGCACTCTCAGTATCCAAACCCCCAATTTCTCTCTATACCCCTTGATCCCTTTAGCCGCAAAGGCTATGTCCAACTCCCCCTTGAACACATCCAACAAACTGGCCCCAACAGATTTCTGTGGTAGAGAATTCCATAGGTTCACAGCTCTGTCAGTGAAGAAGTTCTTCCTCATCTCAGTCCTGAATGGCTCGCCCCTTATTTTTAGGCTATAAGCCCTAGTTCTGGACTTCTGGGAACATTCTTCCCACATCTAATCCTGTCCATCAGGATTTTATAGGTTTCTATGGGATCCCCTCTCATTCTTCTAATTTCCAAGTACAAGTCCAGTTGATCCAATCTCTCTTCATATGTCAGTCCTGCCATTCCAGGAATCAGTCTGGTGCGCCTGCGCTGGACTCTCTCAATAGCAAGAATGTCCTTCCTCAGATTAGGAGAACAAAACTGCACACAAATGGCCGCACCAAAGCCCTGTATAACCGCAGCAAAACATTCTTACTCCTATACTCAAATACTCTTGTTATGAAGGCCAACTTGCCATTCGCTTTTCTCACCATCTGCTGTATCTGCAAGTCAATCTTCAGCGACTGTTCCACCATGACATCCCAGGTCACATTGTACTTCTTGTAAACTGCCACGATTCAGATAATAATCTTCCTTCCTGTTTTTGCCACTGAAATGGATAACCTCACATTTATCCACATTATAATGCATCTGCCAAGTATTTGTCCACTCAGCCAGCTTATCCAAGTCACCCTGCAGCCTCTTAGCATCCTCCTCACAGAACACACTGCCAGCCAGCTTTATATCGTCTGCAAATTTGGAGATATTGCATTCAATTCCTTTGTCCAAATGTTTTTGTGAATAGCTGGAGTCCCAGCACTGAACCCCACTAGTCACTGCCTGCCACTCTGAAAAGGACCCATTTAGTCCTATTCTCCTGACTGCTAACCAGTTCTCTATCCACACATTAGGGTTAGGGTTAGCCCAATACCATGAGCTTTAATTTTGCTCACTAATCTCTTATGTGGGACCTTGCTAGAAGCCTTTTGAAAATCCAGATACACACCATCCACTGGTTCAGCCTTGTTCACCCTACTGGTCACATCCTCAAAAAATTCCCGAAGATTTGCCAAGCATGATTTCCTTTTAGTGAATCCATGCTGACTTGGACCGATCCTGTCACCACTTTCCAAATTCTGTTATTACATCCTTAATAATTAATTCCTCAATTTTCCCCACCACCAATATCAGGCTAATCAGTCTATAATTCCCTGTTTTCTCTCTCACTCCTTTTTTAAAAAAGTGGCGTTACATTAGCTACCCTCCAATCTATTGAAATTCTCCCAGAATCTATAGAATGCTGGAAAATGATCACCAATGCATCCACTATTTCTAGGGCCACTTCCTTGAGTACTCTGGGATGCAAAGCATCAGGCCCTGGGGACTCAATTGGGTTTGAATCCCAACAATTTTCCCAGTGTAATTTCCTGACTAGTAAGGATTTCTTTCAGTTCCTCCTTCATGCTGGATCCTTTGTTCCCTAGTATTTCTGGAAGATTATTTGTAACCTCCTTAGTGAAGACAAATCCAAAGTATTTGTTCAGCTGGTCTACCATTTCTTTGTTGCCCATTGTAAATTAATTTGATTCTAACTGTAAGGGATTTACAGTTGGCTTCACCAGTCTTTTTCTCTTCACATATCTATAGGTATATGCTTATCCCTCGGAGCTGAACTTGCAGAGGCCTCTGCTCTCCAATGGGGACTTTCCAATCCTGTCTCCAGCATCATCTGATCTCGTCGATTGTGAAGGTGAAAACCCAATAATCTGTCTTATCAAGTATCAGAGCTGTGCATGGTCTGCATGAGTCCTGTGATGATGTGTGATACTTCCCCGAGGAAATCAGCTTTAAGTCTGTCAGCTTCAGAGAATGCTGCAGAACAGAAGAAGGCTCTGCCAGGGAAAAACATTGAATTATTCCTGGCAAGACAGGAACTTTGCATGGGATCATTATGCAGATGGTTGATTTCACTCACTCCTAAAAACAAGTCAACATCATTGAGTGTCAAATGGTATGTAGGTAGCTGACCTTTAATTGTGTCACCAGGTAACTGGGAGGCCCTCATCTCCCCATCTCTGATGATCCAGGGTGTCAAAATGTCACTGATCTCCAGCACCTCCTCAGCTGAACTTGTGAACTGTGGGAAATAAATTGAGGCTGATCTCTGGTTTGCTCCCTCTCCTTGGTGTTCTGTGGGGAGTGGGGAGCAGTGGGGAGAGACAGTAAGGAAATCTGCTACCTGATGGATTCAGTGTATTTGTTGAGGGTGATTGTTAGGGAGAGGCATCAAATGGGAGTGAGTGAGAGAGATGATGGGGATGTGAGGAAGTGGACTGAAAGAGAAGGATGGATGTGTGTACGAGGTAATGTGCACAAGAAACAATGGTCTTGGAGTAGATTTGCCAAGGCAGAGTGAAGTGGTGCACACAGCAGATTATAAATGAATATGCAGTTTTACTCACCTTTCCTGACCTAGCTAGATCATTAAAGTCTTTCCTATGCTGAATCCAGGAGCATCATCACCTCCTGCCCACTTCCTGGGCCACTCCCAGATATATCTTCCATCCCTCAGTTCCTCCTTTTCCTGCTGGGGAACGTTGTCTTTCTGTGACCCTTCACACTTTACAGTTGTACATCAAGGGAATTGACATTGAAGTGGACACAGACTTTGAATGACCTGATATTTTCTCACACCTTGTCTTCTCTTGTCTTCCAAGTCTCAAGTCTTCAAAGTTCCACCTTTGGACTGTCCCTTTAACGATCTAGTTGTGATGATGTTATTTGCATCTTCATCATGCTCAGTACCACACGCTGGATGCCAAAACTAGGAAGTGTAACAATCAGAAACTGGCTGAGTTATACTGCAGTGAACAGACTTATCTCCACATGATATCAGAACCCCCCCTCCCTCCTCCCAGTTAAAATCACTGCCATATTTAACAATCATCATTGATGACCAACTGAGAGAGCAGGAGATGTCTTGACTGTTGACTGGAAGACAGCATCTCTGACAGTGCAGCACTACCTCGGTATTACACCAGAGTATCAGCCTCAATCTTGCGTGTGGCATCCCAATCTTCTGACTTGGAGTTGAACGGCATCAAAGTGGGTTGTTTTCCCATGATTTCTAACTGCTCCACCTTTGCAAGAATGTAATCCAGATCCAGATTAGCACTTACGCAGTGAAATGCAATTTGTAATTGAATCCATGCCAAAGCTATTGTGATTGTTTTGGTAGTTTGAATAACACATCCAGTAACTGCCCTGGGTCCCAAAGAAAATGGGTTTGGGCAAACCCAAACTGGATTAGTATGGGCCAAATCTTGCAATACAAAACTGTTTTCCTGACTGATAAAGGGAATGATAACATTTGTTGTGAAGCATTGAGTCATAGGATTGGCAGAGAGTTCAAACATGTGATGTTGAGCTCAGGGTCTTTGAACCTTGGCTGCCCTGCTTTCGCCTTTGAGGCTGCAGATGAAAGACACTTTAGTTCAACAGATGTTTGGAGGATGAAAGATTTAATGAACAAAGTTGTGTGTTTATCAACAGTCAATTCCATGTTTGCCCATGGGAGTCTACGTGACAATGTTGGACTTTGACAGCGATCATTCTGTGCACTGCATCTGCACGTGGCTCCCAGCCAACATGTTTTATGCAAAAGCTGCAATTAGAACAAGCCATTTCATATTTAATATCCCTTCATGGGGCAAGTCCCTTTTCTAGATTCAATTTGCTTTTAAAAATTTGTTCACTCTTGATTGGCACTTACCCTTAAATGATAACACTCTCCGCACCCAAACATTTCCTCCTGCCCCTTCAACATCTCCCCTCCTCTCCCTCAAACTTTAACCTCTCCTCCCACTTAAATATCTCCTCGCCTTCCCCTCAATCCTTCACCCCTCCTCCCCTCAAACATTCACCCCTCCTCCCCTCAAACATTCACCCCTCCTCCCCTCAATCCTTCACCCCTCCTCCCCTCAATCCTTCACCCCTCCTCCCCTCAAACATTCACCCCTCCTCCCCTCAAATATTCACCCCTCCTCCCCTCAAATATTCATCCCTCCTCCCCTCAATCCTTCACCCCTCCTCCCCTCAAACATTCACCCCTCCTCCCCTCAATCCTTCACCCCCCCTCACCTCAAACATTCACCCCTCCTCCCCTCAAACATTCACTCCTCCTCCCCTCAAACATTCACCCCCTCCTCCCCTCAAACATTCACCCCTCCTCCCCTCAAACATTCACCCCTCCTCCCCTCAATCCTTCACCCCCCCTCACCTCAAACATTCACCCCTCCTCCCCTCAAACATTCACCCCCTCCTCCCCTCAAACATTCACCCCCTCCTCCCCTCAAACATTCACCCCTCCTCCCCTCAAACATTCACCCCTCCTCCCCTCAAACATTCACCCCTCCTCCCCTTAAACATTCACCCTTCCTTCATTTAAACATTCACTCCTTCCCCACCTTAAAATTTCACCCCTTTTCTGTGCCTTAAACATTCACATCCCCCCCCCCCTTCAGCTTAATCATTCATCCCTTCTCCACCTTAAACATTCCTCAATCTTCCCCATTAACCATTCACCCCTCCATCTTAAGCAGGCACTCCTTCTCCACCTTAAACATTCAGCCCCTTCCTACCTTAAACAAAAGATTGAGTATGTGGACGTTAAGAAAGAGGATGTGTTGGAACTTTTAAATTCTATCAAGATGGATAAGTCGCCGGGACCGGATGGGATGTACCTGAGGTTATTGTGGGAGGTGAGGGAAGTGATTGCAGAGCCCCTGGTGATGATCTTTGCATCGTCGATGGAAACGGGAGAGGTTCCGGAAGATTGGAGGATTGCGGATGTGGTTCCTATTTCCAAGAAAGGAGACAGGGATAGCCCGGGAAATTACCAACCGGCGAGTCTGACCTCAATGGTTGGTAAGTTAATGGAGAGGATTCTGAGGGACAAGATTTATGAGCATTTAGAGCAGTTTAGAATGATCAGAAATAGTCAACACGGCTTTGTCAAGGGCAGGCCATGCCTTACGAGCCTAGTTGAGTTCTTTGAAAATGTGACTGAGCACATTGACGAAGGAAGAGCGGTGGACGTGGTTTACATGGACTTCAGCAAGGCGTTTGATAAGGTCCCCCATGCAAGACTTCTTGAGAAGGTGAGAGGGCATGGTATCCAAGGGGCTTTGGCCTTGTGGATCCAGAACTGGCTTGCCTGCAGAAGGCAGAGAGTGGTTGTGGATGGGTCTTTTTCTGCATGGAGGTCGGTCACCAGTGGAGTGCCCCAGGGATCTGTTCTAGGACCCTTGCTGTTTGTCATTTTCATAAATGACCTGGATGAGGAAGTGGAGGGATGGGTTAGTAAGTTTGCTGATGACACGAAGGTTGGTGGGGTTGTGGATAGTCTGGAGGGATGTCAGAAGTTGCAGCATGACATAGATAGGATGCAAGACTGGGCGGAGAAGTGGCAGATGGACTTCAACGCGGATAAATGTGTAGTGGTCCAGCTTGGCAGGACCAACGGGATGAAGGAGTGCAATATCAAGGGTAGGAGTCTTAGCAGTGTTGAGGAGCAGAAGGATCTTGGGGTCCGGGTCCATAGGACTCCTAAATCGGCCTCGCAGGTGGAGGATGTGGTCAAGAAAGCGTATGGTGTACTGGCCTTCATTAATTGAGGGATTGAGTTCAGGAGTCGGGAGGTAATTCTGCCTTTATAAGACCCTTGTCAGGCCCCACTTGGAGTACTGTGCGCAGTTCTGGTCGCCTCACTACAGGAAGGATGTGGAAGCTATTGAGAGGGTGCAGAGGAGATTTACAAGGATGTTACCTGGATTGAGAGGCTTGCCTTATGAAGTTAGGTTGAGGGAGCTAGGTTTCTTCTCCCTGGAGAGACGAAGGTTGAGAGGCGACCTAATAGAGGTTTATAAAATGTTGCGAGGAATAGATAGGGTGGATTCTCGGAGGCTATTTCCCAGGGCTGAAATGGTCGCTACGAGAGGACACAGGTTTAAGGTGCTGGGAAGCAAGTACAGAAGTGATGTTAGGGTAAGTTTTTCACTCAGAGGGTGGTGAGTGAATGGAATCGGCTGCCGTCGGTGGTGGTAGAGGCGAACTCGCTGGGGTCTTTTAAAAGACTTCTGGATGAGTATATGGGATCTAATGGGATTGGGAGTTACAGATAGTTCTATGGCTTGGTAGGTATGGATGTGATCGGCGCAACTTGTGGGCCGAAGGGCCTGTTTGTGCTGTAATGCTCTATTTTCTATTCACTCCCTTTCTCTACTTTAAACATTTACCTCCCTCTCCACCTTAAACATTTATTCTCTCAGCTACCTTAAACATTCACATCTTTCTCCACCTTAAACATTCACTCCCTCCTCCATCTTAAACATTCACCTCCTTCTCTACCTTCAGTATTCACCCACTTTCTCCATCTTAAACATTAATCCCCTTCTCCACTTTAAACGTTCATTCCCTCCTCCCCCTTAAACATTTACCCTCCCTTTCCACCTTAAATATTCACCCCCTCTCCTCCAGCTTAAGCAATTTACTCTCTCCGTCACTGATGCACAGTGGCAGCCGTTGTACAATCTACAAGGTGCTCTGCAGGAACTTATCAAGGCTCCTTAAACAGCACCTTTCAAACCTGTGACCACTAGAAGGACTAGGGCGCAGACACATGGCAACACCCCCTCCTGAAAATTCCTCTCCAAGTCACTCACCATCCTGGCTTGGAAATATATCACATTCCTTCACTGTCACTGGGTCAAAATCCTGGAACTCCCTCCCTAACAGCACTGTGGGTGTACCTACACCACAAGGACTGCAGTGGTTCAAGGAAATAGCTCATCACCAACTTCTCAAGAGCAATTAGGGATGGTCAACGAACGTTGGCCTTGTCAGCAATTACCTCATCCCACAAATGGAAAGAAAGGTAATTTCACAATCACCATCAATTTCCGGTACCATTCCCATCTCTGTCACTGATAATTAAGCCTCATCATCCACGGGAATGGCCGGCTTTGTTGATGTTCAACCAGAAATTGAGAACTATGTTTGACCTGCTACGGTCGGAGGAGACCTGAGAGGTGGTTGAACCGCACCAAGTGGGACAGATGGCCATAAGAGCAAACAGTGTGAAGCTGAGGACTTTTCAGAGAAGGGTGTTCATTCTGGCCAGGATTGATACTCCTGGAGAGAAGTGGATACTACCCATCATTGTTGCATGAATGGGACCTTTGTAATACACTGTGCAGACCAGGGATGAGTGGTTTGGTGAAGAGATGCAGCCCAGTTGGTCTCTGTGCTGCATCAGAGATGGGATGCCCCATAAATGATTGAACTGTCCACTTTGGCCCCAGTGAGGTTGCCCGAATCTGGTATTCCAGAGTCAGATTTGGTCAGTCAGAGGAAGCTGCATTGTGGTAGCAGCCACCTGCAATCCGTCAGAAAGGGAGCCTCATACTGATCAGCAGGATCTTCCAGACTCTGGAAGAGGTTCTGAACCAAGGAAACAGCTTCTATAAAACTGCCATCCCTCTGATGAACTCATTATATTCCTGTAGACTGCCTGAAGGGACTTAGAACATTGAACATAGAAAAGTACAGCACAGTACAGGCCCTTCGGCCCTCGATGTTGAGCCGAACTATGTCCGAACCCAAGATCAAGCTATCCCACTCCTTATAATTCTAGTGTGTTCCATGTGCCTACCCAATAACTGCCTGAAAGTTCCTAAAGTGTCTGACTCCACTATCACAGCAGGCAGTGCATTTCACACCCCAACCACTCTCTGAGTAAAGAATCTACGTCGGACATCCCTCCTATATCTCCCACCATGCATCTTATAGTTATGCCCCCTAGTAACAGCTACATCCACCCGAGGAAATAATCTCTGCATGTCCATCTATCAATCCCCCTCATCATCATATAAACCTTGATTAAGTCTCCTCTCATCCTCCTCCGCTCTAAAGAGGAAAGCTCCAGCTCCCTCAAACTTTCCTCATAAGACCTACCCTCCAAACCAGGCAGCATCCTGGTAAATCTCCTCTGCACTCTCTCCAATGCTTCCACATCCTTCCTAAAGTGAGGTGACCAGAACTGCACACAATATTCCAAATGTGGTCTCACCAAGGTCCAGTATAGTTGCAGCATAACCCCACGGCTCTTAAACTCAAACCCCCTGTTAATAAATGCTAACACGCTATAGGCCTTCTTCAAGCCACTATCCACTGGAGTGTCAGCCTTCAGAGATCTGTGGATATGAACCCTAAAATCTCTCTGTTCCTCCACATTCCTGCCATTGACTCTATAATCCGCATTCAAGTTTGTCCTACCAAAATGAATCACATCCCAACTCCATCTGCCACTTTCCTGCCAACTCTGCATCCTATCAATGTCTCTTTGCAGCCTGCAAGAGCCCTCCATCTCATCCAAGCTTGGTGTCATCAGCAAATTTACTAACCCACTCTTCAGCCCCCCCTTCCAAGTCATTGATAAAATTCACTAATAGCAGAGGACCCAGCACTGATCCCTGTGGTACACCACTGGTAACTGGCCTCCAGTCTGAACATTTTCCCTACACCACCACCCTCTGTCTTCTATGAGACAGCCAGTTCTTATCCAATTGGCCAAATTTCCTTCTGTCCCACACCTCCTTACTTTCTTCATGAGTCTACCAGGGGAACCTTATCAAACACCTTACTAAAATCCATGTATACAAAGAAAGAACAAAGAACAAAAAACAAAAACAGCCTGGGAAACAGGCCCTTCGGCCCAACGAGCCCGCGCCGCCATTTTAACACTACCAGTCCCCCCCTCCACCCATGACCCTTACCTATTGTTTTATGGCCATCCACATTGAGGGTATCTAATTTAGGGACAATTTATTACTGCCAATCAGCCTAATAGCACATCCTTGGGGTGTGGGAGGAAACCGGAGCACCCAGAGAAAACCCACGCAAGCACGGGGAGAATGCGCAAACTCCCACAAACACCGGCCCAAATCCATGTGCCTGCACAGCAAACAGTGATAGTCACTGAGCTGTCGTCTTGCCCAGCATCTGGTCCAGTTTAAGCACACACTAACGACATGAAGCACTAGGCCAATCTCGAACAACCATCGAACAACTACGACATCAACTGCTCTACCTTCGTCTACACCCTTAGTTACCTCCTCAAATAATTCAATCAAATTTGTGAGGCAGGACTCATCCCTCACAAAACCATGCTGACTATCCTGGATTAAGCTACATCTTTCCAAATGGTCATAAATCCTATCTCTCAGGATCCTTTCCACTTGTGATAGTTTGCATTGCTCTATATAAATGGTAGTCATTATATGTAAGTATGCTTTTCCTTGTTTGTATATATGATTTTGATTGGGGCAGTGTCGGATTAAAGGGGAAGGGGTGTGAGATATGTATATATAGTATGTGGGGTTTAAGGTGTGGATTGCTCCTTTAAGAATATGGGTCACTTGGCCCCTGGGCAATTAGCTCCTCCAAGTGTGGGACCCTGTTGGGCAATCTTAGATCCGACTGTGATTCAGTGCACAGCTTCAAGAAACAGCTCACAGTATTGAAGCATTCAAGCCTACCTCATGATTCTTCATGCACCCTATGTCCATTGGGACATACATAATAGCTTTGAAGTCATCCTACCTTGAGTTTGCTGTGGAATTCTCAATAGAAAATTGGATCCCACCAAAACTGAGGGGTTGGGAAATATGTCAGCACTTATAAAGAGGGAAACAAACCAGAAACATGGCTCTGTTTATGGACATATTGTGAGAGGGGAAATGAATACTGTTTAAATTAACCCCTGTCCTGTTTATAGTACTCGGGAGAAACTGTTCCTGGCTATGGAATCAGAGGGCACTGATTTAAGGTGATTGGCAAAGAAAGCGACATGAGGAGAAATATTTTCACACAGCGCGTGGTTAGGATGTGGAATGCGCTGCCTGAAAGGCAGATTTAATTATTGGCTTTCTGAAGAGAGTTGCAGCTAAGAGGAAACATTTGCAGAGCCACAGTAAAAAAGCAGGAAAGTGGCTCTCGGTAAATTGCTCTTTCAGAGAACCAGGACAAACATAATGGGCTGAATGGCCCCCTTCTATGTTATAATCTATGGCTCTACACTAGTAAAGGCTGACATGCTGAGCCCTTGCTCCTTCAGTTGTAAAAACATAATCTAAACCAGAGGCTCAGAAAAATAATGAATCTGGGTGCTTCACAGCAAAGTGAGAGGTAATCAGCATCTGTTTCATTGTCCATATCTGAGGGAGCCTGTAGGAAAGGAGCTAGCAAATTACCTGGCAGTCCAGGGGATTAGAGATAAAATGGATACAGTCTGTACAGATCAAAGAGGTCAGATTTAAAAATCATCCTCACACACTGAAAGCACATTCAAGATTTTCCTGCTGTACTCGTTTTTGTATCCTCAAGAAGCTCAACTCTTCTCTTTTCTCCAGGCTACTCTGAAAACCTCTGAAGTGCTGATTCTGCTGAGAGTTTTATAATACCTTAATAATACCTGTTCATTTCCTTTTGTCTGAAGGGTAAAGGGAATAGGTGATGAAATCATAATTTATCATAGGAATACATGAAAAAACACAAATTCAAATAGGCTATTCAGCCATTATTAAACTCATTCATTTCATAGACCAAGTCAACACTACACAACTTTCTTCATCTCCACATACAGTGTGAGCAAAGCTGTTACTTGCAGCTTTTTGCAGATAAATCCAGATGATGACAGTCAACCTCTATTATCCATCCGTCATCTGTTGTCTTCTTTGATGTGAAATTATAATGCAGGACCATCACATTCCACAGGATATACGATCATTACGAACTGCCCCCATCTTTTATAACCTGCCGGTTTCATTCCAAGCCAAACACTCAGCCAATCTTTTTTTTGTTAAGATGAATCGGCTGATTTATCTGGGAGTCTGTTCCACATGGCCATGGTCTCTGCCCCTTCCTGTATAGTTTAAAAAACTCCAAAGACTGTGGTACTTTAACAGCTCCTACCACTTAAATCACTCATGCTTAGGGTGGGCAGCCAACCCCAGGCAATTAACCATAACCATTTACTGTTACTACTCAGGTCATTTACAAAGGCACCGCTTATTAAAGACGGCTGGAGATATTCTTCACACTTCATTCAGGTGTGATTACATTAATGACTTAATCCTCTCTATTTACCATTGCTGATTGTCAGCAGTTGTTTATTATGGCAGTCATGGCATTGTGGTTTGTCTGGGTAATACTCTGGGGACCCAGGTTTGAATCCCACCATGGCTGATGGTGGTATCTGAATTCAATGAATTCTGGAGTTAAAAAGTCTAATGATGATCATGAAACCATAAGAAGTCTCACAACACCAGGTTAAAGTCCAACAGGTTTATTTGGTAGCACCATGAAACCATTATCAGTCTTCGTAAAAACCCATCTGGTTTATTAATGTCCCTTTAGGGAAGGAAATCTGCCGTCTCTACCTGATCTGGTCTACATGTGACTCCAGATCCACAGCAGTGTGGTTGACTCTCAAAAAAGCCTTCAGTTCAAGAGATAACATAGAACATAGAACATAGAACATCCCCAGATGGGATGTACCCCAGGATACTGTGGGAGGCGAGGGAAGAGATTGCAGAGCCCCTGGCGATGATCTTTGCGTCGTCAATGGAGACGGGAGAGGTTCTGGAGGATTGGAGGATTGCGGATGTAGTTCCTATTTTCAAGAAAGGGAACAGAGATAGCCCGGGAAATTACCGACCGGTGAGTCTGACCTCAGTGGTTGGTAAGCTGATGGAGAGGCTTCTGAGGGACAAGATTTATGAACATTTGGAGAGGTTTGACATGATCAGGAATAGTCAGCATGGATTTGTCAAGGGCAGGTCGTGCCTTACAAGCCTAGTTGAGTTCTTCGATAATGTGACTGAACACATTGACGAAGGAAGTGCCGTGGACATAGTGTACATGGACTTCAGCAAGGCGTTTGATAAGGTCCCCCATGCAAGACTTCTTGAGAAGGTGAGAGGGCATGGGATCCAAGGGCCTTTGGCCTTGTGGATTCAGAACTGGCTTGCCTGCAGAAGGCAGAGAGTGGTTGTGGATGGGGCTTTTTCTGAATGGAGGTCAGTCACCAGCGGAGTGCCTCAAGGATCTGTTCTGGGACCCTTGTTGTTTGTCATTTTCATAAATGACCTGGATGAGGGATGGGTAAGTAAGTTCGCTGATGACACTAAGGTCGGTGGTGTTGTGGATGGTCTGGAAGGATGTCAAAAGTTGCAGCAGGACATAGATAGGATGCAAGACTGGGCGGAGAAGTGGCAGATGGACTTCAGCGTGGATAAATGTGTAGTGGTCCATTTTGGCAGGACCAATGGGATGAACGAGTACACTATCAAGGGCAGAAATCTGAGTAGTGTTGATGAGCAGAAGGATCTTGGGGTCCGGGTCCACAGGACTCTTAAATCGGCCTCGCAGGTGGAGGAGGTGGTCAAGAAGGCGTATGGTGTACTGGCCTTCATTAATCGAGGGATTGAGTTTAGGAGTCGGGAGGTAATGCTGCAACTTTACAAGACCCTTGTCAGGCCTCATTTGGAGTACTGTGCGCAGTTCTGGTCGCCTCACTATAGGAAAGACGTAGAAGCTATTGAAAGGGTACAGAGGAGATTTACAAGGATGTTGCCTGGACTGGGAGGCATGCCTTATGAAGTTAGGTTGAGGGAGCTGGGACTCTTCTCCCTGGAGAGACGAAGGTTGAAAGGCGACCTGATAGAAGTTTACAAAATGTTGAGAGGAATAGATAGGGTGGACTCTCAGAGGCTATTTCCCCGGGTTGAAATGGTCGCTACGAGAGGACACAGATTTAAGGTGCGGGGAGGGAAGTTCAGAAGTGATGTTAGGGGTAAGTTTTTCACTCAGAGGGTGGTGAGTGAATGGAATCGGCTGCCGTCAGTGGTAGTGGAGGCGAGCTCGCTGGGGTCTTTTAAAAGACTTCTGGATGAGTATATGGGGTTTAATGAGATTGAGGGTTATAGATAGGTCTGTAGGTTGGTAGGTGTTGATGTGATCGGCGCAACTCGTGGGCTGAAGGGCCTGTTTGTGCTGTAGTGTTCTATGTTCTATAGAACACTACAGCACAAACAGGCCCTTCGGCCCACGAGTTGCGCCGATCACATCAACACCTACCAATCTATAGACCTATCTATAACCCCCAATCCCATTAAACCCCATATACTCATCCAGAAGTCTTTTAAAAGACCCCAGCGAGTTCGCCTCCAACACCACTGATGGCAGCCGATTCCACTCACTCACCACCCTCTGAGTGAAAAACTTACCCCTAACATCACTTCTGTACTTTCCTCCCCGCACCTTAAATCTGTGTCCTCTCGTAGCGACCATTTCAACCCGGGGAAATAGCCTCTGAGAATCCACCCTATCTATTCCTCTCAACATTTTATAAACTTCTATCAGGTCGCCTCTCAACCTTCGTCTCTCCAGGGAAAAGAGTCCCAGCTCCCTCAACCTAACTTCATAAGGCATGCCTCCCAGTCCAGGCAACATCCTTGTAAATCTCCTCTGCACCCTTTCAATAGCTTCTACGTCTTTCCTATAGTGAGGCGACCAGAACTGCGCACAGTACTCCAAATGAGGCCTGACAAGGGTCTTATAAAGTTGCAGCATTACCTCCCGACTCCTAAACTCAATCCCTCGATTAATGAAGGCCAGTACACCATACGCCTTCTTGACCACCTCCTCCACCAGCGAGGCCGATTTAAGAGTCCTGTGGACCCGGATGAGAAATAAATGCTGACATCCCATGAATTAATAAAATTACTGTTCTCCGATGATATCCCCGACCCTTAAATGCGTTTTGAAAAGCCAGATGCTCAGTTCAAGGGGCAATAAGGGGTGAGCAATAAATGCTACAATTCCAGAAGTAAATTTAAAACAAATTTTTCTGCTCTGTTCATCTGGAAATTTTTAAAATTCATTCGTGGAATGTGGGCATCACTCGCTGAACTAGCATTTACTGTCCATCCTTGAGGCCTGTTAAGAGCACATTGCCGTGGGTCTGAAGTCCCAAGTAAGCCACACCAGGTAAGGATGGCAGATTTCCATCCCTAAAGAACATTAGTGAACCAGAATTAATGAAGGTATCAGGATGAGAATAACAATTTCACTATCTTGGAATTCCCCCAAACTCTTCATAATCAATTAAATACCTTTTCTATTGTACTCACTGTTGTAGCGTAAGAACTGTAACAAACATTTTGTACACAGCAAACTCACATAATCATTAGTGTAATAACGATGAGATGATGTGATTTAGTGATGTTGGTTGAATGCTAAATACTGGCCAGAGTATCAGCAATCACTATCCTGTTATTCTTTGATACTGAAACTCACTATGGTATTCCTGAAGATTGCATGAAGTTCTTCAACAGTCACTCCCTAACAAGGAACTGAGCCTTTGTTTCAAAACATAACAAATTAAAGCTAAATTCTCAGGGACTGGTAATCCTAAATGAAAAAAATGGAGAATGCTGTAAATACTCAGCAGGTCTGGCAGTACCAAAGGAGAGAGAA
Source organism: Carcharhinus amblyrhynchos (assembly GCF_965287045.1). Lineage (NCBI taxonomy): Eukaryota > Metazoa > Chordata > Chondrichthyes > Carcharhiniformes > Carcharhinidae > Carcharhinus > Carcharhinus amblyrhynchos. The sequence goes on along the minus strand of NC_137339.1, from coordinate 52,633,414 downwards.
ACAGTGTTAATGTTTCAAATTGAATATGTCTCTTTTCCAGACCTTAATTTATGTCTCATCTGAAAGACAGCATCTCTAAAACTCCCTCAGGACAAGAGTAGCAGATATCTGGGAACAACTGCACCTGGAGATTTCCCTTTCTATCCTGACTTGGAAATATCATCACCATTCCTTCACTGTTGCTGGGTCAAAATCCTGGCATTATCTCCCTAACAACAATGTAGGTGCATCGACAACACATGTACTGCAGCAGTTCAGGAAGGCAGCTCACCACCATTTCTCAAAGGCAATTTAGGGATGTGCAATAAATGCTAGCTAGCGATGCTCACATCCCAAGAATTAATAAAATTAAGTGCTGCAGTCGAAGTATCAACCTGGCTGTTTGCGTTCAGATCTCAGGAATGAGACTTAAACCCATGATCCGCTGACAGGAGTGCAGAGACAGCTGTGCTACCCACTGAATGACATACTGCAGTTTACATTAGGAGCCTGATGAAATAGTGGCAAAGTGACATGATTACAAGCATTTACTTTGTTTTTTCAATCAAATCATGTATTTACAGCAGATTGCTCAGGCTACAAGATTTTACTGTCTCCTTCTCCATCATTTGTCAAAGCACTGTGATCCTCTTCCCTTTAGGATATTGATGACTCCTACATTAACTATGCTTCATCAGCTTAAAGTGGTTGTGAAAGGCACTCAATAAATGCAAATATTTCTTCTTTTTATTCTGACTTGCATGTAAACAAGATAGAGCTGGAAGGTAAACTAAGTCCAGAATAACCCTGAACACTTCTTCCTTCACTCCTAACCATTGAACATCAACGCATCTGCAATGAGTGGTGTTGATTGCATAGGCGGGATTTCCAAAATGTAATCACTGCCAGAACAGTGGTACCACAGAATCATAGAACCATAGAATCCCTACAGTGCAAAAAGGGGCCATTCGTCCCATCAAGTCTGCACCGATTCTCCAAAAGATCATCTTACCCACGCCCAACCTCCCCCGCCCTATGCCCATAACCCCACACATTTACCATAGGTAACCCCCCTAACCAACACATCTAAATTCAGCCTCACCAATGCCTTATACAACCTTACCATAACACTCCAACTTTTATATTTGATACTCTGATTTATAAAGGCCAATGTACCAAAAGCACTCTTTACGACCCTATCCACCTGTGACGCCACTTTTAGGGAATTCTGTACCTGTATTCCCAGATCCCCCTGTTCAATTCTGCACCCTTTCCAATGCTTCCACATCCTTCCTATAATGCAGCGACCAGAATTGTACACAATACTCCAAGTGCGGCCGCACCAGAATTTTGTACAGCTGCAACATGACCTCATGGCTCTAAAACTCAATCCCTCTACCAATAAAAGTTAACACAACGTACGCCTTCTTAACAACCCTATCAACCTGGCTACCAACTCTCAGGGATCTATGCACATGGACACCAAGATCTCTCTATTCATCTACACTACCAAGTAACTTACCATTAGCCCAGTACTTTGTATTCCGGTTACTCCTTCCAGAGCGAATCACTTCACACTTTTCCACATTAAACTCCATTTGCCACCTCTCAGCCCAGCTCTGCAGCTTATCTATGTCCCTCTGTAACCTGTGACATCTTTCCACACTATCCACAACTTCACTGACTTTAGTGTCATCCGCAAATTTACTAACCCATCCTTCTATGCCCTCATCCAGGTCATTTATAAAAATGACAAACAGCAGTGGCCCCAAAACAGATCCTTGCAGTACACCACTAGTAAATGAACTCTAGGATAAACATTTCCCATCAACCACCACCATCCTCTGTCTTCTTACAGCTAGCTGATTTCAGATCTAAACTGCTAAATCACCCTCAATCACACGCCTCCGTATCTTCTGCAATAGTTACTGTGGGGAACCTTACCAAACACTTTACTGAAATCCATATACACCATATCAACTGCTTTACCCTCATCCACCTCTTTGGTCACCTTCTTAAAGAACTCAATGAGGTTTGTGAGGCACAACCGACCCTTCACAATACGATTTTGACTATCCCTAATCAAATTATTCCTTTCTAGATGATAATAAATCCTATCTCTTATAATCATTTCCAAAACTTTGCCCACAACGGAAGTAAGGTTCACTGGTTTATAATTACCAGGATTGTCTCTACTCCCCTTCTTGGGGATCAATGTGGATGGCCCTAAAACATTAGACAACGGTCGTGGGTGGAGAGGTGGACTAGTGGTGTTAAGATGGCGGCGCGGGCTTGTTGGGCCGAAGGGCCTGTTTCCCAGGCTGTTTTTGTTCTTTGTTCTTTGTACAGGGGGACAACATTTGCTATCCTCCAGTCTTCTGGCATTATTGCTGTAGTCAACGACGACCTAAATATCAAAGCCAAAGGCCCTAGCCTCCCAGAGAATCCTCAGATAAATCCCATCTGGCCCAGGGGACTTATCTATTTTCATACTTTTCAGAATTGCTTACATCTCCTCCTTATGAACCTCAGTCCGGTCTAATCTAATACCCTGTATCTCAGTATTCTCCTCAACAACATTTTTTCCTGTGAGAATACTGATGAAAAATATTCATTTAGCACCTCTCCTATCTCTTAGGACTCCACACACAACTTCCCACTACTGTCCTTGACTGGCCCTAATCTTACCCTAGTCATTCTTTTATTCCTGACATACCTATAGAAAGCTGTAGGGTTTTCCTTGATCGTACCTGCCAAAGACTTCTCATGTCCCCTCCTGGCTCTTCTTAGCTCTCTCTTTAGGTCCTTCCTGGCTAACTTGTAACTGTCACGCGCCCTAACTGAGCCTGCATGTTCTTCTTGACTTAAATCTCCTTCTTCCTCTTCACAAGAGATTCAACTTCTTTAGTAAACCGTGGTTCCCTCGCTCGACCCATTTCCTCCCTGCCTGACAGGTATATGCTTATCAAGGGCACGTAGAAGCTGTTCCTTGAACAAGCTCCATATTTCAATTGTGCCCATCCCCTGCAGTTTCCTTCCACATCCTATGCATCCTAAATTTCACCTAATCGCATCATAATTTCCTTTCCCCCAGCTATAATTCTTGCCCTGCAGTATACACCTATCCCTTTCCATTGCTAATGTAAACGTAACCGAATTGTTATGTTAATGAGGAACAGCGTTAGGCTCCAGGTGTTGGCTGATGAACAGAAATAGAATGGAGAAATAGGGGAACATAAATTAAAGCAAGGGAACAGACATCTTCTTGATGGGATTAAAATGATGAAGTTCTTTGATAGATGTATGTAGAGAAAATGTTTCCATCTGTGACAAAGTTCAAAACTAGGGACCGTAAATATAAATCTGTGGCTAGGCTTTTTTGGCCCATCCCAAATGGTCGGGTATTAGGAACTCGCAGAAGTAAACGGCAATTTAAATGGCCAGCAACATGTGTCGGGGGAGTCATGTGTGGCAGGATGGAAAACCTGGCCTCTGACTATTAAAGAATTCAGGAAAAAATTCTTTCCCTTGAAAGTGATGAGAATGTGGAGCCAGTTACCACAGAAAGCAGTAACAGCTTGAAGATGTGGAGATGCTGGCATTGGATTGGATGACTCGCCTCATGAAGGAGCAGTGCTCCAAAAGCTCATGATACCAAACAAACCTGTTGGACTTTAACCTGGTGTTACAAGGCCTGGAGAGGAAGAAAATTTCATACACAGGAGAGGGAAATAGAAGGATATTGTTGGGGCCTTGAGAGAAATCTTTGTATCCTCACTGGCTACAGGGGAGGTCTCAGAGGATTGGAGAATAGCCAATGTTGTTCCTTTGTTTAAGAAAGGTAGCAGGTAATTACAGGCCGATGAGACTTACATCAGTGGTAGGGAAATTATTGGAGAAGATGCTTCGTGACAGGATTTATTTCCACATGGAAATGAGTAACATTAGAGCGGCAACACGGTTTTGTGAATGGGAGGTTGTGTCTCACAAACTTGATTGAGTTTTTCAAGAAAGTGCTGAAGATGATTGGTGAGGGTACAACAGTGGATGTTGTCTACATGGACTTCAGTAAGGCTTTTGACAAGGTTCCTCATGGCAGACTGGTGCAGAAGGTGAAGTTGCATAAAAACAGAGATGAGCTGGCATGGTAGATAAAAAACTGGCTCGGTCTAAGGACAGAGGGTAGCAGTGGAAGGGTGTGTTTCTGAATGGAGGGCTGTGACAAGTGGCGTTCCTCAGGGATCAGTGCTGGAACCTTTGCTCTTTGTAACATATATATAAATGATTTGGAGGAAAATGTAACGGGTTTGATTAGTAAGTTTGCGGAACAACACAAAAGTTTGTGGATTTGCAGATAGCGATGAGGACAATCAGAGGATACAGAAGGATACAGATCAGCTGGAGACTTGGGCAGCGAGATTGCAGATGGAATTTAATCCAGACAAATGTGAAGTAATGCATTTTGGAAGGTTTAATACATAGAATCATAGAAACCCTACTGTGTAGAAAGAGGCCATCTGGCCCATCGAATCTGCACTGACCACAATCCCACCCAGGCCCTACCCCCATATCCCTACACGTTTACCCGCTAATCCCTCTAACCTATGCAGCTCAGGACACTAAGGGGCCATTTTAGCATGGCCAATCAACCTAACCTGCACATCTTTGGACTATGGAAGGAAACCGGAGCACCCGGAGGAAACCCACGCAGACATGAGGAGAATGTGCAAACTCCATACAGACAGTGACCCAAGCTGGGAATCGAAATCAGGTCCCTGGAGCTGTGAAGCAAGAGTGCTAACCACTGTGCTACTGTGCCGCCACAAACAGGGAATATACAGTAAATGGCACAACCCTTAAGAATATTGAGAGGCAAAAGGATCTGGGTGTACAGGTAGATAGGTCACTGAAAGTGGCAATGCAGATGGAGAAGGTAGTCAAGTAGGCATACAGCATGTTTGCATTCATTGGCTGGGGCACTGAGTTTAAAAATTGGCAAGTCATGTTGCAGCTTTATAGAACCTTAGTTAGGCTGCACTTGGAATATAGTGTTCAATTCTGGTCATCACACTACCAGAAGGTTGTGGAGGCTTTGGCGAGGGCACAGAGAAGATTTACCAGGATGTTGCCTGGTATGGAGGGCACTCGCTATGAGGAGAGGTTTGAGAAACTTGGTTGGGGTGACCTGATAGAAGTCTACAAGATTATAAGAGGCACGGACAAAGTGAATAGTCAGAAGCTTTTTCCCAGAATGGAAGAGTCAATTACTAGGGGGCACAGGTTTAAGGTGCGAGGGACAAGGTTTAAAGGAGATGTATGAGGCAGATTTTTTACACAGAGGGTGGTGGGTGTCTGGAACCTGTTGCCAGGGGAGGTAATGGAAGCGGATACGGTAGTGACTTTTAAGGGGAATCTTGACAAATACATGAATAGGATGGGAATAGAGGGATATGGTCCCCGGAAGGGTAGGGGGTTTTACATAAGTCGGGCAGCACGGTCGGTGCAGGCTTGGAGGGCCGAAGGGCTGTTCCTCTGCTGTAATTTTCTTTGTTCTTTGTTCTTTGATATGCAATTGGAATTGGATGAAGTGACTTGGATGGAGGCTTATATGGAGCATAAACACAGATAGGGGATATATGGTGGCATAGTGCTAATGCACTAGCAATACAGAGGCCCAGACTATTGTTCACAATATGCTTGATTCGGTCTTACCAATGTAACTCGTTCGAATCCTACCTTAGCAGCTGGTGGAATTTGAATTCAACTACTTAATTTAAAAGAAAGGAATGAAAGTCTCAGTAATAGTGACTAAGGAACCCCCAACAATTGTTGTGAACACCCATCTGATTCATTATTGTCCTTTAGAGAAGGAGCCATCTTTATCCGGTCTGGCCTACATGTGACTCCAGTCCCACAGCAATGTTGGTTGACTGTTAGGAATGAGCTAATTGTCATGCCCGCATCCCATGAAAGATTATATTAGGAAATAGATTAGATGGATTGAATGGCCTGTGTCTATGCTGTAAATTTAATGTAAAATTGGAATTTATCAGGTCAACATACAAATTATGAGCAGGAAATGGTCACTTGGCTCCTCAAGCCTGCTCTACCATTCAATAACATCATGACTGATCAGATTGTAGCTTCAACCCCATGCTATAGACTACCTCCTGAATAACCTTTCAACCTATTTTCTTTAAATCAAGAATTTATCTAGTATGTCTTAAAAATATTCAAAGACTCTGCTTCCACTGCCTTTTGAGGAGGGAATTCCAGAGACTCACAAACTTCTGAGAGAAAAAAATTCTCACTATCTCTTTCTTAAATGGGTGGCCCCTTATTTTTAAACAGTGACCTAAAATTCTAGAATCTCCCACAAGAGGAAACATCTTCTCCACATCAGCCTTGTCAAAACCCTTAAGAACCTTGTATGTTTCAGTCACCTCTCTCCAGCAGATACAAGCTGAACCTGTCCAACCTTTTCTCATAGTTTTATGCCCATTCCTGTTATTAACGTGGTTAACCTTCTTTGAACTGTTTCCAAACATTTATATCCTTCCTTAGACAAAGAAACCAATACTGTTCACAATACCTAGATATGGTCTCACCAATGCTCTGCATAATTGAAGCATAGCCTCCCCACTTTTGTGTTCCATTCTCTTCACAATAAATGATAAAATTCTATTAGCTTCCCTAATGACTTGTGTCTGCTTTAACCTTTTGTGATTTTTGTATTGCTGTTTATTGGAGCTTTCCATGTGCAAATTGGCTGCTTGTTACATACGTTATTGTGACTAGATTTATTTTGATGAGGATAAAGTGCTTTGAGATGTATCTCAGAGCTCTGTAATCTCTCACTATTTAGATAATAAGCTTCTATCTTATTCTTCCTACCAAAATGGAGAATTTCATATTTTCTTGCATTATGTTCAAATTCGTCAAATCTTTGCCCACTCACTTCACCCTCTCTCTCTTTGCAATCTCCTTATTGTTATGTATTAGCTACATTGCTATATTGCTACATTAGCTATATTGTTAGCTACACTGAGCACTGTGTATTGACTGGAAGTGACTTCACAGACCACCAGTGTGGGAAATTGCTGAGGGAAGAAGCAGTCAAGTAGTGAACACCGCCCTGTAAGTAACGCTCTGTTATTTTGAACCCTCCATGCTTCCTTGCATAATTCTCCAATATGCACCATAAAAACTGATGTCAAAAACTTTGAATGGTGCTAGTTAGCCACCAGAGAGGGGAAAAATGACTAGAAAAGTCACAAAAAGATGACTTAGAAGACAAGTTCTTTGCAGTTGTTCCAGACATACAGGGCGGGGTGGATGTGATATAACAATCCTCCACTGCGCAATTAAAAGAGCTGGGTGTGTTTAAGAAGAGGCTGAAGCTTCGGTTGTTGCCTTGTTTAAAAGAAAAAGCAAGGTAGCTACTGGAAACGTGTAGCAAAGTGTGAATACGGGAAACTTCCGTTAGTCAGAAATGGTGGGAGTTTGAAGCATCATGGGACCCTTTGATGAAAATGTGAATGTGATTGGGAAAAAACATTGAATCTCCTCAGAAGTTTAATGCAACTGGGGAGGTCAGGCATCAAAACATATGAACACATCATAGATTTGAGTTTTGTGAAGGAGTAACCAAGAAGGTAGATGAGGGCAGTGCAATGATGTTGTCTATATAGGTTTTAGCAAGGCCTTTGACAAGATACTGCATGGCAGGCTGTTGCATAAGGTTAAATCTCATGGGATCCAGGGTGAGGTATCTAAATGGATACAAAATTGGCTTAATGATGTGTGAGAAGTAGGAGGTACCCAACCCGAGGCCAGTCAGTTTGTATGGATTACACCCGAGCAACTGACTCAATCCTTGGGGGGGAACTCGATCGGCTTAGTTGTCACCGTTAGGTTTCAACCGTCGAGCCCATCCAAAGAGACACCTCTGGGGACACCGATCCCACTTCCCTTTCCCCCCCTTGCTTTTGAAATCAAAGACACGGCAGAGTCATTCTACGTCAGTTTATTCAATCTTGCAAGAAAGGGTGCAGTCCCACAGGTACACACACACACACAATACATGATTATGCCTTATATGCCTATGCAGTTTATCATACATCTCCCTTCCCTTGTTAATTGGCTCCCACGCCGCGCTTCCTTATCGTGAACTGCTCAGCTAGCTTCACCCGCCTACATCTCTCTTCCCTTGTTCTATCTTTGGCGCCCATTCCTCCTTTTTATGGTTCGCAGTAACCGTTTCTTTATCATACCCAACCCATGACTACTTTGACTGCGAGCAACTGATTTCATACTTGTTTTTAAGCACCTGCCCCTGCAAAGCGTTTATACAGCATATTTCACTTCTCGATTTCCCGCTCTGTCAGCCCGCTTTCTCAAAAAATTGCATCAGCTTCCCCTTACAATGACAGAAACTAATTGTATCCATTGGCTGGATACAAAAATGTGCTTCCAAAATATCTATAGAGACAGTCATAGAGGTTTACAACATGGAAACAAGCCCTTCAGTCCAACTTGTCCACGTCACCCTTTTTTTAAACCCTGAAGCTAGTCCCAATTGCCCGCATTTGGCCCATATCCCTCTATACCCATCTTACCCATGTAATTGTCTAAATGCTTTTTAAAAGACAAAATTGTACCCGTCTCTACTATTACTTCTGGAAGCTTGTTCCAGACATTCACCACCTTCTGAGTAAAAGAATTGCCCCTCTGGACACATTTGTATCTCTCCCCTCTCACTTTAAACCTATGTCCTCTAGTTTTAGACTCCCCTACCTTTGGGAAAAGATATTGACTATCGAGCTGATCTATGCCGCTCATTATTTTATAGACCTCTATAAGATCACCCCTCAGCCTTCTACGCTCCAGAGAAAAAAGTCCCAGGCTATCCAGCCTCTCCTTATAACTCAAACCATCAAGTCCCAGTAGCATTCTAACAAATCTTTTAAGCACTCTTTCTAGTTTAATAATATCCTTTCTATAATAGGGTGACCAGAGCCATACACAGTATTCCAAGTGTGGCCTTACCAATGTCTTGTACAACTTCAACAAGACATCCCAACTCCTGTATTCAATGTTTTGACCAATGAAACCAAGCAGCTGAATCCCTTCTTCACCATTCTGTCCACCTGTGACTCCACTTTCAAAGAGCTATGAACATGTACCCCAAATCTCTTTGTTCTGTAACACTCTCTAACGCCTTTCCATAAACTGGGTAAGTCCTGCCCTGCTTCAATCTATCAAAATGTATCACTTCACACTTATCTAAATTAAACTCCATCTGCCATTCGTCAGCCCATTGACCCAATTGATCAAAATCCTGTTGCAATCCTAGATAACCTTCCTCACTGGCTACTACACCAACAATCTTGGTTTCATCTGCAAACTTACTAACCGTGCCTCCTATGTTCTCATTCAAATCATTAATATAAATGACAAATAACAGCGGACCCAGCACTGATCCCTGAGGCACACCGCTGGTCACAGGGCCTCCAGTTTGAAGAACAACCCTCTACAACCACCTGATGGTAGAGCGTTTCAGATTCCACAGAAGAAATCCAGTAAAGGCGGAATCAACAGTGCAATTTGTGGTTCTGCTTAAAATACTTGCAGAATATCATGAGTTTGGTGCTGTGCCGAATGACACAATTTGGGACATGTTTGTTTATGGTCTGTGAAATGAAGCGATACAGAAATGCTTGCTAACCAAGAATAGTCTTACTCTGAAAAATGCCATGTAAATTGCTGTTTTGATGGAACTGGCTGCAAAAGAAGCTCATTTAAGTTATGTATTCAAATGCATAAAATGTTGTCTGAATTGACACCTAGGAATTTTGAAACTGATATATGTCACTGATGTGCAAATCCGGGGCATTCAGCTGTGGAATGCAAGTGTAAAGAGAGTTTGAAGAAGCTGTGGGGATAAAAGGACATACAGCATGCCTGCTGGAAGAAAAATCAAGCTGCAAGTTAAAATAATAAGAAGCCTGAACAAACCAAAGCACCATGTAAACAGAATAAAAGAAGTTTTTATTCTGTACAAAAATTCAAGAGAAATGAAGTGACTCACAGTCTGAGGACATATCATCACTGAACGTGCTAGCCTGTGCTGGTGCTAAGAATAGATTTTGGCTCACTCCACTGCTGGATGGACAGCCAGAAGGATGGAAGTCAACAATGCGGCAGCAGTCTTGCTGATGCCAGAGACTGTCCATAAAGGAAAACTCAGACACATTTCCTTGAAGGCTTCAAGAATAGTGTTGAAGACGTAGAATCATTGAATCATAGAGCACAGAAGAGGCCCTTCAGCCCATTGAGTCTGCACCAACACATTAGGAACACTTGAATTTCTACCTAATCCCATCTGCCATCACTTGGCCCATAGCCCTGAACATTATGATATGTCAAGTGCTTAACCAAATACCTTTTAAAGGACATGAGGCAACTTGTCTCTACCACCCTCCTAGGCAGTACATTCCAGACCGTCAGCACCCTCTTGATACAAAAGATTTTTCTCACATCCCCCCTAAACATCCTGCCCCCTCACCTTGAACCTATGTCCCCTCATGACTGACCTTTCAACTAAGGTTACTCCTTATCCACTCTGTCCATGTTTCTCATAACCTGTATACCTCGATCAAGTCATCCCTCAGTATTCTCTGCTCCAATGAAAACAACTCAAGCCTACACAACCTCTCTTCACAATCTCTCTTTGCAACCTCTGAAGTAGGTGGCATTGAAGTAATTGTGCAACTTAATGGACAAACAGCAGTATAGGAAAGGGCAATTATCCTACATTGAAGGGTCAAACAAGATTCAACTGAATTGGGTCAAAGTCAAGCTGATGACGAATTAAGAATCAGGCCCCACAAAAGTTCTAGAGAACTGTAATGGAGAGTATGGAAGATACCACAGTTAAATTGAAGATTAAAAGAAGATGCCAAGTAAAATGCTTGAAGGCAAGGTGCTATCTATCTTACGGTATCTGGCCAAAACTGGAGGCTGACTTGGAATGACTTATGACAATGGGTGTCTTGAAGCCTGTCAGCATTAGTGAATGGGCCACCCTAATTGTATCAGTCATCATGAAGGATGGATCCTTAAGGATTTGCAGAGACTTCAAAATCATCCTAAATCCTGTATTTTGCGTGGAAGAGTACATAAGAACATAAGAACTAGGAGCAGGACTAGGCCATCTGGCCCCTTGAGCCTGCCCGACCATTCAATAAGATCATGACTGATCTTTTTGTGAACTCAGCTCTATTTACCCACCTGCTCACCATAACCCTTAATTCCTTTACTGTTCAAAAGTTTATCTATCCTTGCTTTAAAAACATTCAATGAGGTAGCCTTAATTACTTCACTAGGCAGGGAATTCCACAGATTCACAACCCTTTGTGTGAAGAAGTTCCTCCTCCTAATTTGGTCCTAAATCTGCTTCCCTTTATTTTGAGGCTATGACCCTAGTTCTAGTTTCACCAGCCAGTGTAAACAACTTCCCTGCTTCTATCTTATCTATTCCCTTCATATGTTTCTATAAGATCTCCATTCATTCTTCCTAATTCCAATGAGTATAGCTCCAGTCTACTCAGTCTCTCGTCATAAGCCAACTCTCTCAACTCTGGAATCAATCTAGTGAATTTCCTCTGCACTCACTCTACATCGTTACCCTACATCAAGGACCTGTTTGTGGGATTGCAGGAAGTAAAATCAACCTAAGACAGGTTTTCTTGCAGATAAATATACAACAGAGCACAGGAACCTCTGACAATTGTGACACATAAAGGCTTATTCCTATATTGAAGATTACCATTTTGTATTTGATAGTGAACGCCACTAGCCTTCAGAGAGCTGTTCCTTTGTTAGGTGAGTGGGGAAGGAGACGAAGGAGCAGCGCTCTGAAACCTAGTGGCATTTACTATCAAATAAACCTGTTGGACTTTAACCTGATGTTGTGAGACTTCTTACTGTGCACGCCCCAGTCCAACGCCAGCATCTCCACATCATATCCGTCAAAGAAGACAGAAGGTAGCAGTGGAAGGGTGCATTTCTGAATGGAAGGTTGTGACAAGTGGTGTTCCTCAGGGATCAGTGCTGGGACCTTTGTTGTTTGTAATACACATAAATGATTTGGAGGAAAATGTAACTGGATTGATCAGTGAGTTTAGATGACACAAAGGTTGGTGGATTTGTGGATAGCGATGAGGACCATCAGAGGATACAGCAGGATATTGATCAGTTGGAGACTTGGGAATTTATGGAATTTAATGAGATGGAATTTAATCTGGACAAATGTGAGGTAATGCATTTTGGAAGGTCTAATACAGGTAGGAAATATACAATAAATGGCAGAACCCTTACGAGTATTGATAGGCAAAGGATCTGGACGTACAGGTACACAGGTTACTCAAAGTGACAATGTAGGTAGGAAAGGTAGTCAAGAAGGCATGTAGCATGCTTGCCTTCATTGGCCGGTGTATTGAGTTTAAAAATTGGCAAGTCATGTTGACGCTTTATAGAACCTTAGTTAGGCTGCACTTGGCATATAGTGTTCAATTCTGGTCGCCACACAACAGAAGGATGTGGAGGCTTTGGAGACGGTACAGAAAAGATTTACCAGGATGTTGCCTGATATGGAGGGCGTTAGCTATGAGGAGATTGGAGAAACTTTGTTTTCACTGGAGCGACGGAGGTTGAGGGGAGACCTGATAGAAGTCTACAAGATTATGAGGGGAATGGACAGAGTGGATAGTCAGAAGCTTTTTCCCAGGGTGGAAGAGTCAATTACTAGGGGGCACAGGTTTAAAGGAGATGTATGAGGCAGATCTTTTACAGAGAGCAATGGGTGCCTGAAACTCGTTGCTGGGGGAGGTAGTGGAAGTGGATACGATACAGAGTTTTAAAGGGCATCTTGACAAGTACATGAATTAGATGGGAATGGAGGGATATGGTCTCCGGAAGGGTAAGGGGTTTTAGTTAAGTCGGGCAGCATGGTTAATGCAGGCTTGGAGGGTTGAAGGGCCTTTTCCTGTGCTGTAATTTTCTTTGTTCTTTGTATGCTATCTTCACTTTCCTATCGATCTTTGTGCCATCAGCAAATTTAGCAACCATTCTTTCAGTCCCTTAATCCAAGTCATTCATAGAAATTATAAAGAGTTGGCCCGAGACTGATCCCTGTGGCAGACCATTTGTCACATTCTGCACCAGAAAATGACCTATTTGTGCCTTCTCTCTGTTTCCTGTTAGCTAGCCAATTTGATATTCGTGCCAATATATTACCCCTCGACCATGGGCTTTTATTTTCTACAATAACCTCTGATACAGCACCTTATCATACATCTTCCAGAAATTGAAGTACAGTACGTTCACCCTTTATCTATAAAGAACTCCAATAAATTGGTTAAACATGACTTCCCTTTCACAAAAACATGTTGACTCTGCCTCATTGCCTTGAATTTTTCTAAGTACTCTGTTATATAGTGTTATGTTAAATAACATAGTAACCACTTTGTTAAATAGTGGTTACTAACATTTTCCCTGTGACAGATGTTAAGCTAACTGGCCTGTAGTTCCCTGCTTTCTGTCTCCCTCCCTTTCTGAGGAAGTTGATATAAAACGTGTGACAAAAATATATTAGCAGGAAATCAGACTGTGAAGGTCCCAGATGCAGCTTTTAAAAAAGTAAGATATAGGTGGATGTTAGTAGATTTCTTCTAGTGATGCTCAAGTAAGTTGGGTCAAGTCTGCATTATTCTGCTTCTCAGCTTCTTCAGGAGTTCAAAGATACACAGGTTACGTGGATTGACTTTGGTAAATTGCCTCTTGGTGTCCAGAAATGTGCAAGTTAAGTGGATTGGCCATGGTAAATGCATGGGATTACGGGGATAGGGCAGAGGGAAGGTTTGGAATGGGTGCTCTTTTGGAGAGTTGGTGCAGAATCAATGGACTGAATGATTTCTTTCTGCACTATAAGGATTCCTTATAGTGCAGAATATATAAATCTATAAACACCATTAAAGCCAAGGGGAGAAAGCTAGGTATGAGGTAACCAGCCCCAGGTTAATCAGTGCTAAGTCCTTGGCAAAGGAACTGTGAAAGTCAGAGAGTTTAATTGGTGAAAGAATTATGAAGGATGAAGTCAATTAGAGTTTAGTTGCCTCGCGAAGAAGTTGAGATCAATCATATTTTAATGTTCCTTAAATTTAAACCAGGGAAGAAATGTTTGACACTTTTTCCTCAGTGTAATTTCTAATGTTAGTTCTTAAGTTTCAGATTGCAGGTATCCATGTGCATGTGTTAATATGGTACAGTCTCACCCCCTTAAAGTGGAAACCTTGGTGTTAAGTTATTTTTCCCGCATGGAGAGTGCAGAGCAGTTAAATATGTCTAGTTCAATGATATCACAGGCACGGGGAATGATGATAGCATTAATGCTGTAATGTCTGGTTCAAAATTGCATCAGGGAACAAGTTTCTAGCTCCATCTTATTCATGTAGGAATCATAAATATCCTAAAAAAGGTTTTCAGCAAATTAAACCTCCATTCCTACAATGAGTTAATTGTAATGCATTACCCAGCTAGTATGTCACCATGCTCAATATAAACAATTCCACTTCAGTAATGACACATTTAGCTCCTATGTACTAGCAGCACAAACTGAATTACAGTTATTAAACAGTTCAATCTGTCTGAAAACAGCAGAGTGTTACGTACAAGGAATCAGGTAACTAATGCAATTGGCAAATACTTGGGGGCAATTGTCTTTTTGTCTCACACAACAACTTGTGATTTGGGATGAATTGCCTGAAAAGTAAATTCATTAGTAACGTCCAAAAAGGAACTGGAAGTACTCTTGTAAAGGAAAACCCTATGGTGGGTGGGGGAATAATTGGATGGCTTTTCAGTAGATGCCACAGACACAATGGACTGAATGGGCTCCTTCTGTACTATAAAATTCTGTGATTGTGGAGTTAACATTAGTGAGTTGTGAAGATCTGGTTGAATTACCTGGAATGGCTAGGGTTCATCTTTTATTGCAAGCTGTGCCTTTTAACTGTGAAGGAAATTGGCTCTACCTGCTCCTGCTTGCAAAACTCAGAATATAATGTCTAAAGTTAGATGTGATTCCGTGATTAGACAGCTCTGGTTGAACAATTATGAGTGTGGTAAAAATTACGCTAACAATCAATTTAAGATTCCCAGTTGGCCTTGCAAAGTGGCTCACTTATGCCGGTTAAAGCAACATATATTAATACTCAGGAACCTGTCCTCTACAGGCAAAGGGAACACGTCCAGGCATTGCATCTTTCTGTTCCGGTTTTCTCCCATAGTCCAAAGATGCATGGGGTTATAAGGATTGGGCCTGGGTAGGATTGTGGTTGGTGCAGACTTGATGGGCCCAATGGCCTCCTTCTACACTGTAGGATTCTATGATCTATGAACTAACTTAAACTAAAGCATGGATGACAGTAGTTCCCTGGTACTTTCTACATGGCAACACCTCAACCAGAGTCAACTTGCCAGCCAATCAGCACCTTTTCTCGTGCAATATAAATTGTTGCTGCCTTTGAAATTTGGCATTCTTGCATCTGTTCTGGTAAGTGTATGATGAACAGCTTCAACAGCCTGTCTCTTTTGTTAGCAATACGAAACCAACTGATTACTTACAGAAAATTGCTCAGTATAAATGATCGCCAGCCATTAGAATGGGTGACGAAAGATATGGCGCTGGCAATGGTGTGATTTTACAGAGTGAGCAAAAGGGGAAATGAAAGCTCAAGAGTTTCTTTGGAAAGTCCAAGCGATTATATTTTTTTTACTTCCTGAGAAAGTTCATGGGATTCAACTGCAAAAAATTTGCCGAGAATGAAGTTGCCTGTAATGGAGCAGAACAAAAAAAAGTAACGTGAAGAAGAAAAACTGTTTATATTCCGGTGATGTCTCAACATGTCTGTCAGACATTGAATGTCACACATTGATGCAAAATAATCTTAAATAATCAATAGTGACATGAAGCCAGAAATTGACTAATAATTCAGTGACCTTCAGTTTAACTTTGAGAATTTACAATGTTTTTTCAGGGATGGGGTATGTGAGTGGCAGCCTTAAAAGCCCAGACTCCTCCAGCGTTAGTCTGCAGTCCTTCTCCTCTCTATCTCTCGAGCTCATAGCTAAATGGGTCAGCACAAGTGAAAGTGCACAATTCCCAAAAGCAATACAGAAGGACAGCAGTAAGAGGAGAATCTCCAGCAGTCTCCCAGTCACTGTTTGAGGAGTATGGGCTTGGGAACCGGCAAACGGGATGCGGTAGAAAAGGTGAAATGATGGGTTAGATCCCCGTGAAATACTGGATAGTTGGTCACACAGCACCATGTCATGTGTGAGATCTCAGGCAGCCCAGGAAAACAGCTCAGGAGATCTGCCAATTTATTAAAAAAAACCCAAACATTTCCAGCCAAGGATTTGAAATAAAAATTAAGATAGATATAGTTTTTAATGAGCATACTGAACATTCTGGTAAATCCCCAGAGTTTGTATTGCACAGTGAATTAACGTTTGTTCTTGAGTAGTAAAAATATATTCTCACTACAAATGTGATAATCTAATATAAATTGACAAGGTTAAACCCTGAATGCTGAATGTGTGAATACCAATCCATGTCTTAATATACTTTCCATCCTATTCTTTAAGCATCTCACAATGGGCTTTCTGGTTCAAAAAAAGACTTCCATGTATATAGCATGTTCCCTGACCTCAGAGTCTCCAAACATGCTGGAACTGTGATGACCAAACCATCAAAGCCAGAGGCATGTCTGCTATGCACTGAGCCATAACTGACTGACTGCTCCAGATTTCCTTCCCCTACTGCTATTTCAGTTGGCTATACACTCATCATGACAGATGCCAGAATGCCAAATTTCAAAGGAGCAACAATTTGTACTGCATTTTCAGGCTGATTGATTGAGATGTTGCCATGGAGAAAGCACCAGGAAATTATTGTCCTCCTTGCTTCAATCGACTGAGGGGGTGGGTAGATTTTTGGGGTTGAGAGCTGGTGGGGGTGGAGGGAGGAGGAAATCATTCAGCCACATATCACACAGGATTTGGGAGATGGTGGTGTAATGGTAATGTGGACGTGATACAGAAGTTCAGGATAATGCTCTGGGGACATGGGTTCAAATCCCAACACAGCAGCTGGTGGAACTTAAATTCAATTTAATAAATCTGGAACCTCCAAAGCTAGTCTCAGTAATGGTGACCATGAAACTATCAATGATTGTGGTAAATATTCAAATGATTCACTTTTGGGAAGGAAATCTGCCTTCCCTACCTGGTCTTGTCTACATGTGACTCCAGACCCACAGCAATGTGGTTAACACTAAATGCCCACAGGGATGGGCAATAAATGTTGGCCCACCCAGCAACACCCACATTTCATGAAATAATTTTTAAGAATTGGTCTGGAGTCCAAAATTTGCAGTGTGGGTAAGATGACCTAACAAACCATTCAATTCAGGGAAAGTAGGACTAGGCTGCAAATTTTGGCCTTGTCAATGAGGTCCACACCCCATGGAAGAATAAAAGAAATTCCCACACATCTTTGGAGCCAATGTAATTTAGCAGGTATATGCCAGGTGATATAGTATCTGTCACACGTCAATGGCACAGGACAGTCCTGTGACAAATGAAGAGTAGCTCTGTGCTGTGGGTCTTTGCCCATCAGGAATTGGATTACCTGATTTTGTTTCAAATAGGACACTTTTGCAAGTGTGCGGACACTCACTGACTTTGCAATCTGAACTTTGAGAGGATTTTAAGCTTTTAGAGCTCAATCAGTGCAGATTGAGAGATTAGATTCAAGGCAGTTTCTGCACATGGGGGTGTAAAAAATCTGGGGTAACTGGAATCTGTGAGCAGTCAGGAGCGTTGGAGATATTTGGAGGATTAGAAGTCCGATGCAGCAGGGTGCTCAGAGAATTGGGGAGCCTTTACTGTGGTTAAAAGATAGGCAGATGTGGGTGGGAAGATTGGGGTTTACTGCAGATGGACTAAATTAATGGGTGCCTGAGGAGGAGATATTGAGGGGGTTAAAATGGGAGCTGGGAGTTAGGTTGCCAACTGTATTAAATGTATTGCTGGATGTTTCATCACCTGACTTCTCCCTCTGATCCAGCGATTGGTCAGCCAACACTGATTGGATTTTGAAAAGCAACAGTTTGCTGTGGTCAGGTGACCTCTGGCATGAGGAAATCTCTGTAAGCTCCCATTTTGTGAAAGCTCAATAAATTCTGCCCCTCCTCTGAATGGGTCTATTTAAAGCACCTCCCACTGCACCACCACCCCATCCCCCAGTGTTGTGAGATGTTGTCTCAGTTCGAATAACACAATGAAAGTCTTCCAGCTCTCACCTCTCACAACCTCTAGGTGGATTAACCATGCTAAATTGCCCATTAGTGTCAAGGAGATTAGCAGGGTAAATATGTGAGGTTACAGGGATAGGGCCAGAGTGGGATTGTTGTCGATGTATGCTTCTGCACTGTAAGGATTGTTTGATTCTGTGATTATATGATTCTCTCACTCTCCGCACACTCCACTGTGCCCCATTCATCCCCTAAGGTCCATCATGGCTCCCTATACCAATCTATGTCCCCTATGTGTCTTCATGACCTTCTGCTAATTTATGGCACTCCTGTGTCCATTCACTCACTCTATGCTGTATAGAACCAATGAACGCTACACTCACAGTAGAAAATGTAAAAGAAACTTTAAGAAAAATAGGCATCTTCCACTTTCTCAAAATAGACTCTTTAACTACAGCACAGTAAAAGTGCCAAGCATTCAGGGCCTTTAGAATTTCAGGAGCTCAAACTGCGATCATTCAAAACCTTTTAATCTCATATAAATAAACATTGTGAAATTGACAGCAGAAACCAGAGAGTCAGAGCTGTCAATCAAGCAACATTTTCTCTGAGGCTCAGATGCTTTAGTACTCTAATGGATGTCTGGGCTCTCAGCCAAATATATAGAATGATGCTTGGCTGAGAGCTCAGAAATCTATTAGCCTTTTGAAACAGCTGAACCTCAGGGGAAATGCCTGCAGTTTCAGATATCAATGCTATCAAAGAATGACTTTTTTTTAAGCTTGTTTACACACTCATAGAATCGTGGAACCCTATAGTGCAGAAGGAGGCTATTCGGTCCATTTTGGTACATACTGCTACATTGGTGATGAAGGTAACGAATGTTGAAGATGGTGGAAGGGGTGCCAATTAATCAAACGGCAGCTTCGTCCTGAATGATGTTAAGCTTTTTGAGTGTTAGAATAGAATAGAATAGAATCCCTAGAGTGCAGAAGATGGCCATTCAGTCCAACAAGTCTGCACTGAACACAATCCCACCCAGGTCCTATTCCTGTAACCCCTCATATTTACCCTGCTAATTCCACAGGCATTAGAGTAAAATTTAGCACAGCCAATCAACCTAACCAGCACATCTTTGGACTGTGGAAAGAAACCAGAGCACCCAGAGGAAGCCCACACAGACACGGAGAGAATGTGCAAAGTCCCACACATACAGTGACCCTGGGCCAGAATTGAACCTGGGTCTTTGGCGCTGTGAGGCAGCAGTGCTAACCACTGTGTCTCCGTGCCAGCCTGAAGTCACTGAGTGACATCCTGATGTCACTGACATTCTGACATTCTGTAGGTTCATTGATTCTGTACAGTGTTGAATGGGTGAATGGACATTGAAGTGTTGTAGTTTGGTATGGAGAACCATGAGCGGCTGTACGGAGCTTGGGGGGGCAATACCTTGGCAGAAGGGGGGAATAGCGAGTACCTTTTGAACTTAACTTTCTAAAAATTCCCTTAAGTAGACGAGGCTTCACAACATCTGTGAGGGATTGTGAATCATACCCTCTAAAAACCTGACCAAAGTTGGTGAAAATTGCAGCCTAGTAGAACATGCCTATCCTCATAATGCAGCTGGCTAGGTAGAATGTGGGATGTGGGTTTTTTGAACCAAACCAGCCCACAACCTGAGAAGGCATTCCTGAAAATAGGAAATCTTGAGAACGGGGTAGGGAATCCCAGAATCGGGTCTTGGCCACCATTCTTAAAGGCAATGGTGTCACGAGTCATCTTGACTTAGTGAAAATCCAGGCCAGAGAGTTAACTCTCCAGGAAAGAGAAACTTTAATTCTATCTTCCTCGCAGAAACCTGATAGCTAGGCATCAAATGTCCCAAGCAGCCAATTTAGCACCCTGTTTTGCTCTTCCAAAAAGTGCCAAAGGTGTCGATCTGAAGCTGGCAGAATCCTTCTTTAAATATGTCAAACAGAGTCAGACAATGTAAATGGACCCACTAGCAGTTCTAACTCTTGAGTAGGCCCTGGTATTTTTCCAGCAGGAGGAGACAGCAAGAACCAAATGAACATTTATTTATTTTACTAAGAGAATCAGGATGAACATTGGTGCTCTGGGCTCTCCCCATTTCTTTGTCATGGGATTGATTACCAATGATTTATCTTCTTGCCCATGGATTTTCCAGCCTTCCTGGCCAACGTCCTGTGGTTGGCTGAACTTCCATTCCTGCTCATCAGCCGACTGCTGCTCTGAATTGTTTCATATAGTGTGTAATTGAGTCAGAGAGTTGACATTGTCCAGGCCTTATTCTGCTGATGCCAGTCATGTTTCATGATTATCTTACCTTTCCCCAACCACCTGATTTACAGAAGAAATTATACCTTCCATGAACTGATGTGACATAAGCATTTTACACTTAACAAGCTGTTCCGCAAAAAGATATCACACTTTTGGCTTGCCTTTCTGCTGTTCCTCTTTCCATATCACAATGAACAAATGGCCTCATTACATGTTGGTGTGCTTGTGAATTTTTTTTAATATAATTATCAGTATCTATGATAATTAGGGATCGATTGTTCTTTGTTTGTGGAGGCAATTTTGATAATGGAAAACAACAAATTACCACATGAAGCAGAATTGAATAATCCCACGCCACAAAGTCACTTCTCAGAATATTCATTAGTCCCATTACTGTCACATGACAGATTAATATATCACATTACAGAACACCTTTAAAAATATTAATTCTTGCTATGTGTGCCTCACTAAAAAGGCCATTATTTATCATCAATTTCTAGTTGCCCATTGAGAAGGTGATGGTGGGCCTTCTTGAACCCCCACATCTTTGTTTGCCTTTGTTTAAGAAGGATTTCAGGGAACAGCCTGGAAACTACAGGCCAGTGAGCCTCACATTTGTAGTCAGTAAGTTGTTAGAAGATATTCTGAGAGACAGGATCTACAGCCATTTAGAGAGGCAAGGACTGATTAGGGACAGTCAGCATGGCTTTGTGAATGGAAAATCACGTCTTACAAATTTGACTGAGATTTTTGAAAGAGTAATCAAGAAGGTAGATGAGGGCAGTGCAGTTGATATTGTCTAAATGATCTTTAGCAAGGCCTTTGACAAGATACCACATGGTAGATTGTTGCATAAGTCCTTCCCCCCATCCTCCAAACTCCCCCCCTCCAAACCAGAGATCCGTCTGAGCCTGTCCATCCAAGGATGGACGGGAGAATCGCCACCCCTCCCCCTTACCACCAACCAGAGATCCATCTGAGCCTGCCCCCGTCCTCCACCAGACGCTAGCGGAAGGCCAGGAAGGTGCGGCAGGATGTCCAATGAGTGCTTTAACCTGCACCTCCTACAGGATTTTAACCTGATATTGTGAGATTTCTTACTGTGTTTACCCCAGTCCAACGCTGGCATCTCCACATCAACGAGTGCAGGTCAGAAGGATGGTGGAGGAAGAGCAGCAATCAAGGTAGGTTGGGGGAGTGTGCTCTGCCGAGAGGGGGCCTGCCTCCCGGGGGCGGTCTGACTGTTGGTGGGGGGGGGGTGGTCCGCTGGGGGGGTGGTGGGGGGGCCCTGCCTCGTGGGTGGGTTTGATTGCCTGGGGGATGGGGGGGGGGCCTGCCTCCCGGGGGCGGGGGGGGGTTACGATGGCGGGGGGGGGGGTCAGCTGGGGTAGTTAGTGGGGGGTCTGCAAAGGGTGTTCAAGGAGGATGGGCTTCAGAGGTTCTCCTGCAGAATAGGAATCCGCTTTGGATTTTTATTCTGCAGGTTGGTAGCAGCGCGGATCCGAAATGGATCTGAAGATGGTAAAGTGGGGTTTAACATAGAACATAGAACACTACAGCACAAACAGGACCTTCGGCCCACAAGTTGCGCTGATCATATCCATACCTACCAGGCCATAGAACTATCTGTAACTCCCAATCCCATTAAATCCCATGTCCTCATCCAGAAGTCTTTTAAAAGACCCCAGCGATTTCTTCAGCATGTGGTCACATCACAGTCTCATACTGACCTTGATTGTCCTGGAGCCACTCCCTCCATATCAACATACCTGAATGAGCCTCTATTAGTCCAGCTACATATTTCCAGGTGTCTGCTGTGGTTTGCTGTAGCAGCTGTAGCAGCCTCACTTCTGAGACAGAAGATTGTGGGTTCAATTGCATTCGCCAATTTAGGGCAGTGCTGAGGGAGTGCTGTACGATTAGAGGTGCCAGCTTTTGGATAAGACATTAAACTGAGGCCACATTTACCTGCCACCTACTAGATCCCATAGCTTTATTTTGAAAGAGAGCAGAGGAGACTATCCCAGGGATATCGCCAACCTCAACCAACATCATGTGCAGATTATCTGGTTATACAGTCATAGAGGTTTACAGCATGGAAACAGGCCCTTTGGCCCAACTTGTCCATGCCACTCAGCTTTTAACCATTAAGTTAGTCCCAATTGCCCGCATTTGGCCCATATCCCTCTGTATCCATCATACCCATGTAACTGTCTAAACGCTTTTTAAAAGACAAAATTGTACCCACCTATTACCTATTACCTCTAGCAGCTTGTTCCAGACACTCACCACCTTCTATGTGAAAAAATTGCCCCTCTGGACACTTTTGTATCTCTCCCCCCTTCATCTTAAACCTATGCCCTCTAGTTTTAGACTCCCCTACCTTTGGGAAAAGATATTAACTATCTAACTGATCTATGCCCCTCATTATTTTATGGACCTCTATAGGATCACCCCTCAGCCTCCTACGCTCCAGGGAAAAAAGTCCTAGTCTATCCAGCCTCTCCCTATAACTCAAGCCATCCTAGTAAATTTCTTCTGCACATTTTCTAGTTTAATAATATCTTTTCTATTATATGGTGACCAGAATTGTACACAGTATTCCAAGAGTGGCCTTGACCAACTTCAACGAGACGTCCCACTCCTGTATTCAATGTTCTGACCAATATGGTCATTTACCATTTGCTGTTCATGAGGCCTTGCTGTCTATCAACTGGCAGTCATGTTTCCTACTTTACAATAAAGATTCTGAGTACTTGTGTTCATTGATGGTTCAGTGGTAGAATTCTCACCTGCCATGTGGGAGGCCTTAGTTCGAGTCCCAGCCAATGCAAAACCTTTCTTTTGGGTGACACAGTGATTGACACCGCTGCTTCACATCGCCAAGGACCTGGGTTCAATTCTGGCCTTGGGTCACTATCTGTGTGGAGTTTGCACATTCTCCCTGTGTCTGCGTGGGTTTCCTCCGGGTGCTCCGGCTTCCTCCCACAGTCCAAAAATGTGGGGGTTAGGTTGATTAGTCATGCTAAATTGACCCTAGTGTCAGGAGGATTAGCAGGGTAAATACGTGGAATTACAGGAACAGAGCCTGGGTGGGATTGTGGTCGGTGCAGACTCAGGGCTGAATGACCTCCTTCTGTACTGTAGATTTTACGAGTTGATGGCTGAATAGTGCTTTAAGTAGTCCTGAGGTTGGGAAAGGCTCTTTATAAATGTAAGCTCTTTCTTTTTGGGGTGCCTGAGATTGCAGAAGTGTTGTTTATGTTGCAATTCAGCTTTGCAAAGCAAGCACAAATGAAGGCAAATGAAGCAATGTGAATTCAGTGTTTGAATGTGTGCTGACAGCATATTGTAACAGTGCAAGCAGGCAGCATTCCCAGCTCTTCAGACAGACATCTGACCTCACTGCTTTTACAAAGGACCGTTAATTGCAGTCTGTAATCATGCTTGGCTGGCCATTACTTCCTGACACGCAAATCATGGATTACAGCACTCAATAACCAGAACTCTCCTGTCTCAATGAGCCAGCAGCTTCTTTACCTCTCTGCTTCTTTGTATCAGCAACAAGGGCTGAATGGTATGGTTTGTTTTAGGAGCATTTTTCTGGCTCAGATACAGCTCATCAACTCTCATAATAATTCATCAGGATGTGCAATGGTGATAGTAATTACTCAGACTGTGCAGCAGGGAGTACTGCTCTCACATTCTATCATAGCAGCAATGGGCACCTTGCTATTGGCAAGCAGTTTTATTTTTCAACCTTGATGTCCGCAATAAAATGACATCACTGAAGGAGTTCCTCAGGGTAGTGTCCAGCTAGCTTCAGATGCTTCACCAATGACCTTCCCACCATCACAAGGTCAGAAATGGTGATGTTTACTGATGACTGCACAATGTTCAGCAGCATTTTCCACTCCTTAGATACTGAAGCGGTCCATGTCCTTGGTAGCGTGGGCCCTTTAAGGGAACATTCCCTGAGAGTCCTGTGGTCAGGCCGGATCCTTTGGTGTGTCCAGGCTGGAAGCTGAACCAATTGAATGCAAGGGTGCATTTCACGGGTTGGGAAGGATCCGCACTTGAAGACAAGGAGAAGGAGTGTACAGTTGCATAATTATTCTGTATGACTTTATTTGTATAAACAGTTAATTGGTATTAAAGCCTTTTGTTCTTAAGCTCAGTGAGTCGTCCTTGATTTATTAAAATGTCCAAATGCAGCAAGACCTGGACAATATCCAGTCTTGGACTGATGAGCGGCAGTAGCATTCGTGCTACAGAATTGCCAGGCAATGACCACCTCCAACAAGACAGAATCTAACCATCACCTCTGAGATTCAATAACATTATCATCACTGAATCCCCCACAATCAACATCCTGGGTCACCATTGCCCAGATTCTGAACTGGATTAGCCATATACATTCTGTGGCTACAAAAGCAGGTCAGAGGCTGGGAATTTTGTTTTTTTATTCTTTCATGGGATGTGGTCATTCCTGGAAAGGCCGGCATTTGTTGCCTATCCCTAATTACCTTTGAACTAAGTGTCTTGCTAGGCCATTTCAGAGGGCATCAAGAACTTTGCTTTGGGTCTGGGAGTCACATGTATGTCAGACCAGGTAAGGATGGCAGATTTCCCTCTCTAACCAGGGAAGGAACTCCCTAAAGCACTGTGGGTTTTGAAAATGATCAGTAATTGTTTCATGGTCACCATAACAAAGGCTAGATTTTCAATTCCAGATTTGTTAATTGAATTTAAAATCTATCAGTTTCCTCAATGGGATATGAACCCATGTCCCCAGATCATTAGCTTGGGCCTCTGGATTACTAATCCAGCGACATTATCACTATACTTACACTGATGGAATACTATTTATTTACCTGGATGAGTTCAGTTCTGACAACACAGGGTGGCACAATGGTACAGTGGTGGGGGCAGCATGGTTGCACAGTGGTTAGCACTGCTGTCTCACAGCGCCAGGAACCCAGGTTCGATTCCAGCCTCGGGTCACTCTCTGTGTGGCGTTTGCACATTCTCCCCATGTCTATGTGGGTTTCATCTGGGTGCGCCATTTCCTCCCACAGTCCAAAGATGTGCGGGTTAGGTTAATTGGTCCTAGTTCAGGGGGATTAGCAGGGTAAATATGAGGGGTTACAGAAATAGGGTCTGGGTGGGATTGTGTTTGGTGCAGAATTGATGGGCTGAATGGCCACCTTCTGCACTGTAGGGATTCTAATTCATTCTAATCTAACACTCAAGAAGCTTAACATCATCCAGGACAAAACAGCCGCTTGATTAATTGGCACCCCTTCCATCATCTTCAACATTCGTTACCTCCAGCACCAATGTAGCAGTATGTACCATCTACAAGGTGCAGTGCAGCAGCTCACCAAGACACCATCAACGTACCTTTTCAAAACTGTGACCTCTACCACCTAGAAGGACAAGAACAGCAGATATATGGAACCCCACAACCAATGGCAACTTCCCCTCTGTTATATATTTAAATAGGCACATGATTGCTTTAAGACCTGATCACATGTTTTGATGAGAGAAACATAGAAACATAGAACATTCCAGCACAGTACAGGCCCTTTGGCCCTCAATGTTGTGTCGAGCTATGTCCAATCCCAAGATCAAGCTATCCCACTCCCTATAATTCTGGTGTGCTCCATGTGCCTATCTAATAAACACTTGAAAGTTCCTAAAGTGTCCAACTCCACTATCACAGCAGGCAGTCTATTCCACACCCCAACCACTCTCTGAGTGAAGAATCTACCGTGGACATCCCTCCTATATCTCCCACCATGAACCTTATAGTTATGCCCCCTAGTAACAGCTACATCCAACCAAGGATGTACATCTCTGCATGTCCACTCTATCTATCCCTCTCATCATCTTATAAACCTCTATTAAGTCACCTCTCGTCCTCCTCCGCTCCAAAGAGAAAAGCCCCAGCTCCCTCAACCTTTCCTCATAAGACCTTCCCTCCAAACCAGGCAGCATCCTGCTAAATCTCCTCTGCACTCTTTCCAAACCTTCCACATCCTTCTTATAGTGAGGTGACCAGAACTGAACACAATATTCCAAATGTGGTCTCACCAACATCCAGTATATTTGCAGCATAACCCCACAGCTCTTAAACTCAAAACCTCTGTTAATAAACGCTAACACACTATAAGCCTTCTTCACGGCTCTATCCACTTGAGTGGCAACCTTCAGAGATCTGTGGATATGAACCCCAAGATCTCTCTGTTCCTTAGATTCCTCAAAACCCTGCCTTTGACCCTGTAATCTGCATTCAAGCTTGTCCTACCAAAATGAATCACCTCGCACTTATCAGGGTTAAACTCCATCTGCCACTTTTCGGCCCAGCTCTGCATCCTATCAATGTCTCTTTGTAGCCTGTGGTCAGTCCGTGTTTCAATTTACCTTTTCAAAATCTAGAATATTGCAGCCAGTTACCATTAATTGGTGCATTCTCCATTGCAATGCTTCCAACAATCCAAGTCCATTTGCTTTCCAATCAGCATCCTCTTCTTATGCAGGAGGCAATTTTCTGGCCCCACTCATGCAGGCCCAAATTCTGATATGGCCTGAGACTCACGAGAGGGGCATAATGTGGTTTGCACTGGCCAGCAATGTAATCTGGTTCATGCCTAGTGATTAAATCTTCATTTAAATATTCAGGTTCTGTTTTAAGTTGGATTCACCCAGCTCCCAGGATTCCGTTTCTTGCCAGTGCAACGGGAAGCCAACAGGAATCACCACTGGTCTCCATGCTGGGAGCTCAGAGGCCACTGTAGCCTCCAGATGATCAGGGTCACGGCTCTTCATCCTGGTGCTGCCCCTGGTGGTACCACTCTGGTACTGCCAATGTGCCAGGTTGGCACTGCCAAGAGGTGAAAACTGAAGGGTAGCCTGAAGGGGGGGGGGGGGCTTGAGGAAGGAACCTTTGGTGACCCCACAGCAGATTTGTGGGAGGAGGAGGGGTTGGTACTGGCAATTGAGGGGGGCCTGAAGCTGGCAATTGTGGGGGGTGTGGTCTGTAGCAGTGAGTGGAGTGGATTGGATAATGATATTCTGAGATCAGGGTGCCCTTTAAAAATGGGATCTCATTCTCTGAGGAGCTGGCCTTGACCATGTCCATCGGTCCCACATATCTCTCTGAAAGAACAAACAAAAAAAGGTACAGCTCAGGAAAATGTCCTTCAGCCCTTCCAGCCCATGCAGATCATGACGCCCTACCTAAACTAAAAAGAACCTTCTGCCCTTACTCAGTTCATCCTATTCATCCTCCCTATTCAAGTTCCTATCCAGATGCTTCTTCATTGTTGCTAACGTGCCTGCTTCCATCATCTCCTCTGGCAGCACATTCCAGGCACTCTTTGCGTGAAAAATTTCTCCTGTACATCTCTCTTAAACTTTCCCCCTCTCACTTTGTAAGGTGCCCTCTTGTAATTGACATTTCCACCTCTGGAAAAAGCCTTTGACTATTCACCCTGTCTATGCCTCTCATAATTTTGTAGACCTCTATCAGGTCTCTCCTCAGCCTCCGTCTCTCTAGTGAAAACAATCCTAGTTTATTCAACCTTGCCTCATAGCCAAACCCTTGAGACCTGACAACACCCTGGTAAACCTTCTTTGCACTCTCTCCAAAGCTTCCATGTTTTTCTGGTAGTGTGGCAACCAGAACTGCATGCAACACTCCAAATGCAGCCTATCCAAGGTTTTATATAGTTGCAACATGATTTGCCAATTCTTATACCCAGTGCTCCAGTCAATGAAGACAAGCATTCTTAATCACCTTGGCCACCTGTGTTACCACTTTTAGGGAACTGTGGACCAGTGCATCCAGATCCCTGTGTGTGTTAATGTTTCTAAGGGTTCTGCCATTGACAGTATAATTTGGACCTCAATTTGATCCTCCAAAATGAATCATCTCGCATTTGTCCAGATTAACTCCATTGGCCATTTCTATGCCTAAGTCTCCAATTTTTCTATATTCTGTTGTATCCTTTGACAATCCCCGGCACTATCAGCAACCCCACCAGTCTTCATGTTATCTGCAAACTTACTAATCAGACAACCCATATTTTCCTCCAGATCATGTATATATACTACAAATTAAAGAACTGATCACTGCAGAACACCACTAGCTACGAATCTCCATTCTGAAAAACACTCTTCCACCGCTACTCTCTGTCTTCTATTAACAAGATGTGGAAATGCTGGCGTTGGACTGGGGTAAACACAATAAGAAGTCTCATCACACCAGGTTAAAGTCCAACAGGTTTATTTGGGAGCACAAGCCACTTGCTTTTGGAGCACTGCCCCTTCATCAGGTAAGTGGGAGTTCTGTTCACAGACAGGGCATATAAAGACACAAACTCAATTTACAAAATAATGGTTGGAATGTGAGTCTTTAATCAAATCTTAAAATCTTATTCTATGACCAAGCCAATCCTGTAACCATCTAGGCAGCCCACCTCGAATCTCATATGATTTTAGTTTTTGTACCAATCTGCCATGTTGGGCCCTGTCAAATGCCTTACTAAAAGCCATATAAACTACAGTCCTTCCATCATCAATTATCTTTTTCATGGTGCAAATCACCCACCTCTAAAAAGTTGCAATTGGAATCGCACTGACCCACATAACGGGAATCAAATATGTTTCCTGCTGGCATCACATATAAAAATTATTTTGGAGAATTGCACCCATTTTTTCCCATGACATTGATATTCTTGCATTTGATCTGATGGGTTCAAGACACAAAGCTTCGACAATACGTTTTATCAGCAATATTAGACAAAAATCTAAAATCTTAATGACCATGTGATGATGCCCCTTTTCAAATCGAACCTTGAATTTGATTATAATTTAGTAGTATATTGAAACAATAAGGCTACCTCATCGCCATTTCCAAATAACACTGAATATGATAAATTATATAAAAAACAGTAAGTATCACACCTGATATATAATACTGTATAATCACACATCATGGCCGGAATTCTCTGGCCTTGCGCACCAAGTTAGAAACTTGGTTACTAACTTACTGCGACCAGTGAGAAATGAGAATTTGGCACTCAGCCAAATATTCATTCATCGCGGTGCGACTAGATAATCCAAGCCAAGGATGAAGTCGCAGAATTCAGGCCTATTTCAAATATTAAATATGGCACACTCCATAGATAGTGTCAAATAGTGGCATAGTTACCACTGCTGTCTCACAGCGCCAGGGACTTGGGTCCAATTCCCAGCTCGGGTCACTGTCTGTGTAGAGTCTGCATGTTCTCCCTATGTCTGTGTGAATTTCCTCCGGATGCTCCTGTTTCCTCCCACAATCCAAAAGATGTACTTGTTAGGTGCATTGGCCATGCGAAATTCTCCCTCAGTGTATCCAAACAGGTGCTGGAGTGACAAGGGGATTTTCACAGTAACTTCTTTGCAGTGTTAATGTAAGCCTACTTGTGACACTAATAAATAAACTTTGAAGAACTTCACATTTAACATTGACTACCACCTATATACTTGTATATCACTGAAAATCACATCCAGTATAATAGCATTGAATATTATGTTATACAGATACATTGATGAAGCGTATATGCTGTGAATATAAGACTGAATGGCAAAACTATTATAAACAACATTGAATTGTATATGTTGTATGTTTACAATATATTTAAAAATCAATGCCTCCATGCATTCTCTGTGACAAATCTTGCTGTCAAGTTCTTTCAATCTTTGTGGTCATTTTCCTATTACAAATTTCTGTGTCAACATTTACAATGGACATGGCTTTTGTAAACTTGTCACATTGTAATTACACTGCAATTGGAATTGTCTGCACTGTCATTCTCCATCCAACTCATGTCTGGATTCATAAATTGCTGTAAATGTTGCCGTTAACATCAGATGAGTGTTATGTAAAAGCAATGACTTAATAATGGTTGCAAATGGGAAATGAACCAGAAATGCACCTCAGACCTTTAACCCCTGCCCTCGAACCTTGTTTCAGCTGGAGGCTGCATTTGAATGAGATCATCTAGCTGCGTATAAGATAATTAAATCTTGTTTTTTCCAATGGGCAGCCAAACATAAGTACATCAGTGGGAATAGCCTTTGCTGTGGATACAGTAGGGACCAATATATCCTATATGGAGGTTGTATGGCACAGTGGGTAGCATCTGTGCCTCTGAGCCAGATACTCCAGGTTCAAGTCTCACACCAGGTCTTGATGGGAAGGTGACCAAGGAAGATGTGCTCAAAATGTGGTCAAACAGGTTGAGTGTCAATTGTAAATTCTTTGAAACATGCCAATGGCTGGCAGTGAGAGAGAGAGAGACTGACTCCTAGCCACACTTGATATGGAGTGATGTCCCTCAAGTTATAAATTCCTGGTGACAGACTAGCGATGTACTCTGGGAATTACTACCTGTGGCAACTTGACAAGGAGATTGCACCAGTTGTAATACTTGATCCCTTTTATTTTCAAAACTATAAAATAAAAATGGTGTAGCATATACACATAATATGGTGGCATTGATGAACAGGGTCAGCCCGCAAAGCTACTCATCAGCCACACCAATAGCCTTACCAATGATGTCACTACACTTACTGATGATTTCGGTATACATATTTGTGGTAGTGTGTCCCTTTTACGGGGCGTTCTTTGCATGCCATGTGACCAGGCCTGAGCCGATGAAACAAAAGCCACTAACCTGAGCCAATCAGATGCGAAAGCGAGCTTTCCTGAGGCTGGAGGGTTTCAGTTGGAGTCAGGGAGTTGTTAGGAGTAGACATGTATTAACTGTGCTGTTACACCCTTTGTGTATATTGTCCTTCTTATCAACAAACCCTTTAGTTCATTGTTTGCCACATCAAGTTGCCTCTAGTTATTACAATATTCAAGATAAAATTGCTTCATGTACACACTATAACACTTATCCCCCCTTAATTTAAATTCCTCTGAAAGAAAGAAAAGGTAAGTAACGGCACTCTAAAACCTGAGATAAAAGCAAATTACTGCAGATGCTGGAATCTGAAACAAAAACAGAAAATGCCTGAAAATCTCAGCAAGCCTGACAGTATCTGCAGAGAGAGAACAGAGCTAGTGTTTCGAGTCTGGATGACTTTTATCAGAGCTTTAAAACCTGTGCTACTGATAACCAATGGAAACGACCAAAATTTCAAATTAAACATTAACACATAATGAAGCTCATGTCTTAAATACTTTTTCATGGAGTTTTGTGACTACACTGTGACCTAACAGAACAACTAGTGACTCCATAGACTCTGGTGAGGCTGGTCCCAGTGTAGCAGGTCTTGTGGACACAGGAATGGGTCAGGTGTCTGTGAATGGATATCCCTCATCCTCGCCTGGATCAGAGACCACTGGATGCCTCTGTACATCAGGGACCACTTCCTGTTGGGTTTCCACAGCAACATTTCCTTCTGCGAGTGGTCTGGAACCCTGGTTCTGTCAGAATTTTGTTGCAGGCGGATGTGATCCTACTGTCTGCGGATGACTCTGTCACCAATCTGTTTCACCACTAAAGATACTGGACCATTGTGGTTGAGAATGACTCCAGACAGCCAGCAGTGATTACTGCCAAAATTCCTTACATAGACACAGCCATTTGGATTGAAAGCCTCTCCTTAGCATGGTAATCACATTTCTCCTGCTTTTCGTGTCTCTTTCCCACCCTCTGGAGACAGCTGATCCAGGTGAAACTTTGGCTTCCTGCCCATCAGCATTTCAGCTGTGAGAGTCCTGTTGCTGTTTTTAACACGATGCAATACAGAAACAAGAACCTGTATTGGTTCCCAGGGTTCTACATGCCACAAGGTGAGAGGGGAGAGATACAAAAGGACCCAGAGGGGCAATTTTTTCACACACAGGGTGGTGAGAGTCTGGAACAAGCTGCCAGAGGTAGTAGAAGAGGCGGGTACAATTTTGTCTTTTAAAAAGCATTTAGACAGTTACATGGATAAAATGGGTATAGAGGGATTATGGACCAAATGCAGGCAATTGGGATTAGCTTAGGGGTTTTAATAAAAAGGGCAGCATGGACAAGTTGGGCCAAAGAGCCTGTTTCCATGCTGTAAACCTCTATGACTCTATGCCATCCTTTTCAGTCCTTCAGTGTTTGTACAGCTTGCTCTGCTAAACCATTTGAAGCTGGATGAAAAGGACCTGTCTATACATAGTGTTTCCCATTTGTCTGCATGAAATTCTGGAACAAGTCACTAATAAACATTTTACTGTTATCAGAGATAAGGAAATACAGTAATCCAAGTTGCTTCTCTGTTGTAATGGGAGCTGTGATGTTGTGATGTCGTGATGTGTACTTCTAACCACTCCACAATGACTATGAAAGGCACTGCAAAGTCCACATGAGGTCTAGTCCAAGACCAGTCAGACTACCCCCATGGATGTTAATACAAATCTTCTACTAGATCTGACACACAGATTTCACCTTCTTCTCCAAGTCCAGATTCATGTTAGGCCATCAAACATATGACCTTTATTCAGGATGTGCCTCATGAATTCATCCAAGACTTCTGAATGACCAGGGGGGTGGAACAATCAGTCTCTGGACCCAAAAGAATGCAATCGCCCCGTACACTCAGCTCATCTTTCTATTTTTCATATGGTCTCAATTCATCATCCCCTATTACTGTAGGCCAACCCTATTTCAGGAATCTCTTCACCTGGGATTGAACAGGATCCCAGTCCGTCCACTGTTTGATTGGTTTTGCATTTACAGGAGAACTTGAAAGTGTCTCAAGCAAGAAAATTGACTCTGGAGGAAGTAATGTCTTGGTGGACATGTTGAATAAAGGGAGATGAGTCTGTGCTTGCATTGTCCTTTCCTGCCCTGTACACAATATTAAACTGGGAAGCTGATAATGTGAGAGTCCAGGGTTGTATTGTCATTGAGCCCATGGGAGGAATGAGCTTAGATTCACTGAATGGACCCATTAGTGGCTTGCGTTCGGTATGTCTTCTCCCAGAAAATGGTGCTGTATTCTGTCCTTGCTAATGCCACAACCTAATCTATCATGGAGCATGTCCTCCAACACTGCCCCAAACTCATAGTGTTCAGAGAGTTGATGCAATTCAGCAACAAAGTTATTTGCAAACTGTCCCTGCCTTATGAATAACTATGAAGTTTAACCTGCTGGACGATCACCGAGAGCTCAGGATTATGATGATTCTGAATGAATGCACCTAGATCTGTAAACGAACTGTCCCCTGGTTTCCATGGTGGTGCTATGTCCCTCAGTAATTTGTAAGTTTTCACCCCAGCCACATTCAGGACAATTGGGCACATTTTCACATCATCTGCAAATCCATTTGCCAAGAAAAACTGTTCCAGTGATTCTACATATTCAAACCAGTCTCCCGTTCTCTCCATGAATTCACCGATAGTCCTGAACATAACCATGGCACCGCTGACTTGACTTTTGTTGGTGTACTCTCACAGCTGTTGTTCAGAGCCCTTGAAACTTTGCTGAACCACCACTCATGAGGCAAATCAGAAGCTCAATTCTTTTTAATCCTTGTCGAGAAAAGATGACAAGGAGGTCACACGTGTTGTTACTTTCCTTTATTTTCAAAATTATAAAATAAAAATGACGCAGCATATACACATAACCTGGTGGCAAGCATGAACAGGGCCAGTCCACGTGGGCACATCAACTGCCGCGCAAAATGACTGCACAGACTGCCCTATTGCACCACAAAGTAAGGGAAGAAAATTGGAATTGTAATACATCCTGTTGATGTTATAGATGCACGTTCTTTGGGAGCTTTCCGCCTTGTTTGGCAATGGTTTGTACTTTGATGATTAACTGTGTGGTGAATCTTTCTTAGTATCGTCTAGGAGCCACATTCTGGCCTGGCGGCCTCTGCCAGCCACACTTGCTGCAGTGGAAAGCAGGGGGCTTGGACGTTGCACGATCCACTGGTCTCTGTTTCCTCTGGGCCCTTTTCTCAGCCAGCTGAGTTTTCCCTTTCAAAGAACAAAGAACAAAGAACAACACAGCACGGGAAACAGGCCCTTCGGCCCAACGAGCCCGCGCCGCCGTCCCATTGTCTCAGTGACCTATTCATGATTTTAGTCTATGCCTAATGTGCGAGGATCAGGGAGGTCCAATATAGGGACAATTTGTTACCCAATCAATCAGCCTAAAAGCGCATCTTTGGGATGTGGGAGGAAACCGGAGCACCCGGAGGAAACCCACGCAACCACGGGGAGAACGCGCAAACTCCCACAGACACAGGCCCAAATCCATGTGTCCGCACAGCAACAGAGATAGTCTCTGAGCTGTCATGTTGCCCTCGAGATGGTCCAGTTTAAGCACACTAACGACATGAAGCAATAGGCAACTCCCGAAGCAACATCCAAGAGCAGCCCACTACAACCTGCCGCATGCATGCCCCTTGCTGGTCAACAAGGTGGACTTAAATGCCTGTGGAGACAAAAAATTCATTATTAAACAGGCAAAGACTGTAACATCCCTGAGGCAAAAACGGAATCCCAAGCCTACAATGTTTAGTAAGGCCTGCTATATCCCCCTATATGTAGACCGCTCATGTGGCTAAGTGACTCTTAAACAACCCTAGCGTGCCTGCTTCCACCACCTTACTCGGCAGTGCACTCCACACCCCCACTACCCTTTGCGTGAAAAACTGCCCTCTAATATTTGTCTTATACCTAGCCCCCCTCACCCTAAGCCCGTGACCCCTCGTTCTATCCATTTCTAATAGCGGAAAAAGCTTACCACCATTTACTCTATCTATCCCCTTCATAATCTTATAAACCTCTATTAGATCCCCCCTCAGCCGACGTCTCTCAAGGGAAAACAGCCCAAGTTCGTTCAATCTTTCCTCGTAAGACAGCCCTTCCATACCAGGCAGCATCCTGGTAAATCTCCTCTGCACTCTCTCCAGGATCTCTACATCCTTCCGGTAGTACGGCGACCAGAACTGGACGCAGTACTCCAAGTGAGGCCTAACCAACGTTCTATACAACTGCAACATCAGACTCCTACTCTTATATTCTATACCTCTTCCTATGAAGGCTAACATACCATACGCTTTCCTCATCACATTCTGCACCTGCACCTTTTTTTTTCTTTTCAATGCCCCTCCAAACAGTCAGCCGGCATAGTCAGAATTGTCAACAATTGTCTCTAACGCAGAGATCCTGGAGATGCATGTAGTCATTATATTAGAGTGAGCACACCCCCTCTAGCTCTCTGCCTCCAGATATATATGAACCCCCATAAAGAAAAATCAAGAGTAGTAGGCACTGTATATCTAGATATATACACGATTATAGAAAAGTAATAAAAACAAATTTATTTGGTGAATAGTGACGTGATCATTGTTCTTGTGACAATGACTAAACATAGCAGGGGTTGACCCCATTCAATCAACACAAGAATTTTCTGATATCAGTCCACAAAGTATAAAGTAATCTGCAGTCTAGTCATGAGCAATTTGTCTGGACAAGTTGAAAGAGCAGCTGCATGTTTACGTATTTTATTCCAACCACGCACTGAATGGTTAACAAGATATGATGGAATAGACGCGTCTGAAGAGATGAACAATGATCTACAAAATGAGATGAATAGTATCTTTAGGTGGGTGGCTGATTGGCAGATAAAATTCACCAAGAATGAGTACAAAGTGTTGAAACAAAAATAGAAAAAAGAGTGACACATATTTTTCTTTTAAAATGTTATCTAAATGAATGGAGGAAAAGAGTAAGAGGTGTCCGTGGTGGGATATTTTTATTGTTACTGCACAGCAACAATAAAAAATTAGATATGGAATGAACTATCCTGATAAATGGGTCTCAGTTTGGGACACGCTGACGTACAGAGTCACTTAGACATTTTCCAGCAGCTCAACAAGATAATATGGGGTGTACTCACCTTGTGGGACTGGTCTTACAGGTGGGAAACGTGGGCAGCCAGAGGCAAACTTGCAAGTGGAGTTTGGCCATCATATGCACAGTGCAGTGTAGCCTTGGCTGTCTCGTCCAGGAGGGGAATGAGTACGGAGGAGTCTATACTCGGGAGCGATCTGTGTCAGCAAGCAAATTACTGTGAATGCTGGAACACTGAAGATCCAACAGAAAATCCTGGAAAAACTTAGCAAATCAGATAATCCCTATAGAGAGGGAAACAGAGTTATCAGGCACAATTCTCTGGCCTCCCCTCAGTGTTTTTCTCAGTGATGGGAGGTGGCACGCCATTCACTGGTGGAGGGATCTTCTGGTCCCACTGCTGTTAATGGAAATTCCCACTAAAACCACCCCACATCACTGGGAAACTTACTGAAGGGGATGTGGTGCTGGTGGGGCCAGAGAATCCTACCAATATGATTGGCTGGAGAATTCCGGCCAACGTTTCAGATAACCTGTTGTGATACTTATTGTTTTCTATCGCATCATGTATAATTTAGATGGTTAGGGTGAAGTTTGTGATTAGTAATCCATTTGGAAAGGATTCTTCAACTCAAACATTTGAGAAACATTGATTTAGCCCAATAAATAGAATGCCAGCTTGGAAATCCCTCTGGAGGAATGAAACCGTGCATTTTGGAATGCTGTCATTTTAAAAAATGATTATTAATTGCCTAATGTATGATATAGTAGCCAAGCGGTTTTGTCCTGTTTTAATACTGAAAGGAAAGCAGCAAAACCAGCAATGCAGAAAGAAGGTTAAGACAGAGGCTGGAACTCACCAGTCTCGCACTCACTGCTGCTGCCAGCGAGAACAGAGAATTTGGGGCTCAGCCAAGCCTTCACTCACAGCAGCAGGACTGGAAGACGAGTGAGATTGGAAAATTCCGGCCAGGAGCTCCGAGTTATGAAGGAGATTCTGATTAGAGGCTCCGCAATTGTTTCTACAGAACATTTTGGAATATTTAATATTGATACAGAAATATTCAGCAAATAAAAATGGAGACAGATTATTCAACCTTCTCTTAAGTTTGATATTGATTGGTCCCGGGTATAAAAAAAAACCTCAGATCAAATCTGATGAGGTTGTTTTCTTGTCTGACATTCTAATCAGCAGCGTTGCCTTAAACTTTGATTCAAATAAAACACCTTTGTTTGCAGGATTGTTTTCATCATATGCATCAGACTCCCATAAAGATACACATACAGCAGGAAAATAAACCATAGACACAGAGGGTGAGATAGTTGCACAATGGCACACTTTGTGTGATAAACAGCTGATTTCAGGATAAGTGCAATGAAATAATTTCCCCTACCCTCATCTGTTCATATCAATGATGTTTTGTTCTTTCCAGTTCCTGAAGACATTCCAAGGAGGAAGCAGACACTCTTTAGAATTTTAACTGGGCCGCACCTTAAATTAGGCATGGGGATGTGTTTGCTGTCCAATTAAAGATACTGAATAGGCTCTCAAATCTGGAGGGTCAGTCAAAGGACCTTCAGCTTCAGAGGAGCGCTTGGCTGCAATGATGAACAGAGAGAGTGCTTCAACAAGGAAGTGCATCTCAGCAAGTTAAAAATGCACAAAGCAGCTGGTCCACCACAGTGGGGGAGGGGAAAAGCAGGGAGGGAGGACCTGCAGGCCCGATTTGAAACTCTGGCACCATGGCCTGTTGCTGGGTGCCCACCTCATCAGGAAACTGTAGATGGACTGGAGAATCCCTTTCGGCATCCATTGTCCACCTTTAGCAAGGCTCTTCAGCTTCTTTGGTTGCCTGCCTCCATCAAAATGGCTGACACCAGGAATGGAGCAAGTGCTGGTCCAAGCCTTACCTGCCTCCAGTGCTGATCCTGCCCATGACCTTTCAGCTTTGAAACAAGTGTCGGTTAGAGGGATTTGTGGGTATAATATGTAGGGATTTGGGAGGTAAGGCCTGGGTGGGATTATGTTGGGTACAGACTTGATGGGCCGAAGGGCCTCTTTCTGCACTGTAGTATTCTATGATTCTATAAAGTTTAATCTTGTCAAACTGGCAAAAGGGAAGGACCTTTTTCATTTGAATGGCCTTAGATAAAAGAATTTGAAGAAAAAGGTTCCCTAAGATAGGATGGGCTGATTGACCTTCCTCATGCATAACTATTTTGAGATCACACTGGTGATGGGATGTAATTCTTAGTTTCACACATGCATCAAATATTGGAGCTTCAAGAGATGGACAAGGAAGAATTTAGATTGCTGGGTTTTTGACCCAGTGATGTTCAGCCACAGATAAAGCAAACCATCTTTTCAAATAAATTCTAGTTAAAAATGTCGTCATTGGTAACTAACCAGACAAAGAAATCACACTTAACTATAGAACCCTAGAATTCCTACAGTGCAGAAAGAGGCCACTCAGTCTGCACCGACTATCCAAAAGAATATCTTGTCCAGGCCCTTCCCTCTGCCCTATCCCCATAATCCTTTGCATTTACCATTGCCAATCCCCCAAACCTACCCATCTTTGGACACTAAGGGGTTATTTAGCATGGCCAATCAACATAACCTGCACATCTTGGGCTGTGGGAGGAAACCAGAGCATCCGGAGGAAACCTACGCAGACATATGGAGAAAGTGCAAACTTCACATAAGCACCAAAGCCAGAATCAAATCCAGGTCCCTGGAACACAAAAGCAATAATAAATAACAGAAATGGCTGGGTAAACTCAGCAATCATTCAGTCTGATCAGGGATGTGAAGCTCAGAGTCCCAGGCTGGTTTTTTTGGGGAAGTGTTTGATGCCTTCATCTGCATTCTTCTCTTCCTGTGCTTCTTCATGCACCTGATCATATCCTCTCAGTTAGTTTAAGGGAACTAACAGCATTGTCTAAGATAAACAAGACAATCCTTCCTGGTGATCTGACCAAACATTATCCCTCCACCCACATCACCACAAACAGATGAGCTAGGTATTCACCTAGAATCTTGCTGCCACATTTCCTACATTACAACAGTGACTTCATTTCAAAAGTATTTCACTGGCTGTAAAGCAATTTGGATGTAATGAGGTTATAAAAGGTGCTATATAAATGCACGTCTCTTCTTTTTTTCCTTTCAGTATTTTGCAGCGATTGGTTTCAGGATGTGGTCATCGCTGGCAGAGCTAGCAGTTACTGCTGAACTGACTGAATGGCTCGCTAGGCTATCTCAGAGGGCAGTTAAGGGTTAACCATGTTACAGTGGAACTGGAGTCACATAGAGGTTGGACTGGGTAATGTCTGCAGGGTTACTCCTTAAAGGACAATTAACATAAGAAATTAAACTATTGGACATCTGTCAATCAAAATTGGCCACAGCTGGAGTACTGTGTGCAGTTTTGGGCGCCGTACTTACGCAAGGATATTTTAGCCTTGGAGGTAGTGCAGAGGAGGTTTACTAGGCTGATGCCGGAGTTGAGGGGGTTGAGCTATGAGGAGAGGCTGAATAGATTAGGCTTGTACTAGTTAGAGTTTAGAAGAATGAGGGGAGATCTCATTGAGACGTATAAGATGATGAATGGGATGGATAGGATAGAGGTGGAGAGACTCTTCCCACTCAGAAAGGATAGTAGGACTAGGGGGCATAGCCTCAAGATAAAGGGGGGGCGGTTTAGAACAGAGTTGAGGAGGAACTTCTTCACTCAAAGGGTGGTTAATCTCTGGAATTCTCTGCCCGTTGAAGTGGTGGAGGCTACCTCGCTAAATATTTTTAAGACGCGGGTTGATGGGTTTTTGATGAGAGAGGGGATTAAGGGTTATGGGGAGAGGGCGGGAATGTGGAACTGAGCCACGACAGATCAGCCATTGAGTGGCGGGGCAGGCTCGAAGGGCTAGTTGGCCTACTCCTGCTCCTATTTCTTATGTTCTTATGTTCTTAAAATAGTGACTTGGTCGCTATTTTGTTTGCTGGGAATGGAATGATAGTCATCGGGACAGACAGAAATTCTTAATTACTCCTGGAGAGATGTCTGTGGAAGGAAACAGACCTAAGTTGAGTAGAAAGAATGGTGAATATCATGAAATAGTGTTCAATAGTCTTTGGAATTCAAAAGATTTTTATGTCGAACTGAGTGGGTACATCCATGCTGGAGAACAAATGGACTTTGGAGCTGCAGACCAAGTGGTCATGTGATGTGGCCATTTAAAAGGTTACGTGATGAAAGCACAGGCATTCTCCCAAAGTGGGAATTTTCCCCAGTGTTGGGAATTCTCCCCAGAGTGTGGAAGTTCCACATGGACTGTGGAAGTTCCATATGGAGCATTGAAATTCTCTGAAGAGTGTGGGAGTTCTGCTCATAGAATGGGAATTCTCCCTGGAGCATGGAAGTTCTCCCCGGAGTGTGAGAATTCTCCCCAGAGTGTGAGAATTCTTCCCGGAGTGTGGGAATTCTTCCTGGAGATTTCCCTGGAGTATGGGAATACTCCCTGGAATGTGGGAATTCTTCCCAGAGTGTGGGAATTCTCTTCAGAGGGAGGAAGTTCTTCCTGGAGGGTGGGAATTCTCCTCAGAGTGTGGGAATTCTCCCCAGAATATGGGAGTACTCCCCAGAGTGCAGGAGTTCACCTGGAGTGTGGGAATCCTCCCCAGAGTTTAGGGATTCTCCCCAGAATGTGGGAGTTCTTCCCCGAGTGTTGGAATTCTCCCCAGATTGTGGGAATTCTCCCCAAAGTGTGGAAGTTCTTCCTGGAGTGTGGGAATTATCCAGGAGTATGGAAATTCTCCCCATAATATGGGAGTTCTCTCAGAGTGTGGAAATTCTCCCTGGAGTGAAGAATAGGTGTTAGAGTACTCTTTGAAGAGTAGGTGTTCTCCCCGGAGTACGTGGGTGCTCCTGGGAGTGTGGGAGTTCTTCCTGAAGTGTGGGAATTCTTCAGGAGCATGGAAATTCTCCCTAGAGTATGGAAGTTTTCTCAAGAGTGTGGAATTCTTGCCAGAGTACAGGCAGGCTGGAAGAATGTAAGAGATGCTCAACGACTAGTTAAAAGCAGTTCCAGGGCTTTGTAAGTTGTGCCTATAAAAACAGAAGCCTCAGAGTGCTGCCCTGAGTGCACGGTGAATGCTGCCTGGCTGAGAGGAATGCTTTTGGAGTTGGGTGAAAACAGGGAGTTAGGTGAAACATGCAGCAGAGACTACAAGGGAGAGTGCTGATTCTCCCCCCTCCTGATTCTCTGAAACTGACAGGAAGTTTGGACTAAAAAAACCTTAAAACTGACATCACAGGAGGGCTGTGATTTGATTGGTTAACGGGGAGCTGTACTAAACTTGAAAATCCATTTAAATTACTGGTTAGACATTGTGTTGAGACTGAAATATATGTATATTTCTTAAATTAAATAAAAATAATTTAAAACTCAAATTAAAAATTAATTAAGTAAAATAGAGTTGAG
This sequence comes from Carcharhinus amblyrhynchos, assembly GCF_965287045.1. Taxonomy (NCBI): domain Eukaryota; kingdom Metazoa; phylum Chordata; class Chondrichthyes; order Carcharhiniformes; family Carcharhinidae; genus Carcharhinus; species Carcharhinus amblyrhynchos. The sequence goes on along the minus strand of NC_137339.1, from coordinate 52,591,368 downwards.
GGTTAGGTGATGTGTTATTCATGCATGATGTGGGAGCTGGTGAATCCCATTGTGGTTCCCAGTGAGCACGTCTGTAGTAAGTGTCAGTTGCTGGAGGAAGTCCGGCTCAGAGTGGATGGGCTGGATTCTGAGCTTCAAACGCTGCAACACATCAGAGGAGGGGAGAGATACCTGGACACTGTGTTCCAGGAGGCAGTTTAACCCCTAGATGAAATACCTTGAAGTCAGCCAATAAAGAAACCAAGAACAAAGAAAATTACAGCACAGGAACAGGCCCTATGGCCCTCCAAGCCTACACCGACCATGCGGACCGACTTAACTAAAACCCTTGACCCTTCCAGGTACCATATCCCTCTATTCCCATCTCATTCATGTACTTGTCAAGACACCCCTTAAAAGCCACTACCGTATCTGCTTCCACTACCTCCCCGGCAACAAGTTCCAGGCACCCACCACTCTGTGTGTAAAAGATCTGCCTCGTACATCTCTTTAAACTTTGCCGCTTGCACCTTAAACCTAGTAATTGACTCTTCCACCCAGCGAAAAAGCTTCTGACTATCCATTCTGTCCATGCTTCTTATAATCTTGTAGACTTCTGCCAAGTCTACTTCTGTCGCCCCAGTGAGGATAAACTAAGTTTCTCCAACCTCTCCTCATATCTAATACCCTCCATACCAGGCAACATCCTGTAAATCTTTTCTGTATCCTCTCCAAAGCCTCCACATCCTTTTGATAGTGTGACGACCAGAATTGAACACTATATTCCAAGTGCGACCTAAGGTTCTATAAAGCTGCAACATGACTTGCCAATTTCTAAACTCAATACCCACGCCAATGAAGGCAAGCTGATTTTTTGCCGTATGCCTTCTTGACTACCTTCTCCACCTGCATTGCCACTTCCAGTGACCTGTGTACCTATATACCCAGATCCTTTTGCCTATCAATACTCTTAAGGGTTCTGCCATTTACTGTTTCCTATCTGTATTAGACCTTCCAAAATGCATTACCTCACATTTGTCTGGATTAAACTCCATTTGTCACCTTTCCGCTCAAGTCTCCAACTGACCTATATCCTGCTGTATTCTCTGATGCTCCTCATCACTATCCGCAAATCCACCAATCTTTGTGTCATCCGCAAACTTACTAATCAATCCAGTTACATTTTCCTCCAAATCATTTATTTTTTAAAAACAGCAAAGGTCCCAGCACTGATCCCTAAGGAACACTACTTGTTACAGCCCTCCATTCAGAAACACACCCTTCCACTGCTACCCTCTGTCTTCTTTGACCGAGCCAGTTTTGTATCCACCTTGCCAGCTCACCTCTGATCCCATGCGACTTCACCTTCTGCACCAATCTGCCATGAGGGACCTTGTCAAAGACCTTACTGAAGTCCTTGTAGAAAACATCCACTGTCCCACCCTCATCAATCATCTTTGACACTTCCTTGAAAAACTCGATCAAGTTTGTGAGACACGACCTTCCCTTCACAAAACCATGTTGCCTCTCTAATATGTCACTTATTTCCATTTGGGAATAAATCCTGTCTCGAAGAATTCTTTCCAATAATTTCCCTACCACTGATGAAAAGCTCACCAGTCTGTAATTACCTGGATTATTCTTGCTACCTTTCTTAAACATAGGAACAACAACGGCTATTCTCCAATCCTGTGGGACCTTCCCTGTAGCCAGTGAAGATAAAAAGATTTCTCTCAAGGTCCCAGCAATTTCCTTTCTTACCTCTCTCAGTATTCTGGGGTATATCCCATCAGGCCCTGGGGGGTTGTCTACTTTAATGTTTCTCAAGAACCCCAATACCTCCTCCTTTTTGATCTCAACATGACTCAAACTATCTACACACACTTTCCCAGACTCATCATCCACCAAGTCCTTCTCTTTGGCGAATATTGACACAATACGTTGCCCATTTCATCTGGCTCCACACAAAGATTCCCTCCCTTGTTCTTGAGTGGCCAACCCTCTCTCTGGCAACCCTCTTGCTCTTTATATATGTGTAAAAAGCCTTGGGGTTTTCCTTAATCCTGCTGGCCAAGGCTTTTTCATGACTCCTTTTAGCTCTAATTGCTTGCTTATGTTTCTTTCTACTTTCCTTGTGTTCCATACTTACTTTGTGTGTTCCCAGCCTCCTAGCTTTGACAAATGCTTCCTTTTTCTCTTTGACTAGGTTCACAATATCTCTCATTATCCAAGATTCCTAAAACTTGCCATACTTATCCTTCATCCTTACAGGAATGTGCCAATCCTGAATCCCTATCAACTTACACTTGAAAGCCTCCCACATGCTACATGTTGATTTGCCCTCAAACACTTGCCTCCAAACTACATTCTTCAGTTCCTGCCTAATATTGCTGTAATTAGCCTTTTCCCAGTTTAGCACCTTAACTTGAGGATTACACTTATCTTTATCCATCAGTACCTTAAAGCTTACTGAATTATGGTCACTGTTCCCGAACTGCTCCCCTACTGAAACATCGACCACCTGGCCGGGCTCATTCCCCAATATCAGGTCCAGTATGGCCCCTTCCCTTGTTGGACAGGAGGGTGCAGCTGTGAGTGAGGTAGGTAGAGGGATCCAAGAGGTCGGGTTGCAGGTGCCTCAGTCCCTGAACTTGTCCCTGAACTCAGTCCCTGAACCAACAGATTTGAGATTCTTGCTCCCAGTGTAGGTGGGAATGGGTACTGCAGAGAGGATGAGAAAACTGACCATGGCACTCTCGAACAGGGAACCATTCAAGTGGGGGGAGAAAAAATAAATGTAGTCGTAATTGGGGATAGCATAGTTAGGGGCATTGACACTTCTCTGTGACCAGGATCAAGAATCCTGAAGGTTGTGTTGCCTGCCTGGTGCTCGGGTTCAGGATGTCTCATCTGGGCTGCAGAGGAACTTAGAGTGGGAGAGTAAAGATCCAGTTGTCGTGGTCGACATAGGTACGAATGACATAACTAGAACAGGAATACAGGTTCTGCTAAGGGAGTATGAACAGCTACGAGCCAAAATCAGAACCAAAAAGGTAATAATCTCTGGATTACCACCTGAGCCACAAGCTAATTGGCACAGGGTCAATCAGATTAAGGAGGGAAATGCATGGCTCAAAGACTGGTGAGGGAGGAATGGGTTTAATTCATGGGACATTGGCACCAGTACTGGGGAAGAGGGGACCTGTTCCAATGGGGTGGTCGTCATCTGAATTATGCTGGGACTAGAGTCCTGACAAATCATGTAACTAGGGCTGTAGATAGGGTTTTAAACTAAATAGTTGGGGGGAGGGTTCAGTTGTTTGGAGAATTAGAAAATCAAAGTTAAAGGAGAGGGTAGAAGTGCAGGTTAATGGAGCTGAGGGCTCAGGAGAAGTTAGTAAAGTTTCCAGACCATGGAATAGAACAAAGATTATAGAAAATGGCAAGAATCTAACCTCAGGCAGAACGAAAAAGATGACAAGTATGAGAAGGGAGGTGGCCAATGTAGAACTGAAGGTGTTGTACCTAAATGTGCACAGTATATGGAACAAGATAAATGAGCTTGTTGCGCACATTGAAATTGGACAGAACGATGTTGTGGGAACCACAGGGACATGGCTGCAAGGGGATCAGGGCTGGGATCTGTCCTATCAGACAGATGGTCAAAGGCAGCAGGTTTGCATTGTTAGTAAGGAATGGAGTTAAATCAATAGCAAGAAGTGATATAGGATCAGAAGACAGACTGTCTGTGAGTTAGAGCTGAGGAATTGCTAAGGTAAAATGTTCCTGTTGGGAGTTATGTACAGGGCCTCCAGCAGTAGTCAGGATATGGGGCAGAAAATAAATCAGGAGATAGAAAAAATATATTAAAAAAGGCAATATTACAATAATCATGGGGAACTTCAGTATGCAGTTGGACTGGGAAGATCAGGTAGGTAGTGGATCAGAAGAGAAGGAATTTGTGGAATGTCTAAGAGATGGTTTTTTTGGAGCAGCTTGTGACAGAGCCTATTAGGGAGCAGGCTATTCAGGTGATGAGTAATGAGGCAGGCTTGATGAGGGAACCCCTAGGGAGATGTGACCACAATATGATAGAATTTAGAGTCATAGAGGTTTACAGCATTGGCCCAACTTGTCCATGCTGCCCCTGAACTAATCTCAATTGCTTTGGCCCATATCCCTCGATACCCATCATACCCGCGTAACTATCTAAATGTTTTTTAAAAGATAAAATTGTCTATACTACTATCTCTATGAACTATGAACTGTTGTTATATAAGTCCTTGGTTGCTAGGCATTGGAACCCAGCACTTCTACGGAGACATTTCATTAGTCGGCTCTTCAGCCCTTCAAATGTGTGCTATCATTCAATAAGATCATGACTGATGTGGCTGTGGTCTCAACTCCACTTTCATGTCTTCTCCCTCCCGCACCCCTCCGCAATTGTACTGCCCTCCCCTCCCATTCTTCCCTCCACCCCCCTCATAACCCTTGACTCTCCTTGTCTATCAAAAGTCTGTCTAATCTTGAATAAATTCAATGACACATGGCATTCTCCACTGCTCTCTGGAAAAAGAGTTCCACAGGCTAAACACCTTTTGAGAAAAAAAATCTCCTCACCTTCATCTTAAAAAGGAGACCTCTTATTTTCAAATTGTGTCCTGTGGATCTAGTCTCCCCCACAAGTGGAAACGTGCTCCCGGTATCTGACCTATAAAGTCTCCTCAGATATATGCTTCAATAAGATCACCTCTCACTCTCCTAAATGCCAATGTGTACAGGTCCAACCTGCTCAATCTTTCTTCATAGTATAAAGCTCTTCATCTCAGGAATGGAGTATGTTCCTGAGTTGTTTATCTAAGGATGAACAAAATAAACTTTCATTGATCTTTCTGTGCTATTTTGTGATTTTAGTGAAAGGCTGTGAAAATATTGACCTGAGATATATCCCACAGTATTTTAAACACTGACATTCTTACATTACAACAGTAAAACTCAAAGGTGCTTCATTGACTGTAACAGGCTTTAGAATGTTCTAAGTGTATGAAAGGACCAATAGAAATGCAAGTCCTTTCTTTTATTTAAGACATTTCAATTTCTGGGAGCTTGCTGTGTAGAATTTGATTGGTGTGTTTCTTGCATCACAACAATGACCATATTTTGAAAGTACTTTTTTGGCTGGAAAGCACTTTGGGGTGCGAGGTAGCAAAAGGTGCTCTGTAAATGTAACTGAATCTTTTTCTTTTCCTTTAGGTGAGGAGGACATTTTAAATTTCCCTACACAATGGCTATTCTGACAAAATACTCATATCTGAAATGTTAACCTGCAGGTACTGGGTGGTCGACTGAGTGTTTCTGGGGCATAGAAATATATATATTCTTCCAAAGCAGAGGTTTCTTTGATGTCTGCTTAGGTGTTTGCTAAATCATTACACTGATGGCTTGCCAGCTTAAAATGTCTTTCCCCACAATTGAGACAAAATAATATGTTTCTTTCTCCCTTACTTGTTCTCATTTTTCTTTAGTTGACTATGAGTTTGATGTAATTTTGTAAGGTTTGAACTTGTAATGCAATTTTCAGGAACTCTGTATATTTCTCTATCACAATCAGTACTCAGTCACCCATTCCCTACATCAATGGTGAAAATACAATCAAGATATTTCAGAATAGGAGTAATGACAGTGTTACATTATAAAATGTAAAATAGCTTTCCTATCCTTGATGGTTCCTTTGAAGATGTCTGCAATCAACATCAGATCAAATGACATTGTTCATGTGTCAGCTTAAGGGAGTGATCATCAGGGGATTATTTGACTTTTGGGAGTCAGACAGGGAAGGATGCTAGGGTGATAAACCCTGGTTCGATGTATTCCTAGAAGCTTTATCATATGGCCTCACATCTCTAACCACCCCATCCCCACAGTCCAAGCATTGGTCACTTGAGCACCACTTTCTCAAAGCAATAACATAGAAACATAGAAACTGGAAGGAGTAGGCCATTTGGCCATTCAAGCCTGCTCCACTGTGCATTTTGATTATGGCTGATCTTCAAATTTAATATCCTGATCCCCCCTTCCCATGATATCACTTGATCCCTGTATTCCCAATAATTATATCTAATTTTTTCTTGAAATCCGACAACATTTTGGCCTCAACTACATTCTGTGATAAAGAATTCCACACATACACCACCCTCTGGATGAAGAAATTTCTCCTCCCCTCAGTTCTAAAAGGTTTACCCCCTTTCCTCAAACTTTGACCCCTAATTCTGGACTCCCCCACCAATGGGAATATTCCTTCTCAATCTACCTTGCCTAACCCTGTTAGAATTTTTGAAGCTTCTATGAGATTCCCTTTCACTCTTTTAAACTCCAGTGAATATAATCCTAACAGATTTAGTACTGAGGGAGTGCTACATTGCTGTCATTCAAATGAGATGTTAAACCAAGGCCCTTGTCTGATGGTAAGTGTTACTCAATTGCATGTTTTTGACTGTAATCAAGAAACCAATTTCACACTGTTCTTCAGTATCAGCCAGGTGACCACTGGATAAGTCTGCTGCTCTATTGGAAGTTGGAGAAACTCCCCCCTCACACAGAAACCCCCATCCCAAGCCCCACTGTATCTCAGCAATAAAAGCATAGTTTTATGACTGTGCTCCTAGCAAGAATCAATTGCCCGTCAGAAACCCACAGGACATTTTAATCCAGTCCTCATAATCAAACTAAAAATAGCCTTTAATTTGCTTTAGGAATTACTGAGTGTTTACAGGTGCCCACATCAGCTTGCTGTAGTCACAATTACTCCAAAGGAGCTTTTATTCATTTTGTTACTTCTGAACAGAGGAGGATGAATGATGCACCAGTGAAAGTGTTTATCAGTGATTGGGTGACACCTGACATGTTGAGTGTGGGTCTGTAATAAAGTGCTTGCCGCTGAGTTGTGAGGTCTCATTAGGTTAGTGCCCATTCCAGGCTCTTGTTTTGGCTTTGACAACTTATTTGAAAGGCAGCACCTCCAATGAGGGGTGACTTTCAAATAAGATGTCAAACCAAAGCCCCGTTGGCCTTTTCAGGGAGATGAGAATGATCCCATGGTAGTATTCCAAAGGACGGCAAAGGAGATTTCCTTGGTGCCCAGCCAATATTTATCAGCTAACTCCTTGGAACAATGCAAATTTTGCCAGGACATTATTTCATGACTATTTGTGAGATCCTGCTGTGCAGAAATCATCAACTGATGTGATTCCTAATTAAAAGAACGAATGCAGTTTAAAAGAATTTTAGTCATTCTGAAGGGTTTTGTGATGTCCAAGATTGTGAATAGCATAACATGTGTGCAACTCTTCTTTCTTTTTCTGACTTATCTCCAATGCTGCTCTCACTTCCTCCCCCACTCCCACACCTGCTTCCCCAACCCTTACCCACTCCCCACTATCCTCCTCCACTATCCCCACAAATTACCTGTCAATGCTCCCTAAATAAACTTGGTCTTAAAATTAAGTAGATTATGATGAGGCCACAAATGCAGCAGTACCTCATGGCATCAGTGTAGGAAATACAGCAAATGTGTGTGAAGACAGATCAAACCTGGATAGAGCAATAACATTTACAGCCAAAACACTTGTAACCTTGGGGTCCTGAATATGTTACATGGAACGAAAATATTTCCTATTCATTCCCACCGAGTATTACAGGGTTCAAGACCAATGTTTGTATGTACACAGTTCAAACTTGGTAAAATCTAAATCATTTCCACCTAATAAATTTTGTGGATGTTTCAGTGCTGACTACTGCAACCCTTGGGTAATATCTGACATTTGTTCTGATGTGGTATAAGATGCCTTGCAAATACATCAGCAGCACCTCCCATGGAGCGGACACTGGAAGCAATGATTTATTCCCATCTGGCATCCTGGAGTGTGTTTTATAGACCCGGTAAGGGGTATCGACTGACTGACACTTGGTACTATGAAATTCAGTCAGAATCTTACCAGAGGGTTCTACCAACCGTGGGGATAAATAACATAGTGTTTAAAATAACATAGTGGATGGGAATTTTCAGCCGTGCTTGCCCTGAAACTGGAAAATCCCACCCAAGGTTCAAACAGCCGTTTCCATGGTCTACCGCTCGTCCGCTCCAATTCTCGTGGTGGGCGGGATGGTGAACTTAATCTTTGGCTAATAAGTAGAGGCATGGGGTAGAAACTGCCTTTTGCTGGAAGGATGCGGGCTCGTACCAGAATTCCATTCAATAGCATGTAATGACATGGGGGCACATCTTGATGTCGTCATGCACCCATGTGATATTTTGTTTGGTGACACAGGCACAAATCATGCACACACACACCCACAATTAGAGATAAGATTAAGGTGACTGAAACTACAAATGACCTGAATTTAATATTGCCCATGTGATTTTAAGCTATTTGTATGGGCAACATGAGTGCACGTCTCAACTAGAATTTATCTTTTTTATTTCTAGTAAATGGGCACTGTTGGCCACACTGCCTCAGGAGTAAGCCATTGGTAGGAGTGAGGTGAAGTGGTGTTTGGTAGTGTAGTGTGTTGGGTACATCAGAGTGTGGAGCACCAATCAGATTTTTTGATCTCTGGCACCGGATGCTTGGTCTCTCTGTCGCCCTCTGTGCCCATGTGAGCCTCATTAGCCAATGGGTATTGTATACTCGGCAGGGAGCACCTCCTTCTCTGAGGAGGAGAGGGAACAACAATTGAAAATGCCTGATGTTGCAGACATCCCCTCAGGCAGAGATCCATGCAAAGGATGATCAAGGCCAACATGCAGGAAGACCACCCCCAGAGACGACGCCACTGCCCAGCTGCCAGGGTGTACAGGCAGCAGTCCAACTACATGGACATGATTGAAGCCTGCTGCTACAGAAAATTCTGGGTATCAAGGGAAGCTGTGACGAGCATCTACCAAATGACTGGGCTCAGACAGAACTGAAAAGGTGGCTGCTGATGCCTTTCAGACACCCAAGGACAGAATCAAAGGAGATACATCCGCTGCCATGTATCCACGACAGTGGTGGTGGAGAGGACCATTGGGACTTTAAAGATAAGGTTCAGACTGACCGATCCGGGGGTGCCTTGCAGGATCTGCCTGAATGAATGTCGCCAAACTTTGACCAGACGGTCAACAGTGCCTTCAAATCCTGCCCAGCAAGGCATTCTAATTGTTGGTGGTATTCAGAGTAAGAATAGCAAAACAAGCCTTCAAGACCTAGATTTAGGAAAATGACGTGCAGGCTAGTGTCTAGGACAGTGTAAGGACCAACTATATGTCCACCTACATCCAATATGGAATAATTAAACTGCATAGCAATATTCAAATCGGACCCCATTAAGATAACTGTAAGGTTAAATGGGCGTCCAGTATTAATGGAGGTTAATATATGTGCATCCATATCCATGGTTGGAGAATGTTAGGTAATATTTGCACTGGATTCTAACCCTTAACTCTAATCAAGACTTCAGCAAGCCTGAAAACTTATATAGGGGAGACTCTGAAAACTGTGGGTATAACATTTGTTCCTGTCTCTCATGAAAGGCAATTGGTTCGGTTACCATTCATGGTAGTGGAGGGCTTGTATTCAAGCTTAATGGGGTGAAACTTGTGAGAAATCCACCTGGATTGAGTAAACATTTTCCAGTTAGAAAATGACCACTTGAGTGAAGTCCTGCTCAAATACTTGGAAGTTTTCCATGTCAGGGTCACTGTGCTGAACTATATCACAACAACCCAGTAGAATCCAAAATGAAGATGTTGGCAAGAAACTACGTTTGGTGGCTCAGAATGAATGCAGACATGGTAGCACTTGTTGGTCGATGCCAGCAAAGCTAGCAAGGACACATGTTGCCACCAGCAGCTCCCCTACACCTCTGGGAGTAGTTGTGTAGACCAGGGACTCAGCTGCACATGGATTAAGCAGGCCCATTCGTGGGCTGGATGTTCTTGATCATAGTGGATGCCGATTCCAAGTGGATGGATGTAGATCACAGAACCATAGAATCCCAACAGTGTAGAAGGAGGCCATTCAGCCCATCAAGAGCGCACCAACTACAAGTTCTTTTAGTAATTCCCGTAAGCCCACGTATTTACCCTGCTAATCCCCCGCCACTAAGGTCAATTTAACACAACCAATCAACCTAACCTGTTCATCTTTGGACTGTGGGAGGAAACCGGAGTACCCAGAGGAAACCCACACAGACATGAGGAGAATGTGCAAACTCCACACAGTGACCTGAGGCTGGAATTGAACCTGGGTCCCTGATGCTGTGAGACAGCAATGCTAACCACTGTGCCACCATTCAGCAACCACAATGATAACAGTAGAGTAACTTCACACCTCATTACACATAGGATCCTGGAGGTGCTGGTCTCTGACAATGGACCAGTTTTTACCAGCCAGGAGTTCACCCGGTACATGAAGTCAATGGGATACAACATATCAGGATGGCACCATACCATACATTGTTGAACAATCTCGCAGAGAGGGCAGTCCAGACTTTAAACGCTGGTTTAAAAAACAGCCAGCTGTGTCAATGGACAACAAGCTGTCCCATTGGTTATTCAATTATAGAACCACCTCCCCCCGCCCTCCATCCCCCCCCATGCCACAGAATTTCTCATGGGTAGGTTAAATTTGACCACATTAAATTTGATCTCTCCAAACCTGGGGGTTGGTAGAAAGGCAGCAAGAAGCCCAACGCAAAGGCCTTGACATTAGCAGGTGAGAGAGACGATTGGAGGCCAATGAAAAAACACTGGCAATGAATTATGCCAAGGATCCCACATGGCTACCAAGAACAGTTAACTCTGGGACAGGGCCAGTATCCTATAAAATATGTATGTGTGAGATCATCCAGAAAAAATATGGAGCAGGTGCAGGCCTTGAGATCACAGTTTGTCCCGGAACTAACTATGGCCAGCATGCCGAGAACCAAGGAGCATCCTCCCAGACCGGCCAGCCCCACCTCTCTGTCACTTGTAGTTAGGACCTCAGAGTGTGAAATGGACACTGTGAATGAAGCTGTGGCTATTCCTTTGCCACCTAAGGAATGAGGTGAACCAACTCTGGTGCTCACATCTTAAGTGCCTGTTTGAAACACCCCACCTATGTTGGACACCAAGTTAGAGGAACCAGATCTGGCACTGAAACATTGCAAGAGACTCTTGATGGGCATGAACCACTGAAGTTTCTTGCACTTTTTGGGTGGGGGAATGTAATGATGTCAATGAGGCCGATGAGGTTGGCATCCTGGAGTATGAGCTCCTTGATTTAGGTATTGATTGTCCACCAATCAAGGAGTCTCATTTGTATATATAATGAGGAGTGTCATTAATGACACTCCGGATTCTGACTTTGTACATGAAGCACTCTAGGAATGGAATAGAATTTGTAAATAAAGGGTATCTGGTGAAGGGACACCAGCTTCTGGGGAGTTATTTTATGATGCTTTTTTCTCATCCTGCCTTTCAGCTTTCCTTATTCCATTCACCATCTCTTTCATTATTTACTCATGTTCTCGTTTTGCTTATTTTTCCAGTCTATTATTACTCTCAGCTCTCCTCAATTTTTCTAATCTGTTTATTTGTCCACAGCATTCTGAAATGGATTATCATTATTATCTTTCCTTCTTCATGGATTATCATTATTCTGTGCTTTTGCAGCTCGTAACCTTATGTGCTGATTTCTTCTTCTGTATCGGGACAGTTCAGGGCTGAGATGATCAAGAACTGTTCTTGTCACAGTGCTGAGGGGTGGCCAGCATGCCCTTGGAGCTCTGAGGGTGAGTGAATGTAGTTGAACTCCCTTTGATTACTTTTGGAACCCAGGGATCATTAGGCCTAATCTTCCCTCAGGAGGACCCCTACTGCCTGCAAACCAGGTTGACTTTTGATGATGCCAGTAATATTTTGTATTAAGTGTTTTCCTATGTTCTTAATTTTGGCTTTGCGTGGCATTTTACACCCTGCCTGTCTTAACAGGATTCCTAGTCTGTGCTTCAGAGATAAGGCATGCTTATTCGGGACAAAATAAATAAACTACTAAGAGCAACCAGACTATGCACTAACCTCCTCCACAGTGTAATCTGCAGAAAATGAGAAATTATCACTCCTGCCAAAAATGAAATCCCGACAGAGTTGAGCCTGCTTGTGGGCAGAATCCTTGGAAACAAGGCATTATGGTTGATACGTTGCTCTCTCATTACCTGATGTTCTGCTTCCACCTTTCTTTACCAACCTCCAATACTTTTATAAGCAAAAAGGTTCAAAGAAATGGGGTAAATGCTTGTTTTTTTTAAAGGCTTCAGTGATTTCTCCTTGTAACAGTTTCCAGGATACTAATTCCTGCAGACTTCAGGAGAATCTCGGTCACCCATTGCAGGCCCTAGGCTGCTGGATTTGTATTTTATTTTTAAGTCAGTCACTGTGGGAGATAATCTTTAAAAACAATGTCTCAGGAATCAAAGGAAGTTTATGTAATGGCTTAAATACTTCAGGATTTCCCAAAAAACCTTACAGCCAATGAAATACTTTTGAAAAAAACCACATCTTCATGAATTGTATTTTCCGCAGGATTTGTGTCTTCAGCTGTTTAGGCCCCGAGCTCTGGAATGCCCTCCCTACACCTCTTCACATCTCTACCTCACATTCATCCTTTAAAGCCACTCCTTAACATCTACTTCTTTGACCAACAGTTTGGTCATCTTACCTAATATCTCCCTATGTGATCCTGTGTCATAGCTTTATAATGCTCCTGTGAAGTGACTTGGAATGTTTCATTACATTAAAGGTCCTATATAAATATATGTTGTTGTTGTTGAAGGGATGTCATTGTTGTAGGAAACATGGCTTCTAACTCTGGGGTCATGGTGATTCCAACACTGAGATCTATAATGAAAAGAGTAAAGCTGCTTTGACTAAATTGAGCACAAGAATCCTATTATCTCTGGCACCGTAGGCCTGTGAACCTATCCTTGGCTTTTTCCTGTTTATCATCTATACGCTGCCTCTTAGTGACATCTTCCGAAAACATTTTTCACACGTATTCCACCTCACAGATATTTTCATCCATGTAACATTGCTTGAATTCACCCCATTTTCAGCTTATTTACTGCTGAAACCCTCATCCACGTCTTTGTTTCCTTCAGACTCGCCTACTCCAACACTCTCTAGGATGCTCTCCCACATTCTACCCTCTGTAAACTTGAGATCATCTTAAACTTTGCCACCCCTGTCTTAATGTGGAGATGCCAGCATTGGACTGGGGTAAGCACAGTAAGAAGTCTCACAATACCAGGTTAAAGTCCAAGAGGTTTATTTGGCAGCACTAACTATTAGAGCCTCAAGCTCCTTCATCAGGTGAGTGAGGACTTGTGTTCACAAACAGGACATATAAAGACACAAACTCAATTTACAAGATAATGATTGGAATGCGAGTCTTTACAGGTAATCAAGTCTTTACAGGTGCAGATAATGTGAGTGGAGAAAGGGCAAAGCACAAAGGAAGGTGTATTGTCTCCAGCCGGGACCGTTAGTGAGATTTTGCAAGCCTAGGCAAGTCATGGGGATTACAGATAGTGTGACATGAACCCAAGATCCTGGTTGAGGCTGTCCTCATGTGTGCAGAACTTGGCTATCAGTTTCAGTTCAGCAATTCTGCGTTGTCATGTGCCGTGAAGGCCGCCTTAGAGAACGCTTACCCAAAGATCAGAGGCTGAATGCCTGTGACTGCTGAAGTATTCCCCGACTGGAAGGGAATGCTCTTGCCTGGTGATTGTCAAGCAGTGTTCATTCATTCATTCTTGTAACGTCTGCATGGTCTCCCCAATGTACCATGCCTTGGGACATCCTTTCCTGCAACGTATCAGATAGATAACGTTGGCTGAGTCGCAAGAATATATACCTACCTGGTATGAGATGCATTGATCGATAGTTTCGACGCACCACAGTGAAAAACTGCACAGACCTCTTCAGGAGGCAAACACGGGACACGGCAGACAGAGTACCCATTGTCGTCTTGTATTTCTCTGGAGTGGAGAAGCTACGACATCTTCTCTGGAGTCTTCAACACGTTATCGGTAAAGACGAACATCTTGCCAAGGTCATCCCCACATCCCCACTTCTTGCTTTCAAACAACCGCACAACCTCAAACAGACCATTGTCCGCAGCAAACTACCCAGCCTTCAGGAGAACAGTGACCACAATACCACACAACCCTGCCACAGCAAACTCTGCAAGATGTGCCGGATCATTGACACGGATGCCATCATCTCACATGAGAACACCATCCATCAGGTACACGTTACATACATTTGCGACTCGGCCAATGTTATCTACCTGATACGCTGCAGGAAAGGATGTCCTGAGGCATGGTACATTGGGGAGACCATGCAGACGCTACGACAATGAATGAATAAACACTGCTAGACAATCACCAGGCAGGAATGTTGTCTTCCTTGGGGGAACACTTCAGCAGTCATGAGCATTCAGCCTCTGACCTTCAGGTCAGCGTTCTCCAAGGCGGCCTTCATGTCACATGACAACGCAGAATCGCTGAGCAGAAACTGATAGCCAAGTTCCACACACATGAGGACGGCCTCAACTGGGATCTTGGGTTCATGTCACACTATCTGTAACCCCCACGACTTGCCTGGACTTTCAAAATCTCACTAACTGTCCTGTCTGGAGACAAAACACATCTCTTTAACCTGTGCTTGGCCCTCTCTCCACTCACATTATCTGTATCTTTAAGACTTGATTACCTGTGAAGACTCGCATCCTAACCATTATCTTGTAAATTGAGTTTGTGTCTGTAGGTGCCCTGTTTGTGAACACAGGTCCTCACTCATCTGAGGAAGGAACTTGAGACTCCAAAAGTTAATGCTGCCAAATAAACCTGTTGGACTTTAACCTGGTGTTGTGAGACTTCTTATTGTGCTTACTCCTGTCTTAATACAGGTTTCCCCATCAGTCCTGTGCTCTCTCACCAACTGATGAAGCAACATTGTGATATTTCTTTGTTTCAACTCTCTGCCTATCTCTGTATTCCTCATCAATCACAAACCTTCCAAGAAAACTGCTCTGCTTTAATTCTGGTCTCTTTCTCATTCCTCATTATAATCACTCCATCATTTGGTAGTTGTGCCTGCAGCTGCTGAAGCCCCAAGCTCTGGAATTTCCTCTCCTCACCTCTCCTACTCACTTCCCTCCTTTAGATGCATCTTAAGACCAACCGTTTTGACCAAGCTTTTGGTCATGTGACCTAATATCTCCGAACCTGGTTTGCTGTCACATATTGTTTTATAATGCTCTTGGGAAACACTCGGGATGTCTCCTTAAAGGTGCTATATGAATATATGTTGTTGTTGTTTTCAACCTTGCATTAAAATAAGCCCTAGAAGATTTGGAACTCTCAGCCCACTGGTATAAATATTCACTTCCTCCATCTCCAACACTCTGTGGGTGTCATATCTACTGTTCACAGAATACACTGCAGCAACTTGGCATGACCTTCTCAGCAACACCCAAATCCTTCCCTCACAGCACTGTGGGTGCAACTACACCACCTGGATCTGGAACACCCTCCCTAATAGTTCTGTGGGTGTACCTACACCACATGGACTTGAAACTCCTTCCCTAACAGCACTGTGAGTGCACCTATACCATATGGATCTGGATGTCCCTCCCTAACAACATGGTGGGTGCACCTACACCACCTGGATCTGGAACTCCCTCCTTAATAGTTCTGTGGGTGTACCTACACCACATGGACATGAAATGCCTTCCCTAACAGCACTGTAGTTGCACCTACACTACCTGGATCTGGACTTCCCTCCCGAACAGCACTATAGGTGCACCTACACCACCCACTACCTGGTTCTGAACCTCCTCCCTAACAGCACTGTGGGTGTACCTACACCAGATGGAGCTATAACCCTCTCCCTAAAAGCACTGTGGGTGTACCTACACCATTTGGAAAGTACAAGGTTCAAGAAGGCACCTCACCATCAGATTCTCAAAGGCAGTTAGTTACAAGCAATGAACATTGGCTTACCCTTCGGTTCTTACATTCTAAGAAACAATATTAATTGAAACAATGTCCCACTTCACTGTAATAACCTCTCCGATAGTGCAGCAGTAGCTCTGGACAGCTGTCACTCCTTTGACAAAGTTACAGCACCATCCGATTGTCCCTGGTGACATCCCTGCTCTATCATCTCCTTTCACAAACTGCTGCAATCTCATTATATTTTGATGAATGCAGAGTTGGGAATGACACTGCGGTGGAGAAAGGGTTAACATTTAGCTCCAAGGCCTGTTCATTAACCCTATTGCAGGGAGGTGGGATGAAGTGGATGGGGTTTGTCATCCGTGTGTCTGTACAGTGAGAAGCTGACTCTTTCAGACAAGCATGTAAATAAGCATTTGCCTTTTCTTAATAAGCCACAGAGTTGATCCACTCTGACAGCTCCTCACAGCTGTCAGCTAGAGTTGCTCTTCAGCTTGGCTCTTATATGATACAGTGACTTTCTATTTTAATATCTACTCTCATTTTGAGAGTGTTTTTCTTTGATAAATCATTGAAAAAATGGACAAATGCTCTTGACTAGCCTTGTGGATCAGAAATCTTCAGAATCTTCCCTTTCATTTCCTTTGCCATTAGGATTAGTCCCACTTCCCTTTCATACTTGACAAAAATAAACAAAATTTCACCAGAGTAGAGGCACTTTCGCAAGCTCTTACAGGAAGGAATGCCATAGATACAAACAGTATATTTCAGGAAGAAACACTTCTTTGTTATTCTGTCTGAACAGATGATTAAGGAAGCGGAAGGTAGGGCCAGGTTTCGGGTCAATAGCCTTTCTTCAGAATTAATGAAAGGTGAATGAAGACCTTCGGAAGGTCAGAGATTGGAAACATTGGACGGAATCTTGAGCCCTCCCCAGGGCAGTGTACGGTGGAAAGAGGATAATTAATCAGGCAGGAGGTGGTGAACCCTGCCATCTTCCCACCCTGCATCCCAGTTAAGTGTGTGGCTGGAATGCCTGTGGACTGTCTTCCCTATGTTCTGCCACCAAATGAGGACCTTATAATTCCTGCTATAGAGCCTCATCTTGCTGCCACTGCTGTTCAGCCAACAGTGGGGAGGGAGTTTGTCTCCCTAGTGGGAGGGAGGGAAGGAGGGAGGAGTCCCTCATTCAAAGCCGCTCAGCACCCGATCAAGTGATCAAGGACCTGATCAGCATTAGGAAGGGAGGGGCCCACTGAGAGCTACTATCCCCTGCCATTGCTGCATCCTACCTACCCCATGACCCCCTGTCCTTCCGTCCTTTACCGCTGGCTGGGTACAAATGACAATCCTGGGCCTATTGGCTGCAGTCAACACCTCCCCAGTGATGCCCCATCAATAGAGCTGCTGATCTCTGATTGGCTACCAGCTCTCAGTGGGTGGGACTTCTATCACTGGGGTCCTATTGCTTGTCTGTCAACAAAATACAGTGGAACCTTCATGGAAAGATGGCTTTCCTGTCCTCCTGACAGCAGTAGAGATCTCCATTACCTTCACACAATTCTGGTCTCTTTCCACAGGGACAATGTTTGATTGATTCCATAAAGATTTTAAATTTTATCATGGTTTACTAGCATTTTAATCTTTCAAAATCAATGCTTTAACTCCTCTGTTAAGACAAAGACTTGTATTTATATAATACCTTTCACAACTTCAGTACATCCAAAAGGATTTTACAATAAAAAACTACTGAGTTGTGGTCACCATTGTGGTGGGCAATTTTCCCACAGCAAGTCCCACAAACCACAATGACATAATGAGATTATCTGCTTCAATGATGTTGATTGAATCATAGAATCATAGAAACCCTACAGTCAGCCCAAACGTTTGCACCGACAACAATCCCAGCCCAGGGCTTATCCCCACAACCCATACATTTGCCCCACTAATCACACTAACCTACATATCCCCTACACTAAAGGGCAATTTAGCATGGCCAATCAACCTAACCGGCACACCTTTGGACTCTAGGAGGGAACCGGAGCACCCGGAGGAAATCCATGTAGACACGGGGAGAACGTGCAAACTCCACACAGACGGTGACCCAAGCTGGGAATTGGGTTGAGGGATAAATATTGGCCCTGACATTGGAAGACTCCTCCCTGTTCTTCAGAATAGTGCCATGGGATCTTTTACATCTATCTAAGTAGGCTGATGGTGGCAGGGTTTACTGTGGTGGCCACAGACTCTGGTGTCACCTAGCTAGATGGGCCCAGTGTGTCCAGATGCCGTTCCTCTTCCCTACTGGTGGCCGAGGACCCCTGGCTGACTCCTTGAGGAGGGGTAGCTGGATTGAGATGTTGGTCAGAGTGTTGGTGACCTCAGATGTCCCTGTCTCCTCCAGCTGTGGACCAGAGTGGGCTAGGCTCACCAGAATGTGACCGAGAGCCTACTCTTGAGCTAGATCCCACCAAGGTTCTGCGTTGGAGGGTGAGTGCTTGATGGGCTTTCTGTGGCGTTGTCCTCTGGTTCCTCATCCGAGGTGTTGCCAGACTGGAGATGAGGCCTGTTGATGCCATTGGCCACTTTCAAGAGCACCTATGAGAGAAAAGAGAGATAACCAATGCATGGCCGGTGACTAAAACAGACAGTGGACTCAGTCTGGTTATCTGAGAGATGAGCTGCTGCAGAATCCTCAGTTGGGTTCAGACACGGTTAAAGTCCTCTCTGGCCAGCTCGATGGCTCGATTCTCGAACTCTGCGAGGTCCTTGAAGTCAGCACTCCAGCCTCCATCTGGAGCCTCTCCCTTTTATTGCATATCAGTTTGTTCTGTGAAAAGGCAGATGGAGAGAATGTGAACAAGGCACTGCAGACAGGTGAGAGCGATGATATGCTTGACTTACCCTGGTAAACAGATCCTCTTCCTGCACTCGTTGGCCAGCCTCTCCTGTACCGCATTGGCACTGGCCATGGTTGCCCCCATCAGCCAAGCCATTTTGCTGGATCTCCTGCAGCCAGAATAAGGTGGAGGGCATGACGACAGGGCCTCAGCTGCATCAGGCAATCATACCAAAGAAGCATCCCTGAATTTGAAGAAGCTGCTGTCTTCTTGGTTTTGGGGGCCATGTCTTCAGTGGAGCAGGCTGCTGACATGGAGAAGGTTATATGTGGCTGGTCTTGCGATATCGTACTTGGAGGGAGGAAATGGTGAGCTAACAGCAGGCGATGTGGGCAAATCAGAGGCTGGATGTCACTTTCCTGATGTGTTTCTTGTGCATGGGTAATTAATGAGGTGGAAAATGGACAAAACAGCTGGAACACTCGCCACTGGCCGAAAGATTAAACACCATTTTTCACATCCACTCCTGCACTTCATGCAATGGGTGGAAAATCCCACCAATGTTTCCCATGTGGGGGAGACTAGAATTAGGGGGACACAGTTTTAACATGAATTAAGACTGAGATGAGGAGAATTCTTTTTTCTCAGAGGGTCATTTAGTCTGTAGAATTTTCTGCTTGAGAGAGCAGTGGAAGTTGGGTCATTGAATGTATTCAATGCAGAGTTAGAAAGGTTTTTAGCCAGTGAGGGAGTCAGTGGGGGTAGGATGGTGAGGGCGGTTGAGGGGCTGAGTGGCCTACTCCTGCTGCAAATTCTTGCGTTCTTCTGCGAAATAGATGCTATTTCCCCAAGTGTTCTCATAGATGACTTCGGCATCCAAGTTAAAAAGAGATTGACAAGGAAGAAGAAACATTACAGTAACATAGTAATCATTTCTGCTAATAAATTTAGTAGCCTTCAGACTTCATACACAAAGTCCATTGTCCATGCTCATTAACTGTGCTCAAATTTACATATTAATGATTGGTTTTCTATCTCATGTCAAATTCTCCAAAGATGTGTGGGTTAGGTGGATTGGCCAAGCTAAATTCTCCCTCAGTGTCAGGGAGATTGGCAGGGTAAATGGGAATAGGCCCTGTGTGGATTGTTGTTGATGTGGACTCGATAGGCTGAATGGCTTCTTTCTGCACTGTGTGATATATTGTAAAATATTTGCAGTTAATAGTCAGTCCCAAGCCATTAAATCAAAGTATTATTTCATATCTCTGCAAATAACTCTTCAACCTTCACATTCTCAGAGTTAGCTCAGGATCTCAGCATCCCACAAGAGGATGATTCCTCTCAAAGATCTTCTCTGAGCAAGATCAAACAATCTCAGGGGTTCAGTAAAAGCAGCAACAGAATGGTCATAATTGACAGATGCTGATGTCTCCTCTCTGATTGCCCACCACCCCAGGCTAAAATGGCGGGGAGACTTTGCTGTAATGGAAGATCAGGCCTCATAGGTATCTTGTTAATTTGGATGTTCAGTATTCAAAGCAGCCAATCTGGCACACAGACCATTCTGATTGACATGTTGCTCAGCCAATGATTGCCCTTGTTCTATACAGCAGCAATCACTGGACAAGAATGATGTCCTTTTGTCATTACTCATGAGGTCTGTTGTGTTTCCATTCTGTCTCCACTTCAGACCTGGCTGGAGACTGCTGGAGCAAAATAAGGTAAAGTGCCAGTGCCTCACTTCAAACCCCAGAAGGCCACCATCTCCCTCAGTGGTTTGTGGCCTTGGGCTGAGCCCTTTCTGACCAGACCTTTGTGTAACCCTAGATCCAGCTTGCCTGTCAGTTGGTTTAT
Organism: Carcharhinus amblyrhynchos; assembly: GCF_965287045.1. Taxonomy (NCBI): domain Eukaryota; kingdom Metazoa; phylum Chordata; class Chondrichthyes; order Carcharhiniformes; family Carcharhinidae; genus Carcharhinus; species Carcharhinus amblyrhynchos. Next base: position 52,570,654 of record NC_137339.1, on the reverse strand, counting down.
AGAGTTCTTTTCACAACCTCACAAATATGTTTCTCTCAGGAGTCTCAGCTACAGTGAAGTACTTTTGTAATCAATGTTATTATGAAGGAAATTCTCATACCCGATTTGCACTTAGCGAGATTCTCAAACAGAAAGGATCAGATTTTGGGATTTGGATCAAAAGTGCGGCTATGAGGCATCATAATATTTCAAACTGGAACCTGCAGCAGAGACGCACACTCACCTGATAATGGCGTGTTCTAACAGGCAGCTGATTGTCATAGTGATGAGGAGTTTGTGTCACACACGTAATGTTTCCCAGAAATAAGAGTAGGCAGACAATGACATCAATTTGAGGGTGATGTTGTTCTGACACATTTAGACCAACAAGCTCTGATCTGTATCCGCTCTTAACCTTGCACAACTGACCACGTGAACAAGTATGATGAGGGGGGCAGTTAAAATCGGGAGGATGATCAGGGGCCTGGAAGCAGACACATGATTTCTCTTCCTGGCCTTGCCTATCCTTAATTGCATTGAGAATGTTTGATTTGATTTATTATTGTCACGTGTTTCACTATACAGTGAAAAGTATTGTTTCATGCGTGTTATACAAATAGAGCATACTGTTCATAGAAAAGGAAATGAGAGAATGCAGAATGTAATTACAGTCATAGCTAGGGTGTAGAGAAAGATCAACTTAATGCAAGGTAGTCTTCAAAAGTCTGATGAATGCAGGGAAGAAGCTGTTCTTGAGTCGGTTGGTTCGTAACCTTAGACTTTCGTATCTTTTTCCCAACAGAACAAGGTGAAAGAGAGAATGTCCAGGCTGCATCTGGTCGCTTTGCCAAGGCAGCGGGAAGTGTCGACAGAGTCAATGGATGGGAGGCTGGTTTATTTGATGGATTGAGCAACATTCACAACTTTTTTGTAGTTTCTTTCTGTTTCTGAATGTGGCAATTGGCCTTATTCTTTAACCATTGCAGTCCGCATGGTAGAGATACAGTCACTGAGCTGTTAAATTGGGAGTTCCAGGATTTTAAACCAGTGACAATGAAGGAACAGTGATATAATCCCAAGTCAGGATCGTGATTGGCTCAGGTTGACTTGGAGGCAAACTTGCAGGTAGTGGTAAAGACAAAATACTGCAGATGCTGGAATCTGAAACAAAAACAGAAAATGCCTGAAAATCTCTGCAGGTCTGATAGCACCTGTGGAGAGAGAATAGAGCCAATGCTTCAAGTCTGGATGTTTCCTGGATTGAAACGTTAACTCTATTCTCTTTCTACAGATGCTGTCAGACCGGTAGAGATTTTCCAGCATTTTCTGGTTTTTTTGCAGGTGGTGGTGGTGCCCATGTATCTGCTGCCCTTGCCCTTCTTGGTAATAGAGGTCATGGGTTTTGAAGGAGTCTTGGTGAGTTGCTGTGGATACTACATACTGCAATTATTGTATGCCAATGGTGAAGGGGATGAATGTTTAAGGTGACAGATGAGATGCCAATCAAATGAGATGTTTTGTCTTGGATGGTATTGAACTTCTAATGTTGTTGGAGCTGCACTCAGCCAGTGAAAATGGGGAGTTTTCCATCACACTCCTGACTTGTGTCATGTAAACAATGAAGAGGCTTTGGGGAGTCAGGGGATGAATCATTGCCACAGAATATCTAGCCTCTGTGCAGAGTCAGGAAAATGCATCACAACCCTGAATTATATATGGATATGCTTCACTTTTAAATAAAATTACTATTTTTTTAAAAATAGGGCTTCCAAGCAAACACTGGCTGAGTTTGCAAAGTATCATTAAGGTAGACAATCCTTAGGTTCCTGATGGGATACAGCCCAGAATAGTAAGAGTGGCAAGGGAGGAAATTGCTAGAGCCTTGAGAGAAATCTTTGTATCTTCACAGGCTACATGGGAGGTCCTAGAGGACTGGAGAATAGCCAATGTTGTTTCTTTGTTTAAGAAGGGTTGCAAGAATAATCCATGGTTTTACAGGCCGGTGAGCCTTATGTCAGTGGTAGGGAAATTATTAGAGAGGATTCTTCAAGACAGGGTTTATTCCCACTTGGAAATAAGTGGACGTATTAGTGAGAGGCAACATAGTTTTGTAAAGGGGCGGTCGTGTCTCACAGACTCGATCGTGTTTTTTGAGAAAGTGATGAAGATTCGTGATGAGGGTAGGGCAGTGGATGTTGTCTATGTGGACTTCAGTAAGGCCTTTGACAAGGTCCCTCATGGCAGACTGGTACAGAAGGTGAGGTTGTGTGGGATCAGGGGTGAGCTGGCAAGGTGGATACAAAAGTGGCTCGGTCATAGATCAGAACTCCCCACTCACCTGATGAAGGAGCAGCGCTCCGAAATCTAGTGGTGTTTGCTACCAAATAAACCTGTTGGACTTTAACCTGGAGTTGTGGGACTACTTACTCAGTTAAAGAAGACAGAGGGTAGCAGCGGAAAGGTACATTTCTGAATAGAGGGCTATGACAAGTTCCTCAGGGATCAGTGCTGGGGCCTTTTCTGTTTGTAATATATATAAATGATTTGGAGGAAAATGTAACTGGTTTGATTAGTAAGTTTGCAGATGACACAAAGGTTGGTTGATTTGCTGATAGCGATGAAGAACATCACAGGATACAGCAGGATATAGATCAGTTGGAGACTTGGGTGGAGAGATGGCAGATGGAGTTTAATCCAAACAAATGTGAGGTAATGCATTTTAGAAGGTCTAATACAGATAGGAAACAGTACATGGCAGAACCCTTAAGAGTATTGATAGGCAAAGGGACTGGGTGAAGAGGTACACAGGTCACTGAGAGTGGCAATGCAGGTGGAGAAGGTAGTCAAGAAGGCATATTCCATGCTTGCCTTCATCGGCCAGGATATTGAGTTTAAAAATTGGCAAGTCATGTTGCAACTTTATAGAACCTTAGTTAGGTTGCATTTGGAATATACAGTGTTCAATTCTGAAAGATGTAGAGGCTTTGGAGAGGGTACAGAAAAGATTTACCGGGATGTTGCCTGGTATGGAGGGCATTAGTTATGATAAGAGGTTGGAGAAACTTGGTTTGTTCTCACTGGGAGCGACAGAGGTAGAGGGGCGACCTGATAGAAGTCTACAAGATTATGAGAGGCACGCACAGAGTGGATAGTCAGAAGCTTTTCCCAGGGTGCAAGAGTCAATTACCAGGGGGCATAGGTTTAAGGTGCAAGGAGTAAGATTTAAAGAAGATGTGAGGTTATCCACTTGGTAGAAATAAGAATAGGAGGGATTATTATTTAGAGGACGAAAAGCTGCGGCATGCTACGGTGCAGAGGGAGCTGGGGGTCCTTGTGCACGAATCGCAAAAACCCAGTCTGCAGGTGCAGCAGGTGATCAAGAAGGCGAATGGAATGTTGGCCTTTACAGTGAGGGGGGTAGAATATAAAAGTAGGGAGGTCTCGCTGCAACTGTACAGGGCACTGGGATACTGTGTGCAGTTTTGGTCGCCACACTTGAAGAAGGATATATTGACCTTGGAGGGAGTGCAGAGAAGGTTCACCAGGCTGATACCGGAGATGAGGGGGTAAGCCTGTGAAGAGAGATTGAATAGACTGGGACTGTACTCGTTAGAGTTTAGAAGGCTGAGGGGGGATCTTATAGAGACGTATAAGATAATGAAGGGGATAGATAGGGTAGAAGTGGAGAGATTCTTCCCACTTAGAAAGGATAGCAGGGCTAGAGGGCACAGCCTCAAAATAAGGAGGGGCAGTTTAGATCGGAGTTGAGGAGGAACTTCTTCACTCAAAGGGTGGTGAACCTCTGGAATTTTCTGCCCATTGAAGTGGTGGAGGCTACCTCACTGAATATATTTAAGTCACATAAGAACATAAGAACATAAGAAATAGGAGCAGGAGTAGGCCATCTAGCCCTTCGAGCCTGCCCCGCCATTCAATAAGATCATGGCTGATCTGAAGTGGCTCAGTTCCACTTTCCCACTTTCTCCCCATAACCCTTAATTCCCTTGTCTATCAGAAACCTATCTACCCGTGACTTAAATATATTTAGCGAGGTAGCCTTCACCACTTCAACGGGCAGAGAATTCCAGAGATTCATCACCCTTTGAGCGAAGAAGTTCCTCCTCAACTCCGTTCTAAACTGCCCCCCCCTTATCTTGAGGCTGTGCCCTCTAGTGCTGCTGTCCTTTCTGAGTGGGAAGAAACTCTCTACCTCTACCCTATCCATCCCATTCATCATCTTATACGTCTCTATAAGATCCCCCCTCATCCTTCTAAACTCCAATGAGTACAAGCCCAGTCTATTCAGCCTCTCTTCATAGTTCAACCCCCTCAACTCTGGTATCAGCCTAGTGAACCTCCTCTGCACTCCGTCCAAGGCCAAAATATCCTTGCGTAAGTGCGGCGACCAAAACTGCACACAGTACTCCAGCTGCGGCCTCACCAGTGCCCTGTACAGTTGCAGGAAGACCTCCCTACTTTTATATTCTATGGGTCATATATTCTATGGGTTCACGGGTAGATAGATTTCTGATAGACAAGGGAATTAAGGGTTATGGGAAGAAAGCGGGAAAGTGGAACTGATCCACTTCAGATCGGCCATGATCTTGTTGAATGGCGGGGCAGGCTCAAAGGGCTAGATGGCCTACTCCTGCTCCTATTTCTTATGTTCTTATGAGATGTACGAGGCAGATTTTTTACACAGAGAGTAGTGGGTGTCTGGAACTAATTGCCAGGGGAGGTATGGGAAGTGGATATGGTAGTGACTTTTAAGGGGTATCTTGAAAAGTACATGAATAGGATGGGAATGAAGGGATATGATCCCCGGAAGGGTAGGGAATTTTAGTTAAGTCGGGTGCAGGCTGGGTAATTTTCTTTGTACTTTGTTATCCACTTGCTGGAATTCTTATATGGATTATACTCAGTCCCATGGGAGTCAGCAGAATGTTGCATCCTTTTTTCAGACAGAGTTACTTGAAAGGAAAAGATGCAATGCAAAAACTGAACTGTAATCCCTTGCAGGTATAATTGCCTGTGAAGAGGAAAAAGGAGACATATGTCAAGATGAGATGTGAAGGCTCAGTTAGGACACTTGAGAATTACACGTTAGCCGGGAAGGACCTAAAGAGAGAGCTAAGAAGAGCCAGGAGCGGACATGAGAAATCTTTGGCAGGTACGATCAAGGAACCCCTATAGGTATGTCAGGAATAAAAGAATGACTAGGGTAAGATTAGGGCCAGTCAAGATCAGTAGGGGGAAGTTGTGCATGGAGTCTGAAGAGATAAGGGAGGTGCTAAATGAATATTTTTCATTGGTATTCACACAGGAAAAAGACAATGTTATCAAGGAGAATACTGAGACACAGGCTATTAGACTAGATGGAATTGAGGTTCATTAGGAGGAGGTATGAAAATAGATAAATCCTCTGAAAAGATGGGATTTATCCTAGGATTCTCTGGGAGGCTAGGAAGGAGATTGCACAGCCTTTGGTTTTGATCTTTAGGTCGTCATTGTTTACAAGAATAGTACCAGAAGACCGAAGGATAGCAAATGTTGTCCCTTTGTTCAAGAAGAGGAGTAGAGACAATCCTGGTAATTATAGACCAGTGAGCCTTACTTCTGTTGTGGGCAAAGTTTTGGAAAGGATTATAGAAGATAGGATTTATAATCATCTAGAAAGGAATAGTTTGTTTAGGGATAGTCAAATAGTTTTGTGAAGGTTAGGTCATGCCTCACAAACCTTATTGAGTTCTTTGAGAAGGTAACCAAAGAGGTGGATGAGGGTAAAGCAGTTGATGTGGTGTATATAGATTTCAGTAAAGCGTTTGATAAGGTTCCCCACGGTAAGCTATTGCACAAAATACGGAGGCATGTGAGTGAGGGTGATTTAGCGGTTTGGGTCAGAAATTGGCTAGCTGTCAGAAGACAGAGGGTGTGATTGATGGGAAATGTTCATCCTGGAGTTACAAGTAGTGTATCACAGGGATCTGTTTTGGGGCCACTGCTGTTTGTCATTTTTATAAATGATCTGGATGAGGGCATAGAAGGATGGGTTAGTAAATTTGCGGATGACACTAAAGTTGGTTGAGTTGTGAACAATGCAGAAGGATGTTGCAGGTTACAGAGGGACATAGATAAGCTGCAGAGCTGGGCTGAGAGGTGGGAAATGGAGTTTAATGCAGAAAAGTGTGAAGTGATTCACTTTGGAAGGAGTAACAGGAATATACAGTACTGGTCCACTCAAATTTCAGATCATTCTTGACTGCCAGGATGTTGATGAATTGACAATAATAGAAACATAGAAAATAGGAGCAGGAGTCAGCCATTCAGCCCTTCAAGCCTGCTCCGCCTTTCATTATTATGATCATGTTAGGTGATCATCCAACTCAGTAATCCTTTTCTGCTTTCCCCCCATATTCTTTGATACCTTTTGCCCCAAGAGCTATATTTAACTTCTTCTTGAAAACATTTAATGCTTTGGCCACAACTGCTTTCTTTGGTGGTGAATTCCACAGGTTCACCACTCTCTGGGTGAAGCAATTTCTCCTCAATTCAGGCCTAAATTATTTAACCCATATTCTTAGACAGTGACCCCTAGTTCTGGATTCTCCTGCCATCAGAAACATCTTTCCTGTATCAACCCTGTTTAGTCCTGTTGAGATTTTATACCTTTCTATGAGATTCCCTCCTCATTCTTCTAAACTATGATAATATCATCAAATGTTTGTTGTTAGATTTTCTCTTCTGAAAGATGGTCATTGCCTGGCACTTGGGCTAATAAGTGGTCAGTAATATTTGCACAACCCACATATGGATATTGTCCAAGACATATTGCATGCTGCTTCATTAGGAATAGAGGTGAAATCATGCGAACATCCTTATTTTTAACCTTATGGTGAATGGAAAATCTGTGATGAAGCAGCTGAAGACGGTTGAGCCTAGGATACTACCCTGAGGAACCACAGCAGTGATCTCCTAGGGCTGAGGCGATTATTTTCCATCATTAATCCCAATATTACCTACTGGTAGGGGATGGGGATACGGCTAAGGCATTGAATAACTTTTTTGTTTCTGTCTTCACGGAGGAGGACGTGAATAATTTGCCGGGTGTTAGTGATGGAAAGGTGGTAGGACTGGAGGGTCTTAACGACATTACTGTTACTGGAGAGGCGGTGCTCGACAGACTGGAGGGGCTGATTGTGGACAAGTCCCCAGGACCGGATGGAATGCATCCGAGGGTTCTGAAAGAAATGGCGGAGGTGATAGTGGATGCCTTGGTGGTTATTTTCCAGACGTCGCTGGATTCCGGGGAAGTGCCGGAAGATTGGAAAATGGCTAATGTTACGCCGTTGTTTAAGAAGGGTGCCAGGCAAGTGGCGGGGAATTATAGGCCAGTTAGTTTAACGTCTGTGGTAGGTAAAATGTTAGAATCCGTCATTAAGGAGGAAATTGCGAGGCATCTTGAAGGGAATTGCTTGATAGAGCAGACGCAGCACGGTTTCATTAAAGGGAAGTCGTGTCTGACAAATTTACTGGAGTTCTATGAGGATGTGTCTAGGGCGATGGATAGAGGAGAGCGGTGGATGTGGTCTTTCTGGATTTTCAGAAGGCGTTTGACAAAGTACCTCACAAGAGGTTATTGCAGAAGGTCGAGGGACATGGAGTTGGGGGTAGGGTGTTAGCGTGGATAGAGGATTGGCTGTCAGATAGGAGGCAGAGAGTGGGGGTCAACGGGTGCTATTCGGATTGGCGGATGGTGACTAGTGGAGTGCCCCAGGGGTCGGTGCTGGGGCCTCAGCTATTTACCATTTATATAGATGATCTGGAGGAGGGAACCGAGTGCAGGGTGTCGAAATTTGCTGATGACACCAAGATTGGGGGGACGGCAAATTGTGCGGAGGGTGTGGAGAGTCTGCAGAAGGATCTAGATAGGCTGGGCGAATGGGCCAGGAAATGGCAAATGGAATTTAATGTTGGCAAGTGTGAGGTGGTCCACTTTGGTAGGAATAATGGTAGGAAGGACTATTACTTACGTGGTGAAAAACTGCAGCAGGCGACGGTGCAGAGGGACCTCGGGGTCCTTGTGCATGAGTCGCAAAAACCCAGCCTGCAGGTGCAGCAGGTGATCAGGAAGGCGAATGGGATGCTGGCCTTCATAGCGAGGGGGATTGAATATAAAAATAGGGAGGTCTTGCTGCAGCTGTATAGGGCATTGGTGAGGCCGCAGCTGGAGTACTGTGTGCAGTTTTGGGCGCCGCACCTGCGCAAAGATATTTTGGCCTTGGAGGGAGTGCAGAGGAGGTTTACTAGGCTGATACCGGAGTTGAGGGGGTTGAGCTATGAGGAGAGGCTGAATAAACTAGGCTTGTACTCTAACGAAGAATGAGGGGAGATCTCATTGAGACGTATAAGATGATGAATGGGATGGATAGGATAGAGGTGGAGAGACTCTTCCCGCTCAAAAAAGACAGTAGGACTAGGGGGCACAGCCTCAGGATAAAGGGGGGGGGGGGCGGTTTAGAACGGAGTTGAGGAGGAACTTCTTCACTCGAAGGGTGGTGAATCTCTGGAATTCTCTGCCCGTTGAAGTGGTGGAGGCTACCTCACTGAATATTTTTAAGATGCGGGTTGATGGGTTTTTAATAAGAGAGAGGATTAAGGGTTATGGGGAGAGGGCGGGAATGTGGAACTGAGCCACGACAGATCAGCCATGATCTTATTGAATGGCGGGGCAGGCTCGAAGGGCTAGATGGCCTACTCCTGCTCCTATTTCTTATGTTCTTATGTTCCAATATCAAAGAAAGATTTGAATCAAGTTTGTTGGTGAGCTCATTAGTTGAGTTTGTACATTGGTTTTGTGCATTTGTTTTGTGTCAAGATTGTCAGTGGATTAGAAACCTGGCTCCTAAACATACTGCCCCTTGGGGGTTGTAATTGATATCTCTGTAGAGTTACCAGAAGTCTCAGCTCTGGTGAAGCTTGCAATCTGTTTGATGGCCATCCAGATCTCATCCAGAAGGGATGTCTGCTGATTTTAGATATCTTTAGTTAGAGTGTCCTGAAGCAATGACTGAAACAATTAAATATTGAGAATGGTGAGACGGGCTCTCTGTAGTGTGATGTGACACCGTGGTGAGTATATGTGTGAAACCTCTAAATCAGGAACTCTTGTTCTTCGGTGGAATTGCTTCCACATATCCACTTATACAGCATCAGCTGTATTGACTGTTGTGTGTTAAGAGCTGTGTGCTCATTGTCAAACAAGATAATAATTTAACAAGGCCAAATCAGGAAGCTGCATGCCAAAAGCATTTGCACTTGTTTCCATGTGTCTCTCAGACAGCTGCTTCAGAAACACACCAATATTTCCAGGAAATGGCCATTTGGGAGCAGAGGCTATGGGGTGGGGGCTAATCCAAGCCCTGTTGTGATATGATTAGGTCACAGCCATAGAGCTTTGCAGCATGGATACAGGCCCTGCAACCCAACTTGTCCACGCCACTCTTTTTTTAAAACCCCTAAGCTAATCCCAATTGCCTGCATTTGGCCCATGTCCCTCTACACCTATCATATCCATGTAACTATCTGAATGCTTTTTAAAAGACAACATTTTACCTGCCTCTACCACTACCTCTGGCAGCTCGTTCCAGACGCTCACTACCCTTTGTGCGAAAAAATTGCTCCTCTGGACATTTTGTATCTTTTCCAACTCACCTTAAACCTATGCCCTCTAGTTTTAGACTCCCCTACTTTTGGGAAATATCGTGCAAACATCCTTATTTTTGACCTTATGGTGAATGGAAAATCTGTGATGAAGCAGCTGAAGATGGTTGAGCCTAGGATACTACCCTGAGGAACCCCAGCAGTGATCTCCTAGGGCTGAGACCCAGTCCCAGTCCCAGTCTATCCAGCCTCTCCTTATAACCCAAACCATCAAGTCCTGGTAGTATCCTAGTAAATCTTTTCTGCACTCTTTCTAATTTAATAATATTCTTTCTATAACAGGGTGACCAGAATTGCACACAATATTGTACAATAGTCTTGTACAACTTCAACAGGACATTCCAACTCCTGTATTCAATGTTCTGACCGATGAAACCAAGCACGCCGAATGCCTTCTTCACCACTCTGTCCACCTGTGACTCCACTTTCAAGGAGCTATGAACATATTACCCTAGGTCTCTTTTCTCTGTACCTCTCATCAATGCCATTAACTAAGTCCTGCTCTGGTTCAATTGACCAAAATGCATCACCTCACATTTATCTAAATTAAACTCCATCTGCCATTCGTCAGCCTACTGGCCCAATTGATCAAACTCCCGTTGCAATTGGAGATAACTTTCTTCACTGTCCACTATGCACCAATCCTAGTGTTATCTGCAAACTTACTAACCATGCCTCCTACATTCTTATCCAAATCATTAATATAAATGACAAATAACAGTGGACCCAGCACTGATCCCTGAGGCACTTTTCCTTTGCCCAAGGGTTTATGGCTTCGAGTTGGAATGGTTTAACCAGACATCAGGAAAGTGATGGGCTGTGGCACGCAGGGCAGAACTTCCCTGAATTGCTGAGTCACCTTTAGTTGTGTCTAGTGATTGACACCATCCTGTTTGCTCTCCACCCTGAGTAAAAGCAGCAGCTTTGAAAAGTCTAAAGTTTATTTACTAGTGTCACAAGTAAGGCTTACATTAACACTGCAATGAAGTTACTGTGAAATTCCCCTAGTCGCTACATTCCGGTGCCTGTTCGGGTCAATGCACCTAACCTACACGTCTTTCAGACTGTGGGAGGAAACTGGAGCACCCAGAGGAAACTCACGCAGACACAGGGGGAATGTGCAACTCCACACAGACAATGACCCAAACCAGGAATCAAACCCGGGTCCCTGGTGCTGTGAGACAGCAGCGCTAACCACCGTGCCACCATGCTGCCCAGTTCCTTTCTCAGAATTTCCAACCTGCTGAGACTGCTATGTTTTCCAAATTCAGGCTTAACCTTTCTCAACTTCTCAATTCTTGTATTATCATTCCCGCTCCCTATTCTTCAATGTTGTGGACTATGACCATTCATACAAATTATAGATAATAGTGGAATCCAACAGTAAGTAAATTTTTAAACACCATTATATGGGACAGTCCTTGAGTTATGAATAGTTGATGATGCATTGTGGCTATTGAAGTGGTTTTCAGTGTAGTTGGCTTCTGCTGGTGAACAGCTGATTCTTTGGTTCAGGTGCCCTGTTGTTTGATAGTTTAGCGCAGATTTCAGTTACTTTTTTCAGCTGCAACCCTCCTGCTGGCTTTCACAGAAAATGATACAGAGTTTTAGATATTCCTGCAAAAGCTACCTACCTTTGCAGGGGCCCTACTTTGGTTGCTGTGTTCTCTACAATGTGGCAAACTTCCAGCTGCTTTTCTTACAGCATACACACAGACTGACAGACAAACTGAACTGCACAGGCTGGTAGTAGGCAGGCTTTAATCCCCAGAGAGCAGGAGAAGGGCATATGGGCTTTTAAGCCTGCTCTGCCATTTATTATGATTGTAGCTGATCATCCAACTCAGTGACCTGTTTCCGCTTTCCTCGCCTTATCTTTTGATCACTTTAACCCCAAGAGCTAAACCTCCTTCATTATAATGCATGGCTTTCCTTGTATGTTCCCTTCTCCATGCTCTCAGGAAGGATGACATTAAATTCCTATAATGATGATCATGTTGGTTGGCCAATGACAGGATCAGGTCAGGGAGAGGTGGGAAATCCTGTGAGGAAACCACCAGGAATCCAGCCAAGCAAAGCTTCCGTCCTTACTGCCTTTCCCGGAGGCTAAACAGAAAAACTTTAATGAATCTTTCTTAAAGATGAAATCCTTAAAAGCATTGAGATTTACAGACATCATGGGGTAGTAACATAAAAAGCTTAAGACGTTAATTAAATTATGGATTCCTGCTAGGCATAAGCTGTGATTCAGCAGTAATACTCTTTAATACAGAGTGAGCAGCTGGATTAGATCCCATCCAAGACTCTAGGTTGACACTCCAGTGTGGTACCACAGGAGTGCTACACTGTCAGCTTTGATTTGACTTATTATTGTCACATGTATTGGTATACAGTGAAAAGCATTGTTTCTTGCATGCTATACAGACAAAACATACCATTCATAGAGTACATAGAGGAGGAGAGGGTGCAGAATGTAGTTATAAGTTACAGCGAGGGTGCAGGGAAAGATCAACTTAATATGACGTAGGTCCATTCAAAAACCTAAAGTTGGCAGCAGGGAAGAAGCTATTCTTTAAGCGGTTGGAATCTGATCTCAGATTTCTGTATCTTTTCCCAACAGAAGAAGATGGAAGAGAATATGTCCAGGGTATAGGACCTGTGATTATGCTGGCTGCTTTTCCAAGGCAGCAGGAAGTGTAGATGGAGTTAATGGATGGGAGGCTGGTTTACATGATGGACTGGGTTACATTCACAACCCTTTGAAATTTCTTGCAGTGCATCTGTAAAAAAATTGGTGAGACTCATAGCGGACATGCTGAATTTCCTTAGCCTCCTGAGAAAGTAGAGGTGTTGGTGGGCTTAACTATAGATTGCTGTGGAGGGACCAGGACAGGTTGTTGGTGATCTGGACACCTAGAAACTTGAAGCTGTCGGCCATTTTTACTTCATCCCCATTGATGTAGACAGGCGCATGTCCTCCACTACGCTTCCTGAAGTCGATGACTATCTCCTTCATTTTACTGACATGGAGGGAAAGATTTTTGTTGTTGCACCTTTTCACCAGATTCTCCACCTCTTTTCTGTACTCAGTCTCATCATGATTTCAGGTCCGACTACTACAGTGGTATCATTAGAAAACTTGAAAATGGAGTTGGAGTGGAATTTGGCCACACACGTATATGCAGGAGTGCTGCACTGTCAGTGTTGCCAACTTTCAGATGGCTCATTAAAACACCTACCCCATCAAGTGGACAGCAAAGTTCTGAGCTTCGGCGGGGTCCTCCCCAGTTTCCTGGTCAATATTTAATCAACGTCACAAAAACAGAATCTCTGGTTATTATCTCCTTGTGGTTTGTCCTAGCTGTACACAATTTGGCTGCTGCATTCCATACATTGTAACAGTAACAAAGCGTATTACAGTATCCTAGACGACGTAAATGCAAATTCTTTCTGTAGTTATGAACCAATTACGATTTTTTTTAAAGGCCAATTGTTAAAACACTCACAATGACTTAACTGGAATAGTGAAACCTGCAGCAATGAATCAATTGCATGATGGGATATCCCTGGATATCTTGGTTTCAAGATGGTCTTTCTGATCACAGTGGAGGAAAGTACAAACAATAGCTGTGTTTTTTTTAAGGATTTAAGCAAAAACATTTCAATTTTTTTTGTTTCTTCAGATAACGTCTGAACATCAAAACATTAGAATTCTATTGATTTGATTGCAGCAAATAGCCCAATGATAGTTTAAAGATTCCAAAAGGGAATTGTCAAAGGTGACCCAGGCAAATTTTCACAAAGTCAAATCATTCAAATCAAAGGGATGGAAGTTAAAACTGATAGAATAAGCGTAACAAAGGATATTAGGAACTCCACTTTAAAAACAACAGGGGCCTGATTTTACTTCTGTGCACCTGGATGGGTTAGACTGGGTTAAAGACTGGTCCCGAGAAGATGGCTATGGTTTAAATGAACAGCGCCCCTGCCTCAGGAGGTGCAAGTTGCACTTCAGAAACTTCAGTGCAACATCTATGCTGATACTCCAGCACTGAGGGAGTGCTGTAGCACTGGAGATCTTTGCTGCAAAGCTTGACTCCATTCTGCCTGTGGCTTTGGTGGTATGGGTACTATTTTGGTACCAAAATGATGTCTGCACTCTAGTCTCACACAGTGTTAGGATCTCAAGCTGGAAGTATGCAGGATAGGCAGATCTTGACATCAGTCAATAGAGTCATAGTGGTTTACAGAATGGAGACAGGCCCTTACTTGTCCATACTACCCAGTTTTTACTAATAAGCTAGTCCTATTTGCCCTGTTTGGTCCATATCCCTCTATACCAATCTTACCCACATAACTGTCTAAATGCTTTTTAAAAGACAAAATTGTACCCACCTATACCACTATCTCTGGCAGCTTGTTCCAGACACTCACCACCCTCTGAGTGAAAAAACTGCCCTTCTGGCAGTTTTTCTCTCCCTCTCACCTTAAATCAATGCCCTCAAGGTTTTGACTCCCCCACCTTTGGGAAAAGATGTTGACGATCTATCTTATCTATGCCCCTCATTATTTTATAGACCTCCATAAGATCATCCCTAAGCCTCCTATGCTCTAGGGAAATAAATTCCCTGTCAGTCCAGCCCCTCCTTATAACTCAAACCATCAAGTCCCAATCACATCCAAGTAAATCTTCTCTGCTTTCTTTCTAGTTTAATTTTATTCTTTCTATAATAGGGTGACCAGAACTGTATACAGTATTCCAAGTGTGGTCTTATCAATGTCTTGTACAACTTCAACAAGACATCCCAACTCTTGTATTCAACATTCTGACAATGAAACCAATCATACCAAATGCCTTCTTCATCACCCTGTCCACCTGTGACTCTACTTTCAAGGAGCTATGAACTCTACTATGGCGAGATCCTAAATGAATATTCCTCATCAGTATTTACAGATACCACTGGATATCTTTGTTTTATGACTCTCCACAATGCCCTATCATTAACTGAATAAGCCCTACCCTGGTTCAATCTACCAAAGTGCATCACTTCGCATTTATCTAAGTTAAACTCCATCTGTCATTCATCAGCCCATTGGCCCAGCTGATCAAGATCCCGTTGCAATCCTCGATAAACTTCTTCACTGTCCACTATGTCACTTGGTTTTATCTGCAAACTTACTAAACATGTCTCCTAAATTTGCATCCAAATCATTAATATAAATGATAAATAACAGTGGACCCAATGCTGATTCCTGAGGTACACTGTAATAACTCCACAGAGGTGAAAGACCCGTCACCAAGTTACTTTACTTACACCATATATCTGTATAGATCCAGGTCTCCAGTTGCTCCCTGCTGAATGCAGGCTGGGAGACTGACACACCTGCTTTATACAGGGAGCGTGAGGCTCCCTGATTTAGCTATCAATTTAGGACTCATCACGTATCTCTTCTGAATACCAAACAAATGAACTAATTCAAATTAACTTAAGGACAAATTAAAAGGAGCAGTTCCCCAAAAAGAGGGGGAACACCCCAAACAAAAAATAAAGTTGAAAGAAAACTTAAAACATTAAATCATAATGTGATTATCGAGGTTTATAATAACCCTAATCCCTGCGATGCCCAGCGAATGCCAAAGGTGTCAACTGCACCAGTGGACACCGCATGCTCCCTCTCCAGAGGCAACTGGTTGTGAATGTAGCCACGGTAGAGGGGCAGACAGTCAGGACGGATGACCCCGCCGATCGTCCGCTGCCTGGACCTATTAGGGCTCATCAGGTACTTCATACTCTAGCAAGCTAACCTCATTAACCCGGCTGAAGTCATCATACACACCGCTGGTCACAGCCTCCAGTTGAAAAACAACCCTCTACAACTATCAAGATGTCTTCTGTCATCAAGTCAATTTTGTATCCAATTGGCTACCTAACCCTGGATCCCATGAGATTCAACCTTATGCAATAATCTACCTTGTGGTACCCTGTCAAAGGCCTTGCTAAATTCCATGCAGACAATGTTGATTGCACTTCCCTCATTGACCTTCTTGGCTGCCCCTTCATGGAACTCAATCAAATTCGTGAGACATAATTTTCTACTCATAAAGTTATGCTGACTGTCCTAATCAGTCCTTGCCTCTCTAAATGCCTGTAGATCTTGTCTCTGAGAATACCTTCTAACAACTTACCCACAACAGATGTTAGGCTCACTAGCCTGTAGTTCCCAAGCTTTTCCCTATAGCCCTTCTTAAACAAAGGCGCAATATTTGCCATCCTCCAATCTTCTGGCACCTCACCTTAGCTGTTGATGATTCAGATATCTCTGCTAGGGAATGCTCAATTTCCTCCCTTATCTTCCACAATGTCCTGGGATACACTTCATCAGGTTCTGGGGATTTATCTACCTTGATGTGTTTTAAGACTTCCAGCAGCCCCTTCTCTGTAACATGTACACTCCTCAAGACACCACTCTTTATTTCCCCAAGTTCCCTAACGTCCATGCCTTTCTCAACAGTAAATACTGATGAGGAATATTCATTTAGGATCTCGCCCATCTCTTCTGGATTTGCACATATTGATGATCTTGTTGATCTTTAAGTGGCCCTATTCCCTCCGTAGTTACTCTTTTGCCCTTTATAGCTCTTTGGATTCTCCTTTGCCTTTCTGCCAAAGCAATTTCATGTCCTCTTTTTTGCCCTCCTGATTTCTCTCTAAACTCTAGTCCACCTCCTCTATCCTCTTCAAAGAATCCACTTGATCCCAGCTGTCTGTGAATGTCATATGCCTCCTTTGTTTTCTTGACCAGGGCCTCAATATCCCGAGACATCCAGGATTCCCTACTTCTACCAGCCTTGCCCTTACTCTAAAAGGAATGTGCTTACCCTGAACCCTTACCCTAACACACTTTTGAAAGCCTCCCACTTATCAGATGTTCTTTTGCCTGCCAACAGACTCTCCCAATCAACTTTTGAAAGTTCCTGTCTAATACCATCAAAATTGGCCTTGCTCCAATTTAGAATTTTAACTTTTGGGCCAGACCTATCATTCTGATGTGATGCCATCATGTCAGTTTTAACTTTGCTGCTTTGCGCTCCCCACATGCCCCAATCAATGCGAACCCATGATCCTTTCCAGCCCTGAACCCCTCATGCCCCTTATGTCAATCTATGCACCTCCATCCATCCCCACCTTGGCCCATGTCAACTCATGTCAACACATGTCCCCACTTGTCACCTTTTCCTTTTACCACCTAGCCTGCCAATTCACCTTGAACAATTCCCTGTCACTTTTCACAATTCCTTGACAGTTCTTCAACAGTTCAAGTAAGTTTATGTGCAAAAAATGCATAATCATTTTTAATAATCCCAATGGATAATTTACTTCTACTAAAGAGTGCCTTACCTCTCCCAAAAAAAGATACTGTGGCAATCCAAATAAATCCATCAAGTTCAAACCTCCTCCACCTCCTCTAACCTGCTCTAATTTACACACTCTGGGTTTCACATTCCTGATAAAATTCCACTTTAGTGGTGCATCTGATGATTTTAAAAAGCCAGCTGTCAGCGAATTGCTCAATGAAGCACCCCCACCCCCCCCAACCCCACCCCCAACCTCCCCATCCCTCACTAGGAAATTCCAGGTTTGGGGAAGAGGGAGTGAGAATTACAAATTTCAGTCATTGCCTCGATTTTCACCACAATGAAGATCCTTTCCATCATGGTGAAAATCTAGGCCACAGAATGAAACCAGAACGAGGTTCTGTCACCCTGCTCTTGGGTGTAAAGTGTACTGTATTTGAACTAACATTCAGAGAGAGACGGCCACAAGGGCAACAGCTTTACCCCCATCTCTCTTTTCCTGAAACTTCTCATCAAAGTTGAAATACTTGTGATTTGAAAACCCATCAGAAGAGCTCATTGCTGAAAACTGAGCTATTAAAATTGATCCACTGTCCCCAAGAGAAAAGAGAATCAAACAATGATGATGCTGTGGTGAGAAACCCAAGCATCAACAGCTCCAGTGGAAAGTGACCGTTCATCCACACATTTCATGAATAATTCTTTTTCCTGGTTTTACAAAGATCTGACACTCTGCAGAGATCTATTTCTTTTTTGTTGACTGCTTACTGGGTTGTGTGTGTTGTTTTTGCATTAGTGGATGATAGGGCATATTTGCACATTTTGAACATTTTGTTAATTTCTGCCTCTTTACTCAACTGAGTTTTAGCAAAACACCTAAAACACTAGTTGTTGAATTACAAAGCCTGGTTGACTTATTTCTTACACCGAGCTACACATAACTCAGTATATATATATATTGAATTGAATTGATATCGCTTACTTTTTATATTTAAACTGTTATAAGCACCCAGGAGTGGGACAAAGAGACCAGCAGGTCACCCTTTCTAACCTGGTTGCATCACCATACTTGGCACATCATGCAGTTGAATAGCCAGAATCCAGGCAGCAGTCATGAGGCTTGAATTCTGTAATAAAAACAGAAAATGCTGGATAAACTCAGCAGGTCTGGCAGCATCTGTGGAGAGAAACAGAGTTCACGTTTTCAGATCTAAATGATCCTTCAACAGATCTAAACTCTAGACCATTCTGCTACTCCCCCAAGCTTTCAGTTATCTGGTCAAACCGGGGCTGAATGTTGGAAAGCAAGGGCTGACCACTTGGCTCATGACTCTGTTTCATAACATAATCGCACATGGTCAGTTTGCATATTGTGGAAACAAGAACTTTCATCAAGCACACTGCTGGGTTGATTAAGTAATTCTTCTTCTGCCCGGAGAAGTTCTCCTGTTTTATTCTTTCATGGGATGTGGCCAACATTGACTGGAACCACTTTTATTGCCCATCCCTCATTGCCTCTTGATCTGACAGCCTTGCTGGGCCATTTCAAGCAATTAAGAATCAACCTCATTGCTGTGGGTCTGGAGTCACATGTAGACCAGATTGGGTAGGGACGGCAGATTTCCTTCCCTAAAGGACAGTTTTTAATGATAATCAGTTAAAGTTTTACGGTCAACATTACTGAAACAAACTTCCAATTTCAGATTTATTAATTAAGTTTAAATTTCATCAACAGCCTTAATAGGATTTGAATCCATGTCCCAGTGTATTAGTTTGGGCTTCTAGATTACATTACCATTACACCACTGACCCTCCTATTCACCAGCGTATACGTCTCAGTTCCTGGTGGTTTGCTATATTCTGCACAAACCCATCATGAGCGCACAGGTCTTGTCGTGAGACACATAGTCAGCAGCTGAGGAGCAGGAGGAGGAGGACGCCAACTGCAGTCAAACAGGGAATGGGTGACCACTGATCAGAAGAAGGGGCAGGCAGGTAATCAAGAAAACCCCTGGATGCCCCTGACTCCAAAACCTTTAATGAATTGGTGGACTTGGTTTAAAGCTATAATGACCCAAAACTTTCCATAATACTCCTGTGATACTGCTTTAACATGCCAGGACAAATCCCTAGGAATCTGTCATCAAATCTCTGACTAGGCTGCAAAAACTACCTGAGCACTGTGAACTTGGGCCACCCGCTAACGTCATGTTGCGAGATAGGCTGGTCTATGGAATTAACAAATTGTTGGCAGACCCAATTTGGATCTAAATAAGGTCATTCAGATAGCTCTATCATTGGACAATGCAGAGAAAGGAACTTAGTAACATCAGGAGACGTCAGACAGTAGTGTCCTTCGATTGTGGGGAAGAGCTCATGCAACATCCATTCCTCAACTGAGGATGATGGGATCAGTAAAATATCCCAGCATCCTGATAGTGGTGTAGCCCAAGTCACATCGCCAGCCAGCCAAGGGAAGTCAGAGACAGCTTTCAGACTCCTAGTGCGCATATTTCAGAAGATTGTAGATGTCAGACGATGAACTATTGCAACCACAACCAAGGCAAAAATATAGGGACAGCCAAAACGGATGCTATTTGGAAAAAAGGCCAAGGACAGTACAGACTATGGTTGTGGGCAGGTATGCCCACAACCAGGAACAATGCAATTAAATCACATCTCCACACCAATGTTTGCTCCCATAATGGAGGAGTTGTTAGTGAATGGCCACCCAATAAAAATTGAAGTGGATATAGGGCTGTAGTCTCTGTTATCGGGAAGCAGGTTTCCTAGGGGCCAAATATTTTCAAAGCTGGACATGAGCCATGTGTATCTCCGATTTACTTTTGGGAAGGATCATCTAATTTATGTAACAATTAATGCACAAAGACCCATACTAGTACATTCACCTACCAATCAGGATCTCGCCTGCAAGCACCATTTCTCAATGGGTCTTGGAGAACATACTCCATGGGTTACCTTAGGTAGCAATGTAATTGGAGGATGCACAAGAAATTCAGAACGCAAATACCTAGCGAAACTGGAAGAGGTCTTATGCCAATTCTCAGAGGTCAGGGTACACTTGAAAAGGGAAAATGTGTCTTCCAAGCAATTTGGGCTAACAGGCGGCTGGCAAGAGCTTTCATTTGGTGGAGGACAATGTGAGGGCTATTAAGGAGGCACCGACTCCAAGGAACCCCACGGAATTGAAATCCTTCCTGGGGTTGGTGAATTATTACGGGAAGTTTATTCTGAATTTCATTTCTTTACTGGCTCCCTTGCATGCTCTACTACGGAAACATCAAGGATGGTCTTGGGGAGATGCCACAGTTGGAGGCTGTTATCAGCATTAAACAACAACTTTTGTCCTCTAATTATTAAGATCAATGAACAGGCCCTTCACTCACCAAGTCTGTGCCATCACAGATGGCCCTCTAATATTTTCTTGCCTCTGTGGTCCATATCCATCTATTCCCTGCCTATTCATGTATCAATCCAGATGCCTCTTGAATGTTGTTACAGCATCTGCTTCCGCCGCCACCTCCGGAAGTTCATTCGAGGCATTCGCCAGCCTCTTACATCTCTTTTAAACTTTTCCCTTCTCACTTTCAAACTATGCCCCCAAGTAAGTGACTGTTCGACTCTGGGAAAAAGATTGACTGTGCACTCTAGCCAAGCCTGTCATAATCTTATAAATCTCTAACAGGTACCCCCTCATTCTCCGACGCTGTAGTGAAAACAATCCAAGTTTATTCAACCTTTCTTCATAGTCTCTATCCTCCAAACCAAACAACATCCTGGAAAATCTTTTCTGCACTCTTTCCAATGCATCAACATCCTTCTGGTAGTGTGGTGATCAGATTTGTATGCAATACTCCAAATGCAGCCAAACCAAAGTCTTATACAGCTGCAACATGATTTTCCAATTCCTATACCCAATGTCTCGACCAATGAAAGCCTGCATGCCATACACTTTCTTGAGTACCTTGACCACCTGAGTTGCCATCTTCAGGGAACTGTGGATTTGCACACCTAGATCCCTCTGTATGCTAATATTTCTAAGGACTCTACCATTTAGTGGCGCAGTGACAAAATGGTTGGCACTGCTGCCTAACAACGCCCAGGTTCAATTCCCGGCTTGGGTCACTGTCTGTGTGTTTGCACATTTTCTCCCCGTGTCTGCATGGGTTTCCTCCAGGTATTCTGCTTTCCTCTCAGAGTCCAAAGATGTGTGGGGTAGGTTGATTGGCCATGCTAAATTGACTCTAGTTTTGGGGGTATTAGCAGGATAAATATGTGGGGTTAAGGGGAAGGGTGGAATTGTTGTTGGCGCAGGCTTGAAGGGCTGAATGGCCTCCTTCTATGCTGTAGGGATTTTATGATTTACTGTATACTTTCCTGCTGCAGTTGAGCTTCCAAATTGCATTACCTCACATTTGTCCAGGTTAAGTTCTATCTGCCATTTTTCGGCCCAGGCCTACAGCCGATTTTTATCCTGCTGTATCCTCTGACAACCCTCCTCACTATCTGCTACTCCCCCAATTTTTGTATTATCTGGAAATTTACTAATTAGATCACCTACATTTTCCTCCAAATTTTAAATATTACAAACAACAGAAAGCCTAGCACTGATCCTTGTGAAACATGGCTTGTCACAGACATCCAGTTAGGAAAGTACCTTTCCACTGCTACTCTCTGCTTTCTATGCCCAAGCCAGTTTTGTATCCATTTTATCAGCTCACCTCATAACTCATATGACTTCATCTTCTATATCAGTCTGCCATATTGGCCCATTTGACCCGAAAAAAGGGCCTTATCTTAATATACAAAGCCTCCCCTTGTGGGGTTAGGTGGTACCAGCACATCATTAGAGAGATGGTACAGAGAAGCTTATTGTGCATGTGTCTAAGACTCATTCAGATGATGAATGGAGGTATTCCCAGATTAAGAAAGAGTTGTCTTTGGTGTTAAAAAATTCCATCAATATGTCTACGATAAACGCTTCATCATAGTAACTGATCATAAACCATTGCTGAGACTTTTTAAAGAAGACAAGGCAATACTCGTCTCTGCCTCTGTTTGGATACAGCATTGTGCTTTGTTACTGGCAGCTTATGAATATCTCCTAGAGCACTGTGCAGGACCCTAATACCAATGCACTGAATCATCTGCCATTGCCCATAAGCCTGACTTCATTAATATCTGTGGAAGAGGTTGTGATGACCCTCAATTTTCTGGACAGCTTGTCGGTGTCTGCAAGACAAATCAAGACCTGGAAACAAAAAAGACCCAGTCCTATCTAAATTAGAAAATATAATATTTCTTGGGAGAATTCAGGGATCAATCCTCAGATGAAATGAAGCCGCACTGGATGAAGAAAGACAAACTGAGTGTTAATGATGGCATCATCCTCTAGGGTTCCTG
Organism: Carcharhinus amblyrhynchos; assembly: GCF_965287045.1. NCBI lineage: Eukaryota > Metazoa > Chordata > Chondrichthyes > Carcharhiniformes > Carcharhinidae > Carcharhinus > Carcharhinus amblyrhynchos. The sequence goes on along the minus strand of NC_137339.1, from coordinate 52,548,174 downwards.
CGTAATTATCCCTCATCAAAGGTGACGTCCGATACTTATGAAGTTATACCACAGCCACCCTGGGATTTCACAGATGAAAATGCCAGCCAGGAACTATGTATGGTGGCCCAGTCTTGATGCAGACATTACTGACGTGGTCAGACAGTCTGAGTTGTGCCAAGAGAATCAAAAACTGCCCCTCCCCCTATCCTCAATCCTGCAATATCCATGGGAGTGGCCTGATAGATCCTGGGTGTGAATGTGCTGGGACTTTTTTTGGGTTTCACCTTCTTAATTATGATTGACACGCACTCCAAATGGTTGGAGGTAAATCATGTGAGTTCCACACTTCCCAAACTACCATTGAGAAACTACAACAAAGCTTCTGCACACACAGGATTCCTGACATCCTGGTTTCTGACAATAGCACTGCCTTTACTAGCACTAAGTTTCATTCCTTCACGCTTTCCAATGAAATCAAGCACATTAGGACACCAACCTATCACCCCTAATCGAATGGGTTGGCTGAACAGGTGATGCAGACAGTTAAGCTCAGTATCAAGACCATAGAAACCAAACTGCTCAATTTTTATTCAACTACAGGACAACTGCAATTGTTTACGATTTACATAGATGATTTGGAGTTGGGACCAAGTGCAGTGTGTCAAAATTTGCAAATGACACTAAGATGAGTAGCACAGCAAAGTGCAGAGGATGCTGAAAGTCTGCAAAGGGATTTAGATAATTTAAATGTGTGGGTGAGGATCTGGAGTAAATTGTTGGTAAATGTGAGGTCATCCATTTTGGTAGGAATAACAGCAAAATGGGCTATTATTTAAATGGTAAAAAATTGAGCATGCTGCTGTGCAGAGGGACCTGGGTGTCCTTGTGCAAGAACCACAAGGAATTGTTTTGCAGGTGCAGCAGATAATTAAGAAGGCAAATGGAATTTTGTCCTTCATTGCTAGAGGGATGGAGTTTGAAAACAGCGAGATTATGTTGCAGCTGTACAAGGTGCTGGTGAGGCCACACCTGGAGTGCTGTCTCCTTACTTGAGAAAGGATATACTGGCACTGGAGGGGGTGCAAAGGAGATTCACTGGGGTTGATTTCGGAATTGGTTTATGAGGAGACACTGAGTAGGCTGGGGCTATACTCATTGGAATTCAGAATGAGGAGAGATCTTATAGAAACATATAAAATTATGAAGGGAATAGATTAGAAGCAAAAAAGTTGTTTCCACTGGCGGGTGAAACTAGAACTAGGGGGCATAGCCTCAAAATAAGGGGAAGCAGATTTAGGACTGAGTTGATGAAGAACTTCTTCACACACAGGGTTGTGAATCTGTGGAATTCCCTGCCCAGTGACGCAGTTGAGGCTACCTCATTGAATTTTTTAAGGCAAGGATAGATAAATTTTTGAACAGTAAAGGAATCAAGGGTTATGGTGAGCAGGTTGGTAAGTGGAGCTGAGTTCACAAAAAAACAACCATGATCTTATTGAATGGCAGAGCAGGCTCAAGGGGCCAGATGGCCTACTCCTGCTCCTAGATCTTTTGTTCTTATGAATGTTTTTAAGGCAAGGATAGATAGATTTTTGAACAGTAAAGAAATTGAGGGTTATGGTGAGCGGGCGGCTAAGTGGAACTGAGTCCACAAAAAGATCAACCATGATCTTACTGAATGGCGAAGCAGGCTTGAGTGGCCAGATGGCCTTCTCCTGCTTCTAGTCTTATGTTCTTACATAACCCCTCACACAAAGATTGGAATCAGAACATAAAACATAGAACAGTACAGCACAGGACAGGCCCTTCGGCCCTCAATGTTGTGCCGAGCTATGCCTAATCCAAGATCAAGCTATCCCACTCCCTATAGAGAAGAGGGTGGAGGGTGGAGTCCCAACAAGAGACTCAGAAGAAGAAACATGATTCTGTAAGGACAGAATGTTCAAATCCAGTCGATGTGAGGTACTTTGGGGATGGTCTCAGTGGCACCCCTAGGATCATAATGGAAAGAATGGGGCCCATGTCTGATAAGGTCCAATGCAGGACCATCTCAGGAGTAGGGAGCCTGTGCCAATGCAGGCCTGATCACCAGACATGGGGACGACCACTGCCAGCATCGAGTCTCAAATGGGAGTCAACTGCACACCTGTCCCTCCGGATAATGAGGACGCAAATTCTGAAATGAAAGCAGAAGAGACCGGCACCCCAACTGAAGCTAGACAGCAAGAGTGGTGAAGAAGGCATTCGGCATGCTTGGTTTCATCGATCAGAACACTGAATGCAGGAGTTGGGATGTCTTGTTGAAGTTGTACAAGACATTGGTAAGGCCACACTTGGAATACGGTGAGCAATTCTGGTCACCGTATTGTGAAAAGGATACTATTAAACTAGAAAGAGTGCAGAAAAGATTCACCAGGATGCTACCGGGACTTGATGGATTGAGTTATAAGGAGAGGCTGAATAGACTGAGACATTTTTTCTCTGGAGTGTAGGAGGCTGAGATCTATAAAATAATGTGGGACATAGACAAGGTAGAACATAGAACATAGAACATAGAACATTACAGCGCGGAACAGGCCCTTCGGCCCACAATGTTGCGCCGACCAGTCTTATTTTTAAAAAAAAACATTGACCCACTAATCTAAACCAATCCCTTTTTGTCCATAAACCTATCCACCAATCTCTTAAACGCCCCCAAACTAGGCGCATTTACAACTGCAGCAGGCAGGGCATTCCAGTCCCTCACCACCCTCTGGGTAAAGAACCTGCCCCTGACATCCGTCCTATATCTACCCCCCCTTAATTTAAAGCCATGCCCCCTCGTGCTAGCTTTCTCCATCCGAGGAAACAGGCTATCACCATCCACCCTATCTAAACCTCTAATCATCTTATATGTTTCTATTAGATCTATTTAGGTAGATAGTCAATACCTTTTCCCAAAGGCAGGGGAGTCTAAACCTTGAGGGCACAGATTTTAAGGTGAGAGGTGAAAGATACAAAAGTGTCCAGAGAGGCATTTTTTTTCACACAGAGGGTGGTGAGTGTCTGGAACAAGCTGCCAGAGGTAATAGTAGTGGCAGGTACAATTTTATCTTTCAAAAAGCATTTAGACAGTTACATGGGTACGATGGGTATAGAGCGATTTGGGCCAAATGTGGGCAATTGGGATTAGCTTAGGGGTTTTAAAAAAAATAAGGGCTGCATGGACAGTTGGGTCGAAGGGCCTGTTTCCATTTTGTAAAACTCTATGACTCTAAGAAGAATCTCATCAGTGGCGTTACGGTGTTCCTTTCAGAAGTGAAGGTCTCCAATCCACTTCACACCCAAAGAACAAAGACCAAAGAAAATTACAGCACAGGAACAGGTCTTTTGGCCCTCCAAGCCTACACCGACCATGCTGTCCAACAGAGCTAAACCCCTTACCATTCTGGGGACCATATCCTTCTATGCCCATCCTATTCATGTATTTGTCAAGACGCCCTTTTAAAGTCACTACCGTATCCACTTCCACTACCTCCCTTGGCAACGAGTTCCAGGCACCCACTACGCTCTGTATGAAAAATCTGCCTCATACATCTCCTTTAAACCTTGCCCCTTGTACTTTAAACCTATGCCCCCTAGTAATTGACTGTACCACCCTGTGAAAAAGCTTCTGACCATCCACTCTGTCCATGCCTCTCACTATCTTGAAGACTTCTATCAGGTCACCCCTCAACCTTTGTTTTCCAGTGAGAACAAACCAAGTTTCTCCAACCTCTCCTCATAGCTAATGGCCTCCATACCAGGCAACGTCCTGGTAAACCTCTTCTGTACCCTCTCCAAAGCCTCCACATTCTTCTGGTAGTGTGGCGACAAGAATTGAACACTATATTCCAAGTGCAGCCTAACTAAGGTTCTAAAAAGCTGCAACATGACTTGCCAATGTTTAAACTCAATGCCCTGACCGATGAAGGCAAGCATGCCGTATGCCTTCTTGACTACCTTCTCCACTTGTATTGCCACTTTCAGTGACTTGTGTACCTGTACACCCAGGTCTCTTTGCCTGACAATACTCTTAAGGGTTCTGCCATTTACTGTATATTTCCTATCTGTATTAGACCTTCCAAAATGCATTACCTTGCATTTGTCCAGATTAAACTCCATCTGCCATCTCTCCGCCCAAGTCTCCAATTGATCTATATCCTGCTGTATCCTCTGATGGTCCTCATCAGTATCAGCAAATCCACCAATCTTGGTGTCATCCGCAAACTTACTAATCAAACCAGTTACATTTCCTCCAAATCATTTATATGTATTGAACCAATATTTCTCTTCGGTGTTCACGCAGGGGGACATGAATATAGCTGAGGAGGACATTGGGTTGCAGGGGTGTAAAATAGACAGTATTACGGTTGATAAAGAGGATGTGCTGGAAATTCTTGAGGGGCTGAAAATAGATAAGTCCCCTGGTCCGGATGGGATCTACCCTAGGATTCTCTGGGAGGCTAGAGAGGTGATTGCAGAGCCTCTGGCTCAGATCTTCAGGTCGTCATTGGTCTCTGGTGTAGTTCCGGAGGATTGGAGGATAGCGAATGTTGTCCCATTGTTTAAGAAGGGGAACAGAGACTTTGCCGGGAATTATAGACCGGTGAGTCTTACTTCTGTTGTGGGCAAGGTTTTAGAAAAAATTATTAGGGATAGGATTTATAGTTATTTGGAATGTAATGAATTGATTAGAAATAGTCAGCATGGTTTTGTAGCGGGTAGGTCGTGCCTTACTAACCTTATTGAGTTTTTTGAGAAGGTGACCAAAGAGGTGGATGGGGGCAAGGCAGTTGACGTGGTATACATGGATTTTAGTAAGGCGTTCGATAAGGTTCACCATGGTAGGCTTCTGCAGAAAATGCAGATGTATGGGATTGTGGGTAATCTAGGAAGTTGGATCAGGAATTGGCTATCAGATAGGAGACAGAGGGTGGTGGTGGATGGTAAATATTCATCATGGAGTACAGTTACGAGTGGTGTGCCTCAGGGATCTGTTTTGGGGCCACTGTTGTTTGTAATTTTTATTAATGATCTGGATGAAGGTATAGTTGGGTGGATTAGTAAATTTGCTGATGACACCAAAGTTGGAGGTGTGGTAGATTGTGAGGAAGGGTGTCATAGTCTGCAGGAAGACTTAGATAGGTTGCAGAGCTGGGCCGAGAGGTGGCGGATGGAATTTAATGCGGAGAAGTGTGAGGTAATTCACTTTGGTAGGAGCAACAGATGTGTCGAGTATAGGGCTAACGGGAGGACTTTGAATAGTGTGGATGAACAGAGGGATCTAGGTGTGTGTGTACATAGATCCCTGAAACTTGGGAATCAAGTAGATAAGGTTGTTAAGAAGGCATATGGTGTCTTGGCGTTTATTGGTAGGGGGATTGAATTTAGGAGTCGCAGTGTAATGTTGCAACTGTACACTACTCTAGTGCGGCCGCACTTGGAGTACTGTGTGCAGTTCTGGTCCCCGCATTACAAGAAGGATGTGGAGGCGTTGGAGAGGGTGCAGAGGAGGTTTACTAGGATGTTGCCTGGTATGGTGGGGAGGTCCTATGAGGAGAGACTGAGGGATTTAGGGTTGTTTTCGTTGGAAAGAAGGCGGCTAAGAGGGGATCTTATTGAAACATATAAGATGATTAGAGGTTTAGATAGGGTGGATAGTGATAGCCTTTTTCCTCGGATGGAGAAAGCTAGCACGAGGGGGCATGGCTTTAAATTAAGGGGGGGTAGCTACAGGACGGATGTCAGGGGTAGGTTCTTTACCCAGCGGGTGGTGAGGGATTGGAATGCCCTGCCTGCTGCAGTTGTAAATGCGTCTAGTTTGGGGGCGTTTAAGAGATCTCTGGATAGGTTTATGGACGAAAAGGGATTGGTATAGGCTAGTGGGTCATTGTTTTTGTAACTGGTCGGCGCAACATCGTGGGCCGAAGGGCCTGTTCTGCGCTGTAATGTTCTATGTTCTATGTTCTATGTTCTATATATTACAAACAGCAAAGGTCCCAGCACTGATCCCTGAGGAACGTCACTTGTCACAGCCCTCCGTTCAGAAACGTCCTTTCCACTGCTACCCTCTGTCATCTTTCACCGAGCCAGTATTGTATCCACCTTGCCAGCTCACTTCTGATTCCATGTGACTTCACCTTCTGCACCAGTCTGCCTTGTCCATATAAACAATATCCACTTCCTTACCCTTATCAATCATAGGACATAAATAGGATGCAAGACTGGGCGGAGAAGTGGCAGATGGACTTCAACGCGGATAAATGTGTAGTGGTCCATTTTGGCAGGACCAATGGGATGAATGAATACACTATCAAGGGCAGGAGTCTTAGCAGTGTTGAAGAGCAGAAGGATCTTGGGGTCCGGGTCCACAGGACTCTTAAATCGGCCTTGCAGGTGGAGGATGTGGTCAAGAAGGCGTATGGTGTACTAGCCTTCATTAATTGAGGGATTGAGTTTAGGAGTCGGGAGGTAATGCTGCAACTTTATAAGACCCTTGTCAGACCCCACTTGGAGTACTGTGCGCAGTTCTGGTCGCCTCACTATAGGAAGGATGTGGAAGCTATTGAAAGGGTGCAGAGGAGATTTACAAGGATGTTGCCTGGATTGGGAGGCATGCCTTATGAAGATAGGTTGAGGGAGCTGGGACTCTTCTCCCTGGAGAGGCGTAGGTTGAGCGGCGACCTGATAGAGAGGTTTATAAGATGTTGAGAGGAATGGATAGGGTGGATTTTCAGAGGCTATTTCCCCAGGCTGAAATGGTCGCTATGAGAGGACACAGATTGAAGGTGCAGGGAAGCAAGTACAGAGGTGATGTTAGGGGTAAGTTTTTCACTCAGAGGGTGGTGAGTGAATGGAATCGGCTGCCGTCAGTGGTGGTGGAGGCGAACTCGCTGGGGTCTTTTAAAAGACTTCTGGATGAGTATATGGGATTTAATGGGATTGGGGGTTATAGACAGGTCTATGGATTGGTAGGTATTGATGTGATAGGTGCAACTTGTGGGCCGAAGGGCCTGTTTGTGCTGTAGTGTTCTATGTTCTATGTTCCATCTTTGTCACATCCTTGAAAAGCTCAATCAAGTTTGTGAGACACAATCTACTATTCTATGTTCTATGTTCTACTCGTCACAAAACCATGTTGTCTCTCACTAATACGTCCACTTATTTCCAAGTGGGAATAAATCCTGTCTCAAAGAATCCTCTCCAATAATTTCCCTATTACTGATGTAAGGCTCACTGGCCTGTAATTACCTAGATTATTATTGCTACCCTTCTTAAACAAAAGAACAACATTGGCTCTTCTCCAATCCTCTGGGACTCCCCTGTGGACATGATGTGGAGATGCCGGCATTGGACAGGGGTAAACACAGTAAGAAGTCTCACAACATCGGCTTAAATCCAACAGGTTTATTTAGTAGCAAAAGCTTTTGATTCTATAACCAAGCCAATTTTGTATCCATCTAGTCAGTCTACCCCAAAACACCTGTGATTTTAGTTCTTGTACCAGTCTGTCACATGGGACCTTGATGTGGATATGCCGGTGTTGTACTGGGGTAAACACAGTAAAAAGTCTGACAACACCAGGTTTTAGTCCAACCGATTTATTTGATAGTAAACTCACTAGCTTTCGAGGGGATTCCCTCTTCTTCAGGTGAATGTGACCTTGACATGGAACCTTGTCAAATGCCTTATTAAAGTCCAGATAAACTACATTCACACCCCTTCCCTCATCAATTATCTTTGTCACCTCTTCAAAAAACTGAATCAAGTTGGTGAGACATGACCTTTCCCATACAAAACTACACCGCTTGTGACTAACTAGTTCATTTTCTTCCAGATGTGTGTATATCCTGTCCTGCAATACCTTTCCCAAAAGCTTTCCCACCATGGCATCAGGCTTTCCGGCCTATAATTTCCTGGACTATCCCTGCTTCCTCTCTTAAGCAAGGAAACAACATTGGCTATTCTCCAGTCCACTGGAATCTCGCCTATGGTCAAAGAGGATGTAAAGATATCTGTTAAGGGCCAAGTTATTTCCTCCCGCAGTAACCTGGGATAGATCCCATCTGGCTCCAGGGACTTGTCTATCTTAATGAAATTTAGTATACTCAACACTTTCTCCTTTGATATATTGACATGTTCTACAGCGTTCATACACCTATCCCTGACCTCAACATCCATCATGTCCTTATCCTTGGCAAATACTGATACAGAAGATCTCACCACTTACTGTGGCTCCATGCATAACTTCCCTTCATTGTCCTTGAGTGGGCCTGCTCTTTCTCTTGCATAAAAAGCCTGCGTGAGTTTCATATTCATGACAACGATCTATTGATCCAGTCTTGGAAGTTCCAATTATGTCCCAGCTTTTTGGGGGATAGGATTTCCTATTTCCACCACTTTTCAGGAGGGATTTGCCAGCCCCAACACAAGCAGGTCATGGGTGTGACTGGAAAATTTTGAGAGCTCTTGACTGTTAACAGCTCTCCAGATTCCCCCATCCTGCCCAGGGCAATGCCCATCACCGTCAGGGCCAGGAAACATTGCCCTGTGTGGGAAAATATTTTACTCCTGGACAGCCTCGCACTCATTTTAGGATTATGCCCTCCTCCATCTTGGCTTCCACCATGGGAGGATATAGTTTCTACCCCATCAGTTCAAATACTTTGATCAAATCAGTCCTCAATTTTCAAGACCAACCCATTAATATGGAGATTATAATCCAGTTTTAATTTTCAGTTAACGCTTCAAAAAGAAGATTTATAACAATAGTATCCTTTTGGTTGATGCTGCCAGCCACATAACCTAGACACTCTTTCAGTCCACCATCCATGATAATCTGAGAGCTTCTTATGGGAATCAGGTCACGTATGGTATGCAGGGCTGGGGTGCAGGTTGTTCCTAAGGGGACAGCAGTCCTGGCACAATGTCCCAACCCCAATCTTCATCTATACTTGCACTTCCAGAGAGCTTGGGTTAACAACAATGTATCGCAACATTCAAACAAATCAAAAATGGACATTGAATCAGGTAAGGAAGTATCCAGACTTGTCAAAGAGATACAGTTTATGGAGTTTATTGGAGAACCAGAGAGGTGGGAGTGGAGGCGGGGGTAGTGGGGGTGTGGGGAGAGAGACAAAGTGGTTTCTGGAAGGAATTCCAGGGCTCAGGGCCCCGGGCAGCTCCTGGTCTCAGCCGCCAGGGGAATCGGGATGTGAAAGAAGTCAGAATTGGATGAGCACTGAGCTCTTGCAGTTCTCTTCAGCTCAGCCATTAAAGCCAGCAGCCTGCAGCAACTTAGAGTGAATAGATAATTTCTCATCAGCCCCATAAATACATTTAACTAAAAGCCCCTTGGCTGAGAGTTGGAAGCTTTAGGAGAGAAGGGGAGAAAACTTGAGTAAAATAATATAAGTAAGTCACTTTATGCTTCAGAGTGGGAGGAGAAGTTTAGTCAGATGTTCTCTAGTCCTGTGTTGCAAGGTAGGTGTTATAGAGGCAGACAGATAGGCTGTTCCAATGTTATTATGGGTGCCACTCCATGGTAACATAAAAAATGCCAGTACATGCCATAAGATGTAGGGGCAGAAGTGGGCTATTCAGTCCATCAATTCTGTTCCATCATTCAATGAGATCATAATTAATCTGATATGATAATCCTCAACTTTACTTTCCCACTTTATCCCCATAATCTTACACTGATTAGAAATTTATCTACCTCAGCCTTGAACATACTTAACATCCCAGGCTCTACAGCTGTCTGCTGTAAAGAATTGTCAGGCTGTTTAGATACTGTCTCCTACTCAGCCCAAGTGAATGTGTGTTGGTAAATGTGGCACAGGATGCTCGTATTGATACAATCAGCAGTGCATGTCTTTGTGCTCTCTGAGTGTTTTATAGTCTGAAACACCCTGCCTGTTAAGGATCTAAGCAAAAAAATTGATTGTATCAAATCTAGTGCAGATGTGGGGCTGGAGGATGGTCAGAAATTCGTAATTGCCCTTCCATTGTGGGGAAAGACACAGCTTGGTTTAACACAGGAGCTAAAAGACCAGGAGGTCCCAAGTCTGATTCCTATTCTGGGCTGAAACAGCCACACAGTTAGCCTCAATGCCCCTGAGAATAGCGAGGAGGAACCATGAGCCCAACATCACTGCTCTCCCCATCCCTTTCCCCACAACTCCTCTAATATCCCCCCCCTTCACCCCCCAAAACACTCCACCAAACCCCTGTTGGGAATTGCAAGTCCATCAGCTGGGTGCAGGCTGAGCTCTGATGTGACAGCCTCTGGAGTCGAACAGTCCGTCATTGCTCTAGGTTGAGGCTGAGGTAGGAAGGACGGCTGTCTGAGATTACAATGCCTGACCTTAAATAAAAACCAGTTTGCAGAAAGTGCCAGCACTGTCAGCACAAGGAGAGGCGAACAATCAGCAAACTTCAACACTCAAGAGTAATGTGATTATAAAATCCATAAGCATGAAGTAAAACCTTGGAAGCTGAAATGGTGCTTTCTGAAAACCATATTAAATGTGATGTAGAAGGGGCTGTCAATTCGTCATCATCCATTTCCACACCATTGCTGCAAGCCAGTTTCACCCACACTGATCTTTGGAAGACAGATGCTGAGTTTTGCTAGTATAATGCTCTTATGGGAAAACCCAAGGTCTGAAGCTAGACTTTGGCAGATTAGTATTAAATCACAATCACATAGCACCCTCAGCTCACTGGCCTACTCTGGCTTCAGTTCAGAATGCCTCCATTTTAAAATTATTTTTTAACAATGCTCTCGGCCTTTGATAGTGTTAATGAGATAAATACTTCAAAAGGAAAAACTTGCATATGTATGTTATTTATTTAAATTGAGATTAAGTGTACACTGGTGTGGGACACACTCATTAGTTAATGACTTAAGCACATGTACGAGCTCACTCTCTTTAGCATGGTGTGTGAGGTTTCCTGTATGCATTGCTGGTGCACATCTTTCGCTGCCTCATCCTTAGCCATGGTTCGGATATGCCTTAGTGTGTCTCACTGCTATCCAGCAGTGGAGGTCCCTGATGGAAGTCTCTCTATGCAGGAGCCCCCCCCTCTACACCATTGGGCAGTCGGGGTGGAGCATGCAGCAGTACCTTGAAACCACAGGATGCATTGGTTCACAGTCTCCCAAGGTGCCTGTGTTTTTTGTGGTTTTGTGAAGTCCGTGGACCAACTTAAGTTGTAATAGACTGAATTCCCTTTTGTATTATTTGAAAAATCTTTTTTACAGTTTTGTTTGCATTTCAGCCCCATGCTCCTTATCTATGGGCACCAAGTAGAGGGGATGGGCAAGGAGGGGAACCTCCTTGTGAACCTGCTACGGGGCCAAACTTGCCATCAACAGGTCCAGGCAGCAGGTGTTCAAGGGGATCATCCAGCCCAACTGTCTGCCCCTCTACTGAAGCTATTTAAACAACCAGAGAGGGAGTAAGCAGTATCTGCCAACACCATCTCGGCTTTCCGTACCCAGTGGGCACCATGGGAATTGAGGTGTCAACCCCTTTACGTTACATTTTGGTTTGGTGCTTTAAGTTTCCTTTTCCATTTGTTATTATTTGATGTAACGTCCCTTTTGGAGGCTGTTCTTCAGATTCACCCATTAGTTCGTTCATTTATTTCCATTGGCAAAAAGCTCATCTGTTTTACTGGTGCCCCTTTAGGAAAGGAAATCTGCCATTCTTACCTGGTCTGGCCCACATGTGACTCCAGAGCCAAAGCAATGTGGTTAACACTAAATGCCCACAGGGATGGGCAATAAATATTAGACCAGCCAGCAATGCCCACATTCCATGAAAGAGTTTTTAAAAATTGGTTTAACCAAAGTAGTATAAAGTTGTGGGTTGCAGAGTTATGAGCTATACATTTGTAAAGTTTTCCTTTGTGGATAATTCTAAAGTTGAGTAAAGATTACTTCTTCCTCACCAACGTACTGTCAACATCTAATAGCCACGGAGAAGAATGGGGACGGGGACTATAATAGCTCTTTCAAAAGCCAGCGCAGCATTTTGGGCTGATTAATATCTATCTGTGCTGTGTGATTCAAGTATAAAAGCAACATACTTCAGAATGAAATAAGAATCTTAAACAAAGCCAATGAGGTAGGTTTGAGGGGACCACAGGCTAAGGTTAGTTGAGTAAATAGACTGACTGATGTAACAATGGGGAAACATTTAAAGAAACAATTCAAAGTGTTCAACAAAAATCCAAAATTCAATTAAAAAAAACAAAAAACAAAAAACTCAACAAGTAAGAACTGACCAAGGCTCACTGTTGTCGTAGTATGAAATTTTTAAAAAACTTATAATTTTGCAAAGCATAGTTGTAGGCCTGAGAATTGGGAATATTTTTGAAAGCAGCAAAGGTCAATGAATATGTTAATTAAAAGTGGAGAAATGGAATGAGAGTAAACTATCAAGGAACAGCAAAGCAGATTATAGGAGTTTTTATAACTATATGAAAAAGGAGGAGGGTGGTTAAAGTAAACTTTGGTCCCTTAGAGGCAGAGATAGGAGAAATTATCACAGGGATTAAGGAAGTGGATTAAGGAAATCTTCACAATAGTGACATGAATCACACTGCAGAAATTAAAGGGTAACCAAGGTTTAATAAGAATGAGGAAATTGAAGCAATTAATAACAGCAGAGACAAAATATTGGAGAAACTTAAAGGTTTAAATGCCAACAATCTCCAAAATTTAAATTGTAGGGTTCTAAAAGAAGTAATGGATGACTGTTTATAATTTATCAAAGTTCTCTAGACTCTAGAATGGCCTCATGGATTGGAAGGTGACAAATATAACACCGCTAAACAAGAGACGCAGTAAACAAAGAGCTACGGCTTCCCTGACATCAGTCATTGGAAAAATGCTGGAATCTATTATTAAGGAAGTCTATTATTAAGATATATTTAAAAGTCATTGTACGTTCAGTAAAAGTGAACATGGTTTTACGAAATGGAAATTGAGTTTGATAAATTCATGAGAGCTTATTGAGCATGTAACTGGCAGGGTAGATGAAGAGTATAGGGCATAGTGGTATTACACTGGACTAATAAGCCAGGGTAAGGGTCTGGGGATCTGAGTGCAAATTCACCAAATGGTGAAATAGAAGTCTGGGATTAAAAGTCTAATGATGACCATAAAACTATTTTGTTGATGTTGTAAAAACCCATTTGGTTCATTAATGTTGTTTAGGAAAGGAAATCTGCCATCCTTACCTGGTCTGACCTATATGTGATTCTAGGCCCACAGCAATGGGGTTGACTTTTAAAATGAAATACACACAGGCTGTGATTCTTCCTGATGAATTCTAAGTGCAATCGTCAGTGGAACAATTGGTGTGTCTGGTGCTAAAAATGGTACTTGGGTTTCAACCACTTTAAAACTCAAAACAATGCTCATACTTGGATCATTCTGGGCCAAATGCCCCAAGCGTGTGAGGCTCACAAATAGGTGATCAGCTAGTCAGCCAACACTCAGAAATACTTCCTACTTTTCCTTCTCTTAGAATAACTGAAGGAAGAATAACCCAGTCTCACATTAATGCAGCAAGCATTTCATGTTAGATCTTTTATGAAACCAATCTTTTTGAGTTATAACTGTGGATTTACCTCTGACAGTCTCTACCACAGCAAGAACCCAGAAAAAAATCATTGAAGCCTGTAATTGAACTGCTCCCCAAAGGTTTAGTTCATAACAAGATTAATTAGATATTCCATACACTATCCATTTAAAATAGGTGATATAACTGATGTAAACCAATAGTTTTCCCCTTGACAACTGCATCTCACTGATTCTATTTTTCACATGTTCCCATGATAATAGAATGAGGTATAGTTCTGAAACTGTACCTACAGCAGCAGCATTGGGTGGCACAGTACATCAGGGTTTTGAGCTTGAAAGAAGTTTCAGAGCACCTGGGGCTCATTCAAGTTAGAAAGGCGGATCTCCCCAGTGAAACTGAATGCTAATGTCAATCAAAGTAGTTCAAAGTGCCCTGGTAACACAGGGGACTTCTGAAATTCACCAAGGACAATCCTTACAGCCCAATGGATGCTGCTGAGATTTTGAAGCCTTCCGGGGCATGTCTTATAATAAGACCAAGCCACTTCAAAGGTTTCGAAGAAAGCAGACAAAAATAAAGAAATTTATCAGAATGGTGTCCAAAATCACCATCCAGGGCAACAAGGAGAAGTCCAACCATGAGAGACGCATCAAGAGGAAGATCACCTGATGTCAAGCCCTATCCCTCAGCTCGAGCCCCACAAACTCCTGGAGGAATGTCCACCTCTCCCACAGCCTGGCAGAGGAGCCCATGAGCACAGTTGAAGGTAATACTTATCTTGACCCTTCCTCAGAGATTGTGGCACCTGGTTCCCCCTTTTCAAGACCAGCACTAATTATCACTCACTGGGACTAACTACGGGAGTGGGTGAGGGCATCCCAGGAGTCCACTGAAACAGGCTTCCAGCCACTAATTTAATTAAAATGTATTTAAATCAGTTCTATTCAGGTCCTCACCTGCTCCCTGGATAGAACCTGATCTGGCCAGAAGCAGACTCAACAGGTTTGACACTCAGTGAGAATTCCGATTTGGCCCTCTCGCCCGATTCAACAGGCCATCAGGAAACACAGCTGGGGCTAGTGGACTGGGAGAACGGTCCCCTCAGCTCAATTGCAATTAAGGGTGGGCAATAAATGCTAACCCAGCCCATGTACCCTGAATAAATGACAAAAAGGTATATTTGGATTTCCAACAGCATTGAATAAGGTGCCAGATAATACACAAGATAAGAACTCATGGAGTAGGGAATACATTAACATAGATTGAGGAACAAGTTAATGGACAGAAAACAAAGAACAGGGATAAATGAGGTAAAAGCAAAAGAGAATCCAAAGAGCTTTTACAAATATATAAAGAGCAAAAAAGTAACTGGGGAAAGAATAGGACCTCTTTAGGATCAACAAGGTCATCTACCTGTGGATCCACAAGAAATGGGTGAGATCCTAAATGATAATTTCTCATTAGTATTTACTGTTGAGAAAGGCATGGATGTTAGGGAACTTGGGGAAATAAATAGTGATATCTTGAGGAGTGTACATATAACAGAAAAGGAGGTGCTGGAAGACTCAAAATGCAGCAAGGTAGATAAATCCCCAGGACCTGATGAAGTATATCCCAGGACATTGTGGGAAGCTAGGGAGGAAATTGTGGGTCTCCTAGCAGAGATATTTGAATCATTGACAGCAACAGGTGCCTGAAGATTGAAGGGTGATAAATGTTGTTTAAGAAAGTTGGTTGTAAGCTGTTGTTTTTCAAAATGGAGGCCTGTGACCAGCTATGTGCCTTAGGGATTGGTGTTGGGTCCGCTGCTATTTGTCATTTATATTAATAATTTGGACTCAAATTTAGGAGGCATGGTTAGTAAGTTTGCAGATGACACCAAGACTGGTGGCATAGTGGACAGTGAAGAAGGTTATCTAGGATTGCAATGGGATCTTAATTAATTGGGCCAGTGGGCTGATGAATGGCAGATGGAGTTTAATTTAGATAAATGCGAGGTGATGTATTTTGGTAGATCAAACCAGGGCAGGACTTACTCAGCTAATGGTAAGGCTTTGTGGAGACTTATAGAAAAAAAAGATCGAGGGATACAGGTTCACAGCATCTTGAAAGTGGAATCACAGGTGGACAGGGTAGTGAAGAAGGCATTCGGTATGCTTGGCTTCATTGGTCAGAACATTGAATAGAGGAGTTGGGATGTCTTGTTGAAGTTGTACAAGACACTGGTAAGGCCACGCTTGGAATACTGTGTACAGTTCTGGTCACCCTATTATAGAAAGGATATTATTAAATTAGAAAGAATGTAGAAAAGATTTACTAGGATGCTACCGGGACTTGAAGGTTTGAGTTATAAGGAGAGGCTGAAGAGACTGGGAGTTTTTCCCCTGAAATGTAAGAGGCTTAGTGGTGATCTTACAGAGATCTATAAAATAATGAGGGGCATAGATAAGGTAGCTAGTCAACATCTTTTCCCAACAGTAGGGGAGTCTAAAACTAGAGGGCATAAGAACATAAGAAATAGGAGCAGGAGTCGGCCATCTAGCCCTTCGAGCCTGCCCTGCCATTCAATAAGATCATGGCTGATCTGAAGTGGATCAGTTCCACTTACCTGCCTGCTCCCCATAACCTTTATCAATCAGAAATCTAACTACCCGTGACTTAAACATATCTAATGAGGTAGCCTCCACCACTTCAATGGGCAGAGAATTCCAGAGGTTCACCACCCTCTGAGAGAAGAAGTTCCTCCTCAACTCTGTTCTAAACTGCCCCTCCCCTTACTTTGAGGCTATGCCCTCTAGTTCTGGTTTCCTTTCTAAGTGGAAAGGCATAGGTTTAAGGTGAGAAGGGGGAGATACAAAAGGGTCCAGAGGGACAACTTCTTCACACAGAGGGTTTTGACTATCTGGGACCAGTTGCCAGAGGTAGTAGTAGAGGCAGATGGGCAATTGGGACTTCCTTAATGGTAAATACCAGACGGCATGGACAAGTTGGGCCAAAGGGCCTGTTTCCATGCTGTAAACCTCTATGACTCTAATTTTTTTGTTGATACAATGCTAGGTTGAAATGTGAACTGTGAGGAGGACACAGTAAAGAGACTGTGAAAAGAAATAGGCTGAGACTTTCCAGCTTCATCAGACAGCCCACTGGAATCCCAATGCTTGTAATATAATTAGTGGATTTGACATTTCATTCACCAGCCACTCGCCATGCACCCGGTTCACCCAGCAGGAACTGCACCAGGTGAGCTTTGGTGCAAGAAATCACCAGAATGGACCTGGCATGCTGGACCCTAAGGGTTGAAGAGAGCACCAACAAACTCTCAACAAATATGGGTATTCTCCTCCCCGCCACTCACACCATGCAGACACGAGGGTGATCATACCTGACTTCCCTTCAGCTCCCATCCTATCGCAGGCCCCTACTCTAGTGCCCCTCAGTCACCCATTCAGGACCCGTCTTCACTCAGACTTCCATGGTGCCACCTTCATACCACACGTCTTGGCAGTGCCAATGGTGCACTTCCACCTGGTATCCTGGCACTGACAACCTGATCTATTGTCCTGGGCCCTGAGGACCCAATGCCTATTTGACTTCTGCCACTGCCAGACTGCAGATGAAGGGTCCCTTAAGGGTCCTGGGAGTTGGGTGGGCTTGGGCTAGGGCCAACGGACTTACATAGGCTCTAAACCTGATTGATAGCTGTGGTTTCTTCAAAGGGAATAAGAGGAAGTTAAGATAAGTAAACACAGCTGAGTAGAGATGCATTAAGCCATCAATGAAAGCCTCTTTTAAAGCACTGCACTTTGAAATTGATAGAGGGGTGGTACAGTGGCAAATACTCTGCCTCACAGAGCCAGGGAGCCGGGTTCAGTTCCAGCCTTGGGTGACTGTTTGGCGTTTGCACATTCTTCTCATGTCTGCGTGGATTTCCTCCGGATGATCTGATTTTCTGCCACAGTCCAAAGATGTGCAGGTTAGGTGGACTGGCCATGTTAAATTATCCCTTAGAGTCTCAAGATGTGTATGTTATGGGGATTAGTGGGGTAAATATGTGAGACTATGGGGATAGGACCTGTGTTGGATGCTCTTTGGAGTGTAGATGCAGACTCAATGGGTGTGATTTTGTGGCCACAGTCATGCCAAAACCACAAAATCCCACTCAAGTTCAACGGACCTTCCCATTGTCCAATGCTGCTTACTTGCTCCAATTCCCTTGGTAAGTGGGACAGTAAAATTCTGGCTGATGGGTTGAATCGCCTTCTTCCCTACTGTAGGAATTCTATGATCAAAGGTTTTAATAGAATAGAAAGGGTTTCAAAGGTTTCAGCTTGCTAGGAGGGCTCAGAATTCAAATCAAAGCTGTTTGCATACATTGGCGCTGAGTGCACAGCTGTGGCAAATGGAACCCAGAGGTAAAAGTGACATCTTTGGGTGGGATTTTACGGCCTTGCTCGACCCAAGACTGGAAAACCTGCCAGAGGTCAATGGACCTTCCCATTGCCTGCTCCTCACTGCTCCGATACTGGTGATGGACGGTGCAGTAGAATTCTGGCGCTCCTCTCTGACAGAGGATTTCAAAGGGGTGTGCTTATACCTGCAGCTTCTGATAGGGAGAAAGGGAAATCTCTGTTGTAGAATAGATTGCTGCTCTGATATTAAGGTGACTGGCAGGCATGGAGATTAAAGTGACCTTGCCATTTCAAAACTTTCACAGCTGACAGGTAGGAATGAAAATGTTGATCACAGAGCTGTCTGAAATCACCATGCCGGGGCGATCCTGAGCTCTGCCAGGACCTCCTATGACTTGCCTGGGCTTGTAAAATCTCACTTACTGTTCTGTCTGGAGACAATACACATCTCTTTAACCTGTGCTAATGCTATCTCCACTCACATTGTCTGTATCTTTAAGACTTGAATAGCAGGTTACCTGTAAAGGCTTGCATTTTAATCAGTATTCTGTAAACTGTGTGTGACTTTATATGCTCTTCTCTGTCCAGAACCTTCCACATACCTGACGAAGGGACACTATTTCCGAAAGCTTGTGGGATTACTATCAAATAAACTGGTTGGACTCTAACCTGGTGTTGTGAGACTTCTTACTGTGTTTACCAGGATGAAAAGGGACAGTCCAGCCATGAGCTCCCCGTCCCAGGAAAGAGTGCTGAGTTCAACCCTTTAACTCTAACCTGAACCTGGAGAATTCTGCCCCTGGACAGGTTGAATGAATGGTTGACAAGGTGACAAATGGTGTATGATGTGGGGAAATGTTAGATTATTCATTTTGTTTGGAATAAAAGTAGTATTTTTTAAGTGTAAAGAGTACAGATGAATGGAGATGAGGAGAAATTTCTTCATTTGATGGAATTCTCTACGCCAAGGGGTTGTGGATGCTCCATTATTGTATATATTTCAGGATGAGATGGATGAATTTTTTTCTCCTAAGGAAAATGTTTTGCTTTCTCTTTTTTCTTTCATGGGATGTGGGTGTGGCTGGTAAGGCCAACCTATCCCTAACTGCTCAACTTGTTAGTGGATCTGTGAGGGCAGTTAATAGTCAATCACATTATGGGGAGTGGGGGAGCTAGCCTCACATGTAGACCAGTCCAGCTAAGAATAGCAGTTTCCTTCCCTAAAAAGCATGAACCAATGGGTTACTAGCTTTATATTCCAGATTTATTAATTGAATTTAAATTCCACCCGCTGCCATGGTGGGAATTGAGCCAGTGTCCCCTGGATTATTAGTCTACTGACATTACCACAAAGCCATCATCTCTGCTATCAAGGAAGCAAGGGATGTCAGGAGTGGACTGGAAAGTGGAGTTGAGGAAGATCAGCCATGGTTATATTGACAGTCATATCAGGCTTGCAGGACTGAATGGCCAAATCCTATTTGCACTTTACGTTCTTATGATTCATCCTCACAATCTCTGTAATCTACCCTACCTCTGCATACCTCCCAAAACTCTATGTGCAGATTAGATGGATTGGCTATGCTAAATTGCCACGTAGTATCCCAAGGTGTATAGGTTAGGGGAATTAGGGAGGTAAAATATGTGGGGTTACGGAGATAGGGCCTGGGTAAGATGCGCCAGAGAGATGGTATAGACTTGATTAGCCAAATGACCTGCTTCTGCACTGTTGGAATTCTATGATTCTAACTCTGGTCTTTCAAAACTCCACTTCCATCGTCAACTAGGACTCCAGTTCACAAGGGCCTAGACTCCGGATTTTTTTTGTTTTTATTCCAATTCAATCAAATCAAGTCCAATTCAGAGTCCCAACAAGTTGAGACATTCCCGATCCAAACTGACAAGACAGGGCTCTCACCTCCTGTCTTGGGCTTGATCTATATGATCCAAGCTGACTGGAGTAGGAATAGCTCCTCCTCCAATGTGGGATCTCATTTGCATCTTAGCCAAAAGGCCAAGATGCTGCTTTTAAAAATTGCTTGAAATGAAGCTGAAATGTAACCTAGTGACTTCAACGAGCACAGCATGTCCATACTACACTTGATCTTAGCCAAAGGGCTGAGAAGTGGAATTTTTATTCCAAACGCTCTTTATTTCACCTTCTCCCTCTACTGCTTTAAGGCTCAGTCTCTTTTGACCAAGCGTTTATACAATGGAATATCGAGTCCTCACCTGTCCTTTATTGGCTCGTTGCTAATTTGCATCTGATTACATTCCTGTGAAGCACCTGGGGATACTTTGTCATTTAATATGCTATTTAAATGCAAGTTGTTGTTGATAACACAGAGCTAGTCTTTAACAAAAATGGGCCTTTAGAGGGAATGACTTTGAAGATTACTGGCCCATTTTACTGAGACTTGCCGACTATTCTGTAGCTAACACACACAATGCTGTGTGTCTTGCATGATTTATATACAGTCGTGAGATCAGACTGAAATGTCATATGCCCGAGGACATGCTTCTCTGGTTTCTATATTGTTCTATCGGGTAGGTCCTTGGTAAGAAAATCTGCCTGAAATGTTATATTAGCACTTGAGTTAATGGTGCTCTTGTGAATGGATGAGCTGGCTTCTGAGATGCTCATAAAACACAGTTGTATAGATGCCTGGAGGGGACAAACACTTCATTTCTACAAACTGCCTTAACTTACAGAATCTGGATAATAAATGTCTCTCGAACCAGCGCACGAATACCAATCACCAGCAGTCTGATCCTTGTAGATGGTATATTTATTTCACCACTAACACCTTGTGAAATGTTCACAGTATTACGCCGTATGAGTGGCGCTCCTGGAAGATCATAACATGGGTAAAGTGTGGCATTTTTTTTAATGGCAAAAACTATCTGGAGTTTCTGTTATGATTGTCTTCAGTGAAGGGTGTGCAAGCACGAAGTAGACTTGTAACTTAAACACTGGGAAGTCATTGTCGTAGACAGTGAAACGTGTACTCCATTTCAACTTCCTCAGCACACTAGTTTAAAAGGCAGTCTGTCCTAAAAATGCTGGTAGTTTTGGATGATTTATATGGAAATACAAGTTTATATTATATGGAATATATAAATTCCATATAATTTATGGAATTATATTGTCCAGTCAAATCCTCGACTGCTTAACTGGGTTCCACATTGGGAGAAGCTAATCCCCAGGAATCACCTGACCCACATTCTTAAAGGAGTAGTACGCACCCCAAAACACACACACACATGTATATATAATCACAGTTTCTTCTATCCATTGTTGGCAGCTGTGCTTTCTGCCACCTAGGCTCTAAAGTCTGGATAGTGCTCCCTAAACCTCTCCACCGCTCCAGCTTTTGAAGGTCCCAATCAAAACTACTTCTTTGACAAAGCTTTAGTTACCTGTCCTAATATATATCTCTTTGTGTGGTCCAGTATCAAATTCTGTTTGATGACACTCCTGTGAAGTGACTTGGGAGGTTTTACTATGTTAATAATTCCAATCAAACGCCAAGTTATCATTTTTGGATTGGGCTTGGAGTCAGAGCAAGTGTACAGATTCTTTCATTTTGACAGTACCTAAAGCACTGTGCGATGGCTCAGTGGTTAGATTATTTTCTTCTCGCCATTTGATTGATGACTTGCTCGAAGTAGCTCATTCATGAAAAAAAAATGGAGGGGGAGAAAATGTTCACAATGCAAATGTTGCTGTGGGACATTTGGATAGGAGCAGCAGATGTGTCCCACTTTGAAATTAAAGGTTTAACAATGAAAGAAAGATAACTGGAGCAAATTTGGCCAAGAATACAAATTGATGCAAATGATGCAAATTAATTGCTATCTGACTTGGGGATGAGAGTCAGTCCCATTTTGCACAATAGTCAAACGAACACAATCAAATCAGCATCCAAAGATCACACACAACTACTCCTGGAATTGCAGACTAAACTGAGTGATTCTACAAACACATTACAGATTATTTTGATACGTGACTGCCTAGTAGGTCTTAGGAACAGTTTGATAATCTCCTGGATCCTAGTCCACTATTCAATTAGATCATGACCATCGTCATGGAGTTCGGTTACGAGTGGTGTGCCTCAGGGATCTGTTTTGGGGCCACTGCTGTTTGTAATTTTTATTAATGATCTGGATGAGGGTATAGTTGGGTGGATTAGTAAGTTTGCTGATGACACCAAAGTCGGAGGTGTGGTAGATTGTGAGGAAGGGTGTCATAGTTTGCAGGGTGACTTAGACAGGTTGCAGAGCTGGGCCGCGAGGTGGCGGATGGAGTTTAATGTGGAGAAGTGTGAGGTAATTCATTTCGGTAGGAGTAACAGATGTGTTGAGTATAGGGCTAACGGGAGGACTTTGAATAGTGTGGAGGAGCATAGGGATCTAGGTGTATGTGTACATAGATCCCTGAAAGTTGGGAATCAAGTAGATAAGGTTGTTAAGAAGGCATACGGTGTCTTGGTGTTTATTGGTAGGGGGATTGAATTTAGGAGTCGCAGCGTCATGTTGCAACTGTACACAACTCTGGTGCGGCCGCACTTGGAGTACTGTGTGCAGTTCTGGTCCCCACACTACAGGAAGGACGTGGAGGCTTTGGAGAGGGTGCAGAGGAGGTTTACCAGGATGTTGCCTGGTATGGAGGGGAGATCCTATGAGGAGAGACTGAGGGATTTGGGGTTGTTTTCGCTGGAAAGAAGGAGGCTAAGAGGGGATCTTATTGAAACATATAAGATGATTAGAGGTTTAGATAGGGTGGATGGTGATAGCCTGTTTCCTCGGATGGAGAAAGCTAGCACGAGGGGGCATGGCTTTAAATTAAGGGGGGGTAGTTATAGGACGGATGTCAGGGGTAGGTTCTTTACCCAGAGGGTGGTGAGGGATTGGAATGCCCTGCCTGCTGCGGTTGTAAATGCGCCTAGTTTGGAGGCGTTTAAGAGATCTGTGGATAGGTTTATGGATGGAAAGGGATTGGTTTAGATTAGTGGGTCAGTGTTTTTTTTAAAAAAAACTGGTCGGCGCAACATCGTGGGCCAAAGGGCCTGTTCTGTGCTGTAATGTTCTATGTTCTATGTTCTATCGGTCATCAAAGAAGAAATAGCGAGGCACCTTGAGAAGAATTGTTTGATAGAGCAGACGCAGCACGGACTCGTTAAGGGGAAGTCACGTCTGATGAATTTATTGGAATTCTATGAGGATGTGACTAGTGCAGTAGACAGAGGGGAACCGGTGGATGTGGTGTTTCTCGATTTTCAAAAGGCGTTTGATAAGGTGCCGCACAAAAGGTTGCTTCAGAAGGTTAGGGGGCATAGAGTTGGGGGTAAGGTGTTAGCGTGGATAGAGGATTGGTTGTCTAATAGGAGGCAGAGAGTTGGTACCAATGGGTGCTATTCTGATTGGCGGTTGGTGACTAGTGGAGTGCCGCAGGGATTGGTGCTGGGGCCTCAGCTGTTTGCCATTTACATAGATGATCTGGAGGAGGGGGCTGAGTGTAGGGTGTCGAAATTTGCTGATAACACGAAGATAAGTGGAAAAGCAAATTGTGCGGAGGGTGTGGAAAGTCTGTAGAGGGATCTAGATAGGCTGAGCGAGTGGGCGAGGACCTGGCAGATGGAGTACAATGTTAGCAAGTGTGAGGTTATCCACTTTGGCAGGAATAATAGTAGGAGGGATTACTACTTTAAGGGCGAAAAGCTGCAGCATGCTACGGTGCAGAGGGACCTGGGGGTCCTTGTGCATGAGTTGCAAAAACCCAGTCTGCAGGTGCAGCAGGTGATCAAGAAGGCGAATGGGATGTTGGCCTTCATAGTGAGGGGGATTGAATATAAAAGTAGGGAAGTCTTGCTGCAACTGTACAGGGCACTGGTGAGGCCGCAGCTGGAGTACTGTGTGCAGTTTTGGTTGCCGCACTTGCGCAAGGATATTTTGGCCTTGGAGGGAGTGCAGAGGAGGTTCACTAGGCTGATACCGGAGATGAGGGGGTTGGACTATGAAGAGAGACTAAATAGACTGGGTCTGTACTCGTTGGAGTTTAGAAGGATGAGGGGGGATCTTATAGAGACGTATAAGATAATGAAGGGGATGGATAGGGTAGAGGTAGAGAGATTCTTCCCGCTCAGAAAGGACAGCAGGACTAGAGGGCACAGCCTCAAGATAAGGGGGAGAGCAGTTTAGAACGGAGTTGAGGAGGAACTTCTTCACTCAAAGGGTGGTGAACCTCTGGAATTCTCTGCCCGTTGAAGTGGTGGAGACTACCTTGCTACATATATTTAAGACACGGGTGGATAGGTTTTTGGTAGGCAAGGGAATTAAGGGTTATGGGGAGAAAGCGGGAAAGTGGAACTGAGCCACTTCAGATCAGCCATGATCTTATTGAATGGCGGGGCAGGCTCGAAGGGCTAGATGGCCTACTCATGCTCCTATTTCTTATGTCCTTATGTTCTGTTCTGTATCTTAACTCCATTTACCTAACTTAGCCTCAAATCCCTTCAAACACTTGCCTAACAAAAAATCAGCAATCTCAGTTTTGAAATTTTCAATAGACCCTCAGCCTCAACAACTTTTGTAGGAAAATTCTCCAGATCTCCTTTATCATTTTTGTGAAAAAAGTCACCATCCCTGTCCAGCCTGGTTCTAATTTGAAGGTATGGCCTCTGTTCTGGACTCCCACGACAGGAAAAAAGTTTTACTCTATCCTATTAACTCCTTTAATTTTCTTGAACACGACAATTATTGTGCCCCTTAATCCTCTATACTCAACAAAATAGCTTGTCTATGCAATCTATCCTCATAATATAACCCTTTCCATAGGATGTAGAAGCAGAAGTAGGCCATTCGACTCTGCCATTAAATGAGATAATGATTGATCTGATGCATTAATCATCAACTCCCCATGAACCTTGATTCCCTTACAGGCTAAAAATTTGTTTAACTCAATCTTTAATGACCCAGCCTCTACTGCTCTGTGTGGTAAAGAATTCCACAGATCCACTATCCACTGACAGAAGAAATTCCTCATCATCTCAGTCTTCAATGGGCAACCCTTTATTCTGAAATTATGCCCTGTGGTCCTAGACTCATCTACAAGGGGAAACAAGCTCTCAGCATCTATCCTGTCAAGCCCCTGAGAATCCTAAATATCTCCATTAGGTTGTCTTTGTCTCATCTCCAATGAGCACAGGCCCTACTCAACCTCTCCTCATAACAAAATCCCTCCATACCTGGGATCAAACAGTGAACCTTCTGCCTCCAATGCCAGTATATGTCTCTCCTTCGATAAGGCGCCCAAAGCAGCCCTGATATCATTCCACCCTCTCCTTGACTCTCCTCTATTGATAAGGGGTGGACATCCCAGCCTCGCCATGCCTGGCATATGCCCCGGAAAATTGTGTGTAAACAGGTTTACAGTTGTCCCAGTCGCTTGCCATTGGCACAAACCAGATTTCAACTAGAAAGGGTACAAGGCCAATTAGCATATTTAAAATAGCATTTAAATATGCTTAGGCCATTTGATGCCAGATTCTTTCAGCTCCTGGGATCTTCTGACCCTCAGGCACAGTGCAAACCCTCCAAGAATCATGCTGGTCTCCACTAGCATGATGGCCTTGCAGTTGAGATGCAACTTATCCTTCTTGTACAGGTCCCACCTGCCCTGGAAGAGATCCCAATGGCCCAGATATCTAAAACCCACCCTCCTACACCGGACCTTTAGCCACATGTTGAGCGCACGATGTTTCCATTTCTAGCCTCACCGACACATGGCACAGAGAGTAATCCTGGGATTACAAATGTAGAGATCCTATTTTTAAACTTTCTACCCAACTCCCTGAACTGCTGCTGCAGGATCTCATCACTCTTCCTTCCTATGTCATTATGAGCTTTCCTCCTGACGCATTCGGGTTGCCTCATAAATGACCATCACAAAATATGGCTGTGCTTTCTTAGTCAATACAAATCGAGAACTCTGATCTTGCATTACTGTGTCACACAGAACCATAAAAAATAGAAGCAAGAGGAGACCATTCAAGCCTGCTCCACCATTCATTATAATGGCTGATTATCAAAATCTATATCCTGATCCTGCCACCTCCCTTCCATATCCCTTAATCCCTTTAGGCCCAAGAACTACATCTAATTTCTTCTTGAAATCAAACAATGTTTCAGCCACAACTAATTTCCCTGGTAATGAATTCCATACATTCACCTCTCTCTGTTGACCACTATCAGGACCTCATGCTATCATGAATGCTTCACTGCATCAGCTCACTGGAGCACCAACCTTCTGAATGCTAAAACACATTCCCCACCCAATGAATTCTCAATCTCATCAAAGCTTTTGTGTGGCTGACCAAGTGAAAGACCAGGGCCTGCTGGTGGGAAATTGGAGCAAGTTTCAACTTTCACACCTATGCAGACACCCACACTTGCTCTGAGCTGAACGCAGTCACCCTGAGTGCTTGTTCCATGCTATTTATTAGCAGATATGTATCTATAGCTACAGTGTGAACCAGAAGGATGTGAGATCTAGGTCAGCCTTGGTTTGATTTATCTCCCTGTCTGGAAGTTTATATAATGGCATTGCGAAGTAAACACACTCTGCACTGTTACAATACCATGATACAAAGCACTCTGCATTTAGAATGCAATTCAAATTATGCTTATCTCACTTTTGCTCTCGATGTTCTCAAAACCCTTGTCTCTTGTTGTTTTAATTTAAATGAATATTGTTCCTAACTAAATCACAGCCAGTACTTGTCCTACAAAACAGTCATTGTACCAAAAGAAATCATTTCAACCTGAAATCAACGGCAACCAAGGCAGGAGACGAGGCTGATGTGGCATCATAATAAATCAAGAAAAGTTATCTTGATATGTTGATATCATGAAAGAGCATTATATCTCTTCTGACAATAAGTCATCCAGTCATTAAAATGAAGTTCCAGTAACCATTGCTGAAATCTTGCTGCCTTTAACACTGGCGGGATCTTACGGTCCCACCAACAGCACTCCCCCACCAAGAGTTTCTTGATGGTGAGGGGTGCGTTCAATGGGAAACCCATTGAGAACAGCCAGCGAGTGGTGGATGCCTCTCACCTTGATGAGACATGCTATGAAGGGGGAGGAAAATCCCACCCATGTCTTGCCCACTATTTACACTTTAAATCAACATCAGAAAACTCCAGAGTGAAACTGGCAATCATTTTAACTCAGTAGTATA
The DNA here is from genome assembly GCF_965287045.1 of Carcharhinus amblyrhynchos. Classification (NCBI taxonomy): domain Eukaryota; kingdom Metazoa; phylum Chordata; class Chondrichthyes; order Carcharhiniformes; family Carcharhinidae; genus Carcharhinus; species Carcharhinus amblyrhynchos. The sequence goes on along the minus strand of NC_137339.1, from coordinate 52,520,920 downwards.
CATGTATATCATCCCATTCTATACCTCCCTCTGACCTTCAATTCCATAAAAGCATTGCAGTGTGTTAATCTATACCATGATGAGGGCAGGGCCAAGATCAAATTCAGGCAAATAGGAAATGAATTTTGTCCAGTCTGGACCAACCTGCTCACTCTCCATTGTGCATTAATCATCAGTCTCATCTTAAGCATCACACAGACACGGCTGCAAGGGGCTCAAAGCTGGGAGCTAAATATCCAAGGATACACATCCTATCAAAAAGACAGGCAGGTGGGCAGAGGGGGCAGATCTGCCTTGTTAGTAAGAAATGAAATTAAATCGATAGCAAGCAGTGACATTGGGTCAGAAGATGTAGAATCTGTGTAGATAGAGTTAAGGAACCACAAAGATAAAAAGACCATGATGGAAGTCAAGTAGAGGCCTCTGAGCAGTCACCAGGATGTGGGGCACAAAATACACCAGGAGATAAAAGAGGTGTATAAGAAAGGCAAGATTACAGTGATCATGGGGACTTCAATATACAGGTGGGCTGGGAAAAATCAGGTAGTGGATCCCAAGAAAAGGAATTTGTGGAATGTCTATAAGATGTCTTTTTGAAGCAGCTTGTGGTGGAGCCCTGTAAGGAACAGGAAGTTCTCAATTTGGTGATGTGTAATGTGGGAGATTAGGGTGAAGGAACCCTGGGAGGCAGTGACCATATTATGATAGAATTCATCCTGCAGTTTGAGAGGGAGAAGCTGGAATCAGATATAATGGTATTGCAGTTGAGTAAAGGAACAACAGAGGCTTGAGGGAGGAGCTAGCCAGAGTTGATCGGGAGAGGAGCCTAGCAGAAAAGATGGGGGAACAGCAATGGTAGGAGTTTCTGGGAGTAATTTAGAAACTCCCAGAGACTCCTGCCATTTCACTTCAAGGAAGAAGAAGCATACTCAGGGGAAGATGAGGCAAGCATGGCTGACAAGGGGAGTCAGGGACAGCATAAAAGCAAAAGAAAAAGCATACCATGTGACAGAGATTAGTGGGAAGCCAAGGGATTGGGAAGCCTTTAAAGATTGAAAGGGTTAATAGTCACACAAGTTTAAAAATCACACGGGCTTGTAAGAGTTTACACAGACAGACACCAAGACCACTAGTCTGGCAAAGCACATAAATGAGATGCCTGTAACTGGAAAATGGGAGTGATCCACAGGTACAGAAATGAGCTATACTGTGAAGTTTTCATGCTGATTGGATATTATAACGAAGCAAGCATCAAGTGATTGTGGTTGGTTTATGCTAATTACTTGTAATTGATTTTGAAAACTTTAGCTGCCTTTGTATCTTGGAATGAGCCACTCTGACCAGTTACAGGGATGTGAACTGCAGCTTCCCAGCTATAGCTTGTATTAAAACAGCAGTTTAAGAGAACTCTGACTTGTTTTGTTACTCAAAGGGTAAAGTTGTGACCAATAAAAAGACTGACATCAAACCCCGTAACAAAGACCATCAGAGGACAACTAAAAAAGAGGAGCTGAAATATGACGGCAGGCTAGCCAGGAATATAAACGAAGATTGCTTTTGTTAGATAGTTAAAGGGTAAGAGGGAGGCAAGAGTGGACATTGGACCGCTGGAAAATAATACTGAATGAGCAGTAATGGAGAAAAAAGAAATGACAGAGGAACCGAATATGTTCTTTGTGTCAGGCTTCATGATGGAAGACACCAGGAACGTACAAAAAAATTCAAGACAATCGGGGCAAAGGTGAGTATGGTGGCCATTACAAAGGAGAAGGTGCTGGGAAGCTGAAAGGTCTGAAGGTGGCTAAATCACCTGCACCAGATGGACTACACCCCAGAGGTCTGAAGGAGATAGCTGAAGGGATAGTGGAGGCATTAATAATGATATTTCAAGAATCACTGGAGTCAGGGAACATCCCAGAGGATTGGAAAATCAGTAATGTTGTTAAAATTTTAGAATCCCTTATTAAGGATGAGATTTTGGAATACTTGGAAGTGCATGGTAAAATAGGGCAAAGTCAGCATGGTTTCATCAGAGGCAGGTCATTCCTGACAAATCTGTTTGAATTCCTTCGGGATGTAATGAGCAAGTTAGATAAAGGAGAGCCAGTGGATGTTATCTACTTGAATTTCCAGAATTCTGTGCATAAGGTGCCACACAGGAAGTTGCTGAGTAAGATAAGAGCCCCTGGTGTTAGAGGCAAAGTACTAGCATGGAAAAAGATTGGCTAATGGTAGAAGGTAGAAAGCGAGGATAAAAGGTCCTTTTCAGGAAGGCAGCCAGTGACTAGTGGAGTTCTGCAGGGGTTCAGTGTTGGGACCACAACTTTTGACTCTATGTATAAATGATCTAGATGAATGAACTGAGAGCATCGTGGCTAAGTTTGCAAATTATATAAAGATAGGTGGAGGGTCAGATAGTATTGAAGAGGTGGAGAGGCTGCAGAAGGACTTGGATGCATCAGGAGAGTGGGCAAAGAAGTGGAATCTTGTCTTCCACATGTCTCATTGTATGCTTACCTTCATCGGCTGGGTCATTGAGTTTAAAGATGGGCAAGACGTTGCAGCATTTTAGAACTTAGTTAGGCTGCACTTGGAATATAGTATTCAATTCTGGTCGCCACGCTACCAGAATGATGTGGAGACTTTGGAGAGGGTACAGATAAGATTTACCAGGATGTTGCCTGATATGGAGGGCATCTGCTGTGAGGAGAGGTTGGAGAAACTTTATTTTGTTCTCAGTGGAATGATGGAGGTTGAGGGGCAACCTGATAGAAGTCTCCAGGGTTATGAGAGGCTTGGGCATAGTGAATAGTGAGAAGCTTTTTCCTGGGGCGGAAGAGTCAATTACTGGAGGCCATATGTTTAAGTGAAGGGGCAAGATTTAAAAGAGATATATGAGGCAAGTTTTTTTAGAGGGTGGTGGGTGCCTGGAACTCGCTGCTGGGGGAAGTAGTGGAAGCAGATTTGATAGTGAGTTTTAAAGGGCATCTGGATAAATACATGAACAGGATGGGAATAGAGGGATATGATCCCCAGAAATGTAGGGGGTTCGGTTCAGTCAGGCAGCATGGTTGATGCAGGCTTGGAAGGCTGAAGGGCCTGTTCCGGTGCTGTAATTTTCTTTGTTCTTTGGAAGATGGAATACAACAGGGGAAAGTTTGAGATTATGCACTTTGATAGGAAGAATAGAGATATAGATTATTTTCTAAATGGGGAGAGAATTCAGAAATCAGAAGTGCAAAGGGACTTGGGAGTCTTGATGGACGTTCAGGATCATCTAAAAGTTAATTTGCAGGTTGAGTTGGTAGTTAGGAAGGCAAATGCAATGTTAGGATTCATTTTAAGAAGACTAGAATACAAAAGCAGAGATGTACTGCTGAGGCTTTATAAGGCTCTGGTGAGACCATATTGTGAGAAATTATGGGCCCTATATCTAACGAAAGTTGTGCTGGCCTTGGAGAGGGTCCAGAGGAGGTCCTCGAGAATGAATCCAGGCATGAAAAGCTTGACATGTGAGGAGCGTTTGAGGAATCTGGATCTGTACACGATGGAGTTTAGAAGGATGAGGGGGGGATCTCATTGAAACTTACAGAATACTGAAAGGCCTGGATAGAGTGGATGTGGGGAAGATGCTTCCATTAGTAGGAGAAACCAGGACCCGAGGACACAGCCTCAGTGTAAAGGGGTGACCTTTTAGAACCAAGATGAGGAGGAATTTCTTTAGTCAGAGGATGGTGAGTCAATGGAATTCATTGCCACAGATGGCTGTGGTGACCAGGTCACTGAATGCATTTGAGACAAAGATAGATAGATTCTTGATTGGTAAAGGGATCAAGGGTTGTAGGGAAAAGCAGGAGAATGGGGTTGAGAAACCAGCCATGATTGAATAGTGGAGCAGACTCAACAGACTGAATGACCTAACTCTGCTCTTGTATCTTATGATCTTATGGTCTTAAGTGTTCCCACTGGATAAATGCTGTGGGAAATGTCAAAATGGTGCATTAAAGTTCACTCTTCAGGCGCTGGACACAGCTTTGGGATGAATAGAACCAGTTTTGCTCTGTCACTGAAACAATTGGAGATGTAGGTGGACATGGAGTACACAAATCCACCTCCGCAAGGGGTCACATTGCTTTCTTAAACCCAGAGACCAAATGTGGCGGATGAAGTCAAAACCAAGTGGACTGACCCCACCACCAGCTGCATCTTTGCTATGGTCAAAGCAACCATTACTCTTCCCAACATGCTGGCGTTGGACTGGGTAAGGTACAGTAAGAAGTCTTATAACACCAGGTTAAAGTCCAACAGGTTTATTTGGTAGCACAAACTTTCGGAGTGCTGCTCCTTCGCCTGATGAAGAAACAGCGCTCTGAAAGCTCCGGCTACCAAATAAACCAGTTGACTTTAATCTGTTATTGTGAGAGTTCTTACTTCCCAGCATCATATAGCACTAATTACCTTTTGGTACATTTCATTGCATTAACACCATGATGTAAAGGAGGCGGGGGGAGGAGGTTTTGACTATCTCTTATTAACATTGTTATTATCAAAGTAACTTATTTGCTAGAGGTGGATAAGTGGAGGAACAGGGTGTTAACAGAATTTAGGTTAGTTGATGACACAACTTTTCTTTATTGTGACAGTTTATTGGCTTTATTTAATCTCACACCCCTCCTCTCACACACAGTTTACATGTGCTTAAAGAACTCAGTTGAACAATGTATCTTTACATAATTAACATAATATTAACATAGAAATCTTAATGCGTGTTACATCAAATAAGGCTTTTTAACAGCATGACAAGGTGGTTGCGCAAACTGCCAATGGCATTTTAAAACAATTTGCCTTTTTTCATTTAATCTTCTACCTCCTGATGTCATCAACATTTCTTTAAATATGATTTAAAATGTTAGATCTTATTAAGAGGGCACAATAATGTCCTGATTCTGTAAACTGTAAATCTACAAATTTCCCAAAAACTTGCCTTGTCATGTTCTATATCTAATTTCATTTGAGCCTTTTTCATAGACATTACCCTGGATATTACACCTTTGCTGACAAAATGGTTATCCTGATACTTTACACAGAATCACAGTGACTGTAACACATCTGAAGTAATAGAATTTTCATATTCCTTAAACTTACTTCAAATTTTGACTATACTGTGTCTTTAAGAAATGTGTTTTACATCATGTTTCTGATGAAGGTTGTGTTTATACTTCAACTCTGTTTAACAATGCTGAGTTATCTATAGCTGGCAGCCCACCTACTGATACTGCAAAAGGTTAACTGCTCCTAATTATTGGACTGTTTGTTTTCATAGAATCCCTACAGTGCAGAAGAAGGTCATCCAGCCCATCGGACACAATCCCACCCAAATCCTATTCCCGCAATCTTTCATATTTACCCTGCTAATCCCCCGACACTAGGGTTAATTTAGCATGGCCAATTAACCTAACCTGCATATCTTTGGAGTGTGGGAGGAAACTGGAGCACCTGAAGGAAACCAATGCAGACATGGGGAGAATGTGCAAACTCCACACAGACAGTGACCCAAGACAGGAATTGAACCAGGGTCCCTGGCGCTGTGAGGCATCAATGCTAACCACTGTGCCACCATGCTACCCTTTTTAAAATCTGGAAAAATGCATCATTGTTATTCTTAGAGTTGTTCCCTGGGGTTTTCAGAGTAAGGTTTGATTAGGTTGCTTGACAAGAAGAAAATCATGAGTGGGTGAGGCTAGGCTTACAGAGAGAGAAAAAGTAGGCAGTTGCAGTTTTAATTTGAAAAGTGCAGTAGCTTTTCTCTCCCTCTTTGGAAATTCTGGGATCTGCTAGAAAATAGGAAAATAGATATCTCTCTCTAGAGGTATGCAAAAGGTAAGAAGCGTTTTTTTCTCTTTCTCTCTCTCTGGAGTTCTGCTGTTTGGGAAGACAGATGTCTCACTGCATTTCTGTCCAGAGGGGTTCAAAAGCTGGAGGACAAGCAACTCATGTAAGCCTGCTTATCTTGCTAACTGATTTTGAAGAGGAGTTTACATCAATGTGGATATTGCTTAAATTGGAACTAATAGAAATAGCTAGCTGTTAAGAATAAGCTGTCATGTTTAAGTATTTCAACTGATAAAAGTTATGCTAATTCTTTTTGTTATATTTTAATTGTATTGTTAATACAATTAATACAAGCTTGTTTTAATAAAAACTTCCTCATGGGTCAATTGAATCACACCTGGAAGAGAAGACCTTATGCTCACATGATGCCGAAATCGAAAATAGTTGGAGTCTAGGCTAATTTCATAATATATCTTGGAGTTTCTGATCTAGTCCCTGATAGAAGACATGAATAAGGAACAGGGGTAGGCCACCTGGTCCCTGTAGCTTGCTGTGCCATTCAATAATATCATGGCTGTTCTGATTGTAACTCCAACTCCACATTTCTGTCACCCTTGATAACATAGAACATAGAACATTACAGCGCAGAACAGGCCCTTCGGCCCACGATGTTGCGCCGACCAGTTAAAAAAGCAATGACCCTCTAACCTAAACCAATCCCTTTCCATCCATAAACCTATCCACGGATCTCTTAAATGCCCCCAAACTAGGCGCATCTACAACTGCAGCAGGCAGGGCATTCCAATCCCTCACCACCCTCTGGGTAAAGAACCTACCCCTGACATCCGTCCTATAACTACCACCCCTTAATCTAAAGCCATGCCCCCTCGTGCTAGCTTTCTCCATCCGAGTAAAAAGGCTATCACTGTCCACTCTATCTAAACCTCTAATCATCTTATATGTTTCAATAAGGTCCCCTCTTTCTTTCTAACGAAAACAACCTCAAATCCGTCAGTCTCTCCTCATAGGACCATAACCTTTTACCCATTTGCTTTTCAAGGATGTATTTAACTCTGCCTTAAAAATATTCAAAGACTCTGCTTCCACTGCCTTTTGAGGAACAGAGTTCCAAAGATTCCTAATCATCTGAGCAAAAACAAATCTCATCTTGTTCTTAAATTAGTGACTCCTTACGTTTAGTAAGTAGTCTGTAATCCTAGACACTCTGACAAGAGAAAACATTCTCTCTACATCCACCCTCTCAATACCCTTCAGGATCTTACTCTTCAGTGAACTCCAGTGGATATAAACCTAACTTCTCTAAACTTTCCTCAAAAGACAACACATCCATTCTGAGTATGAATATAACAAACTTTCTCTGAAATGCTTCGTACACATTTACATCCTTCTTCAAATAAGGAGACCAATATGACACGGTAGCACAGTGATTAGCACTGCTGCTTCACAGCACCAGGGACCCGAGTTCAATTCTGACCTTGGGTCACTGTCTACGTGGAGTTTGCACATTCTTCCCATGTCTGCGTGGGTTTCCTCCCACAGTCCAAAGATGTTGGGGGTTATAGTGTCAGGGGGATTAGCAAGGTAAATAAATATGTGTGGAGTGCAGAGGAGGTTTACTAGGCTGATACCGGAGTTGAGGGGGTTGAGCTATGAGGAGAGGCTGAATAAACTGGGCTTGTACTCATTAGAGTTTAGAAGAATGAGGGGAGATCTCATTGAGACGTATAAGATAATGAATGGGATGGATAGGATAGAGGTGGAGAGACTCTTCCCGCTCAAAAAAGACAGTAGGACTAGGGGGCACAGCCTCAAGATAAAAGGGGGGCGGTTTAGAACGGAGTTGAGGAGGAACTTCTTCACTCAAAGGGTGGTGAATCTCTGGAATTCTCTGCCCGTTGAAGTGGTGGAGGCTGCCTCGCTAAATATTTTTAAGAAGCGGGTTGATGGGTTTTTGATAAGAGAGGGGATTAAGAGTTATGGGGAGAGGGCGGGAAAGTGGAACTGAGCCACGACAGATCAGCCATGATCTTATTGAATGGCAGGGCAGGCTCGAAGGGCTGGATGGCCTACTCCTGCTCCTATTTCTTATGTTCTTATGTTATGGGAATAGGGTTTGGATGGGAATGTGGTTGGTGCAGACCTCCTTCTGCACTGTAGGGATTCTACAACTCTAATACAATAAATTTGATTTTTACTATTTAGAGGATCAAAATTTAACCAATCCACTCCAAATACTGTGGATATGTACAGCGTGTCTAACAGAGCCCAATTGAATAAAATCACAACTAGAGTACACATTATAGGACTAAAGCTCTGGTGACCAGTACAATTCCTTCTGACTGATTGTCATCTTCCCTTTCTGAATCTTCCATGTTGTGTGTCATTTGAAAAATCCTGTTATTCCATTTCAGACAATTCATTTCATAATAATATTCCACGTGATGTCTCAAGCACTTGTTGGCCATTCCTCGTGTTCACTCTCCTGCCATAATTACCCAATTCCTGCTATCTGTTAGAGTTACCAAAAGGGCCTCATTCCTCTTGTTTGTGGTTCTTTTGTATTGAAGCACGTAGTCCATATTTAAATTAATATAACACTGACAATGAATCTCCATCTTTTTTGGTACCGCTGAAGATTTCATTGGAGTGGGTGGAAATGAATGTTTCCCCAAGAATTTTATTAAAGCTTCAAGCATCTGTTGTAAAAACATAGGGTGGATGCACCAGGCCTGCTGGCCCCTGGAGGGAATCCTGACAGCCTTTTGAATTGGGCATTGGATCTGAAACGGAATTACTGCTGGGCAACAAACCTGTCCAAGTGCTCCTGGCCTACCCCGATCAGATTCCCACCCAGAGGAGGAAGACCATTGGGACTTTCTATGACCCTGTTCCCCTCAGCCCTGCAGAGGGAGAGTCCCAAAGGGACTTAGGGGATGGGTAGGCTCAGGTTACGGGGGGGAAGGGCTTGATTTTTAGGATTCTCCCATGGGATGGGTGTCTAGTGGCTGCACTTGTCTTCATGGCCTTGGTAAAACTATTGTTCAGTTCCAGCATGATGAATTCTGACACCATTCTGGGGTAAGATAGTCATGATCGTCTCTGTCCCCTAAACCTTTAAAGTGTTCTGGTCACTTTGATTGGCATGCAGCATAAAAACAAACAGTAGGAATTTATATAGATATATAAATAGGAAGTAGACAGTTAAGGTAAATTTGGGACCTCTATTGAATGAGGCTGGTGAATTAATAGCAGCAGACAAAGAAATGCATCAGTCTTCATTATGGAAGACATAGCCCTAAGATTTTAGATGGGCATAGAGACAGTGGACCCATTTATTGAAAATTTCATAACTCGCAAAATTCCAGGAGGGTTCCAGATGAACCAATCATAGAATCCTTACAGTGCAGAAGGAGGCTATTCAGCCCATTGAGAGTGCACCAACAACAATCCCACCCGGGCCTAACCTTGTCACCACACATAATCTCCCTGATGTTAAGAGGAATTCCCACCCCAAGATTCCCATAGCCCCGAGTATTTACCCTGCTACTCCCCCTAACCTACAATGTGATACCCTTGTTCAAAAAGGGAGAAAGGCAGAAGACAGGGAACTATAGGGCAGTTTGTTTAACATCATTTATTGACAGGACTCTGGAGTCAATAATCAAAAAAGGACTAATCATTTAGGAAAGCTGAATATAATCAAAGCTAATCAATATGGTTTTATGAAAGGTAATCATGTTTGACAAATTTGCTTGAATTCTTTGAGGATGTTAGAGGGAGACTAGATAAAGGGGAACATGTATTTAAAATTCCAAAAGGCTTTTGATAAGGTGCAGCATAAGAGGCTGGTACGTGAAGTAAAAGCCCATGGAATTGGAAGATGCGTGTTAACATGGATTGAAAACTGGCTGTCACATAGAAAACAAAAAGTTGGAATTAATGGGTCATTTTAAGAGTGGAAAGAGAAACTAGTAGAGTACTGCAGTTTTTCGCCTACTGTTGTTCACTATTTACATTAATGACCTGGAAGAATGTTTCTAAATTTGCTGACGATACGAATATAGGTGGAAGGATATTGTGATTCTGCGAGGGGATGTAGATAGAAAGGTCTTTTTTCTCTGCTATAGATCGCTATGATTCTTTGACCCATCTCCCCCCACACACATATTTTCTGACTATTTCAGCAAAAAAGGGAAAAAGAGAATTGGAATCCCATGCTGCCATTGGTGGATCCAGAGGAGAGAGGTTGGCCAGATTTCTGTCTGGTAAAATGGCTCAGGCTGTGTCTGTGAGATGAAGGGAATGTGAAAGGGAGGGTGTAAGAGAGAGAGAGAGAGAGGATGACAGTGAAGTTGAAGAGAGACACTAAGGAAGAAGAGTGGAGATTGGTGAGGGGGGGAAAGAAGGCCCCTCAGGGTATGAGAGAAAGAGGGTGTGGTGGGCAACAGGCAACATTGATCACTTTCACACTTGCAGCTTACTTTATTTATTTATATCCATGATTTCCCAACTTTTAAAAAGAATCCTTCTAGAACCTTCCTCTTCGGTTGATCTTTTTAGTTTACCAAGTACTGCTGGAACAATAATAACTATACAAAGAAACAAAAGAAGTTAATTTTATTGGCTTTCTTCCTCTTTTATACTTATCTAATAAATTATTCTGTGTGTGACGTTTAAAATAGAGACATCTGGGGTAGAATAAGAAAAACTGTTGAGGAAAATCCAGTTTGTTTCCCCACAGGTTTCTCTTTAAATATTTTTGCTGTGGCGCAGTCTGTCTACAAGCATTTTTTGCCTGTTGTATGTGCCTGTTTACTTTTTAAAAAAATTCTGATGTGTAGAGAATGTTGGGAATCCACTTGATCTAGAAGAGCCTGACCTACTAATCTCTGAGTTTGTGTTAATATCAGCCAGGGGAGGAGGATGGCAAGGAGGGGGAGAGGAGAGGTGAATGAAGGATGTGTACACACACACACTCTCATCTCTCACATAACCTCAACTCTCACACTCAAACTCAAAGATGAGAAAACAGTAAACTTCTTCCTGACATTTTAGAGGCTCAAAAAATGAGTTCCATCTGGTTGGAGCAGGTGTGCCTCACTGACCCATGAATGGCCTACCTTTAATAGGCTTCAGGCATTGAAAATCACTGATTTGGTACTTACATCCTATGAACCATGCATGTATGCTGCGTGGCACAGATTCTGCAAGGGTTCTAAATTCATTATTTAAAGAACTATTCATCTGACATCAGTGTCAGGACACTTCTTTCTTCCTAGCTCTTTCTATCTTTCTTCATCATTCTCTTTTCCATCCCTCCCTTTCTCTTCCACCACCTCCATGTCAATCTTCCTTATTCACTTTACCTGTCTATCACTGTCTGAATTTCCTTAAAGCTAATTTTCATCTATCACTGAAACATTACTAATAATGTACCAAAAGCCATGCTTACAGAAATATGTGGCGATCCTGGGATAGGGGAACAGCAGGGAGTAGTTGGAGAAAACCTCTGATCCCAATCACTCTCTTGCTTTCTCTCTCTCCACATGTGCTTATATCTGGCTCTTTGTCTTCACTCTTTTTCCACCTGTTTCCATTTCACTTTCTCTCTTTTTTGGGAGTTTAGAAGTGGGTTGTAGACAGTGTTTGGGAGTTCAGTAGTTGTTAGTTGACAGTTTCTGGTGTTATGCCATCAGATGTTATATATAGCTGGAAGTCTCCGCGTGATCATTTCATAAAATGTTGATAATTTTACAGCTTCTCCTATCCAGACCTTGAAGCATTTGAACATCAATTAAACAATAAAGTAAAATAAATCTGATCTGGGCCAGCACAAAGATAGAACAAGCAAACAAAATCAGAAGAAACCTAAGCGCTTGCACTGTCCAATGACATACTGAAAGTCGTCGTAGTCCCAAAGGACACTTCCCACTTTTGAGGGGAGAGCGAACTCATGGTGATTTAACCTGATGATCACCACACTTCAGGCTAGTGGCAAGGTGGTCTTCATGAATAACCTCAGTCACTATGGGAATTGAACCTATACTGTTGACATCCTCTGCATCACTAACCAGCTGTCCACCAACTGAATTAACTGACCCGGTTCCTCAGCTGAGTACAAGGAGAAAGGAATAGAAGGATATGTTGTTAGGATAATATGAATAAAGAGGGATGGAGCCTTGTGTAGAGCAGGAAAAGTAACACAGAATGGCCTCTTTCTGTACTCTGAGTACTGTGCAGTTTATAGAAGCAGCAGGGGGTGAGGGGGGGGGGGGCGGAGGAGATGGGGGGGGGTGGGTAGTAATTGATGGGAGATGACATTGATTGCATTTGGACAAAAGAGGCCACAAAACAGGCCTGTTATCTCTGAGCTGCCACGAAGAAAATCTATCCACAGCCAACACAAAAAGTACAAGAACATTAGGTGTCACCATGGGGGCGTCAAGCTGTAGTAAGAAATATCTATGTCAACATCAAGACAGGTTTATGAGATGAGTCAACTCAGTCTTCCCATCTGTCTATCCTGAATCAATGTGTAAGCTCATGCCAGGAGTACATGAGGACCTCTCCAAGGTTAGGCACTTGTTAACACTGATAATCAATCTACATTGTAAAGTATATCACGCTGGAGATTCTTCACTGGAGATTGGAAATGGCTGACATTCTTTCTCCTTTTTTAAAAATATGACAACAAATGATGAAACAAAACATTCTCACATTTTCTCCTTAAATTGTTGAGGGTGTTTATCCATTTTGCTGGAAGTACAATGCTCTGGGAGAAGTGGGAGTGTCTGAGTTATCATGGGACATGACAATTATATGAAACGTAAAGACATGGAGAGAGTTATGGCACAGCTGGAGGCCACTAAGCACAATGGCAGAAATCTTCTGACTAATCCCACTGGCAGTATCTTTTGGTCCAGCCAATGCCCTCCTGGCCTCCCGCCACAGGTTCCCCAGCAGTGGAGGATGAAAACAATAAGAAATCTCATTGACAGCAGCTGGACTGGAAGATCCTGTTGACAGCCAGTGGTAGGCACCTCTACTGCTGCAAAACCACATGGTGAGGGGCGTGGTGCAGGGAATCCCACCCATCCAATGTATCTGCTGTTTGAAAATGAGGTTTCCGTCTAATCCCATTATCCAGTTCTTTGGGTGGAATTTTACTGTCCGATCCTGGCAGGGGCAGGGCCATCAAAGATTCATTGTCTTCAGCAGGACCATAACATCGCGCCAGCGTAAAGACTCACCCGTTTAAACATGCCCTCATCCAAAGGTCTATAGGTTCCACTACCAGAAATGTTATCCAAGTGTTTTTTTAAAATGTGATGAGAATTTCTGGCCTGCGAATCTTGAGCTCTATCCATCACTAGGCGAAAAAAATTACTCAACTCAAATGAACCCTTTTACCAATTTTTTAAAATCTCTGGCCCCTGGTTATTGATGTCTCTGGTTATGGAAATTGGTCCTTCCTATCCACTGTATCTCTCATAATTTTATACACCTCGATTAAATTCCGTTCCAGAGAAAACAATCCCAATCCCTCTTCCCAGCTAAAATTCTCCAGTCCTGGCAACGTCTTTGTAAATCTCTGCACCTTCTCTAGTCTGATCACGTTCTTTCTGTAATCTATGACCAGGATTGTACTCTAGCTGAGGTCTAACTAGTGATTCATACAGTACGAACACAACCTTCCTGCCCTTCTACTCTGGTCCTCATCCAATATATGAAAGGATCCAGTCCGCCTTCTTAACAACCATGTCTAGCGGTCCTGTACATTCTGTGGACACACACTCTACAGTCCCTCTCTCTTTCTCCATTTTTATTTATTGTGCATCCTTTCATCTTGCATGTCCTCCCCAAACGCATTACTTTGAATTGAATTCCATTTCTCAGGAATGTGTATCTAGCTTACCTGTTTTGTTATCCTCTTGCAGTCGCAGCTCTCTGTCCCACTATCAACCAAATAGTCAGCTTTTGTACCACATGCTAACTTCTTAGTCATGCACCCTGATATTTAAATTTAAATTATTGACATATACAATAAAAAGCAAGGGACGCAGTACAGAGTCCTGTGCAATTTCACTGTAAACTGCCTTCCAGTCATGAAACAGCTGGTGACCATAACCCTGCGTTTTCTGCTACCCAGCCTGTTTTGTGTCCAATTTGCCACTTTCCCATGGATCCGATGGGGTCCCACATTTCTTCATTTCCTGGGACCACACTTGTAGTCAGGGACAATTGGGAAATGATAGTCAAAACTCCCAGTACTTCTTCTCCTGGCTGCCTGTTTGGCTGTGGCTGTATGGCCAAATATCCCCCCCATTTCGATTTTCAAGTTTGCTAATGACACCACCGTAGTGGGTTGGATCTCAAACAATGAAGAGACAAAGTACAGAAAAGAGATAGAGAATCTGGTGAACTGATGCAACAACAATAATCTCTTCCTCAATGTCAACAAAACAAAGGAGATAGTATTGGACTTCCGGAAGCGTAGTGGAGAACATGACCTTGTCTACATGAATGGAGACGAAGTGGAAATGGTTGAGAGATTCAAGTTTCTAGGTGTCCAGATCACCAACAACCTGCCCTGGACCCACCATGCCAATACCATAGTTAAGCCGACCAATGCCTCTATTTTCTCAGGAGGCTAAGGAAATTTGGCATGTCAGCTACAACTCTCAGCAACTGGTACAGATGCAGCAAAGAAGGCATCCTTTCTGGTTGTAACACAGCTTGGTGTGGCTCCCGCTCTGTCCAAGACTGTAAGAAACTGCAAAGAGTCGTTCCAGTTTATCATGCAAACCAGCCTCCCATCCATTGACTCTGTAAATACTTCCTGCTGCCTCGGAAAAGCAGCCAGCATAATTAGGACCCCAGGCACCCTGGACATACCTTCTTCCACTTTTTTCCGTCAGGAAAAAGATATAAAAGTCTGAGGTCACGTAACCAACTCAAGGACAATTTCTTCCCTACTGCAATCAGACTTCTGAATGGACCTACCTTGTTTTAAGTTGATCTTTCTCTACACCCTATCTATGATTGTAACACTACATTCTGCACTCTCTTCTTTCCTTCTCTATGTATGGTATGGTTTGTCTGTATGGTGCACAAGAAACACTACTTTTCACTGTATACTAACACATGTGACAATAATAAAACCAAAAGTTTGGCTGTTTGGTGTTAACTCCACTTTGAGGAGCGCTGGCCACCTTCATATGCCTTCCCTCTTTGTTTATCCCATCTAATATTTCAGACTATACCTCCTTAGTTACAATGCCTGCTTCACCTCTCTCCTTTGTGAAGCCTGATGTAAAGTATTCATGAAGAACTGGACCTACGCCTTGCATCTCCTCACACTGTTTGAGCTTTGGTCTCTAACTGATCTTCTTCCTTTCTTAGTTACTCTCTTTTCTTTCATAAGATATGGGCATCACTGGCTGGAGCAGCATTTGTTGTCCATCCCTAATTGCCCTCGAAATGAGTGCCTTGTTGGGCCACTTCAGTTACTTTGCTGTAGATCTGGAGTCACATGCAGGCAGATTGCCTTCACTAAAAGGATATCGGTGAACCAGATAAGTTTTAAAACAATGGATGATGGTTTCATTTCTAGATGACTAGCTTTTATTCCTGATTTTATTAATCAAATTTAAATTCCACCAGCTGTCATGGTAGGATTTGAACCTGTTCCTTCCACAGCCTGGGCCTCTGGGTTAAGGGTCTAGTGATCTTATCACTGCGCCATCATTGCCCTTTTCCACCCTTTTGTATTCATAACATATCCTTGTGTCTTCCATGATTTTATTTGCCAATGTTTTTATTTCTTTCCTTTGCTTTTTAAATTGCCTTTTCAATTTCATCCCTGCATTTGCAATGCTATTCTAGGCTCTCAGAGTCAGATTTTTAATCCTGGGTTAGGAACGTAGAAAAGGTCAGTCAGTAGGGTTACGTTCTGCACTTATGAGATGTGAGAGATTGGATGACTACATCTTCATGAAGTGCACCCAGTTGCAGCTCTTTACAGACCACATGGATAAGTTGGAGCAGTTGGATGCACTTAGGGGCATGAAGGTGATGGAAAGTGTCATAGATAGGAGCTTTAGCAATGTGCTGACGCCTAAAATGTAGGCACATAGATGGGTGAGCACCAGCCAGTGCAGGAACCCCCTGTGCTGGTTCCCCTCTCTAACAAGTATATCATTTTGAATACTGTTGGGGGGGATGGCCTATCAGGGGATACCAGCAGCAGCAACCAGAGCAGTGGCATCATGGCAGGCTCTATTGTTAAGCAGAGAGGGACAAAGAGCATTAGAACAATAGTTATAGGGGGCTCTATAGTTAGAGGTGCAGGTAGGAGCTTCTGTGGGCGTGAAAGAGACTCCAGGATGGCATGTTGTCTCCCTGGTGCTAGGGTCCAGGATGTCTCTGAATGGGCAGAAAGCATTTTGGAGGGCGAGAATGAACAGCTAGAGATTGTGTTACGTATCAGTATTAACAGCATAGGTAGGAAGAGTGATGAGGTCCTGCAGCAGCAGTTTAGGGAGTTAGGTCGAACGTTAAAAAGCAGGACCTCTAGGATTGTAATTTCAGGATTACTCCCTGTGCCACGTGCCAGTGAGGCTCGAAATGGGAAGATAGTACAGCTCAACATGTGGCTAAACAGCTTTGATTTGAATTGATTCAATTTCTTATTGTCACATGTATTAACATACAGTGAAAAGTATTGTTTCTTGCATGCTATACAGACAAAACATAGCGTTCATAGAGAAGGAAACGAGAGAGTACCGAATGTCATGTTATAGTCATAGAGAGGTGTAGAGGGGTGTAGAGAGGGATCAACTTAACAGCAGCAGGGAAGAAACTGTTCTTGACTGGGTTGGTACGTGATCTCAGACTTTTGTATCTTTTTTCTGACGGAAGAAGGTGGAAGAGAGAATGCCCGGGGTGTGTGGGATCTTAATTATGCTGGCTGCTTTGCTGAGGCAGTGGGCAGTGTAGACAGCATCAATGGATGGGAGGCTGGTTTGTGTGATGGATTGGGCTACATTCATGACTTTTTGTAGTTTCTTGCGGCCATGGGCAGAGCAGGAGCCATACCAAGCTGTGATACAATCAGAAAGAGTGCTTTCTATGGTGCATCTGTAAACATTGGTGAGAATTGTAGCTGACATGCCAAATTTCCATAGTCTTCTGAGAAAGTAGAGGTATTGTTAGGCTTTCTTTATGATAGTGTTGGCAAGGGGGGGACTGGAAGAGGTTGTTAGTGATCTGGACAGCTAAAAACTTAAAGCTCTCGACCCTTTCTACTTCGTCCCTATTGATGTAGACAGGGGTATGTTCTCCACTATGCTTCCTGAAGCCGATGACAATCTCCTTCGTTTTGTTGACATTGAAGGAGAGATTATTGTTGTCACACCGGTTCACCAGATTCTCTATTTCATTTCTGTATACTGTCTCATCATTGTTTGAGATCCAACCCACTATGGTGGTGTCGTCAGCAATCTTGAAAATTGAGTTGGAGGGGAATTTGTCACACAGTCATAGGTGTATAAGGAGTATAGTAGGGGGCTGAGAACACAGCCTTGTAGGGCACCATTGTTGAGGATGATCATGAAGGAAGAGTTGTTGCCTATCCTTACTGATTGTGGTCTGTGAGTTAAGAAGTTCAGGATCCAGTCGCAGAGGAGGGTGCTGAGATCCAGGCCACGGAGTTTGGAGATAAGTTTCATGGGAATAATAGTGTTGAAGGCTGAACTCTGGTCAATAAATAGGAGCCTGACATAGGTGTCCTTGTTATCTAGGTGTTCCAGGGTTGAGTACAGGGCCAGGGAAATGACATGTGCTGTGGACCTGTTGCGGTAGGCAAACTGTAGTGGATCCAGGTATTCTGGGAGGCTGGAATTGATTTGTGCCGCGACTAACTTTTCGAAGCACGTCATAATGATGGATGTCAGAGCCACCAGACGATAGTCATTAAGGCACACTGCTTGGTTTTTCTTAGGTACTGGGATGATGGTCATCTTCTTGAAGCAGAAAAGGACCTCAGATTGTTGTAAAGAGAGGTTGAAGATGATTACCCTCTGCCTGCTGATCTGCGTAGGATCTGAGTGCTCATCCGGGTACCCCATCAAGGCCAGTCACCTTCTGTGGGTTGACTTTCAAGAAAGTTGCTCTGAC
Source organism: Carcharhinus amblyrhynchos (assembly GCF_965287045.1). NCBI lineage: Eukaryota > Metazoa > Chordata > Chondrichthyes > Carcharhiniformes > Carcharhinidae > Carcharhinus > Carcharhinus amblyrhynchos. Next base: position 52,502,890 of record NC_137339.1, on the reverse strand, counting down.
ACCTGCAATGGTCTCAGATACAGGTTCATTCGGGAGCCAGAGGGAATATGCGAGGTATTAAATGAGTATTTTGTGTCAGTATTCACAAAGGGAAGGACTTGGTGGATGATGAGTCTGCGAAAGGGTGTGTAGATAGTTTGAGTCATTTTGAGATCAAAAAGGAGGAAGTATTGGCGATCTTGAGAAACATTAAGTAGACAAGTCCCCTGGAAATGATGAGATATACCCCAGAATACTGAGAGAGGCAAGGGAGGAAATTGCTGGGGCCTTGAGGGAAATCTTTGTATCCTCACTGGCTACAGGGGAGGTATGTTGTGGAGATGCCAGTGTTGTACTGGGGTAAGCACAATAAGAAGTCACACAACACCACGTTAAAGTCCAATAGGTTTATTTGGTAGCATAAGCCTCAAGCTTTAGGAGCGCTGCCATTTCATCACATGAGTGGGAGTCCTGTTCACAAACAGGACATATAAAGACACAAATTCAATTTACAAAATAATGGTTGGAATGCGAGTCTTTACAGGTAATCAAGTCTTAAAGGTACAGACAATGTGAGTGGAAAGAGGGTTAAGCACAGGTTAAAGAGACATGTATTGTCTCCAGACAGGACAGTTAGTGAGATTTTGCAAGCCCAGGCAAGTCGTGGGGGTTACAGATAGTGTGACATGAACCCAAGATCCCAGTTGAGGCCATCCTCATGTGTGCAGAACTTGGCTATCAGTCTCTGCTCAGCGACTCTGTGTTGTCATGTGTTGTGAAGATTGCTTGGAGAACACTTACCCAAAGATAAGAGGCCGAACGCCGGTGACCGCATTCACGGGCATTCGGCCTCTGATCTTCGGGTAAGTGTTCTCCAAGCAATCTTCACAGCACACGACAACACAGAGTCGCTGAGCAGAGACTGATAGCCAAGTTCTGCACATATGAGGATGGTCTCAACGAGAATCTTGGGTTCATGTCACACTATCTGTAACCCCTTGCATTCCAATCATTATTTTGTAAATTGAGTTTGTGTCTTAATATGGCCTGTTTGAGAACAGAGCTCCAACTCACCTGATGAAGGGGCAGCACTCTGAAAGCTTGAGCCTTGTGCTACCAAATAAACCTGTCGGACTTTAACCTGGTGTTCTGAGACTTCTTACTGTACAGGGGAGGTCCTAGAGATTGGAGAATAGCCAGTGTAGTTCCTTTGTTTAAGAAGGGTTGCAAGAATAATTCAGTTAATGACAGGCATAAGGCTAATGACAGAGCCTTACGTCAGTGGTAGGGAAATTATTGGAGAGGATTGTTCGAGACAGGATTTACTCCCACTTGGAAATAAATGGGTGTATTAGCAAGAGGCAACATGGTTTTGTGAAGGGGAGGTCATGTCTCACTAACTTGATCGGGTGTTTTGAGGATGTGATGAAGATGCTTGATGAGGTAGGGCAGTGGATATTGTTTACATAGACTTCAGTAAGGCCTTTGACAACGTCCCTTATGGCAGACTGATGCAGAAGATGAAGTCACATAGGATCAAAGGCGAGCTGGCAATGTGGATACAGAACTGGCTTGGTCATAGAAGTCATGATGTGGGTATGCAGGCGTTGGACTGGCGTAAACACAGTAAAAAGTCTCCATTCACCTGACGAAGGGACTAACCCGAAAGCTTGTGAGTCTATTATCAAATAAATCGGTTGGACTAAAACCTGGTGTTGTCAGACTTTTTACTAGGTCATAGAAGACAGAGGGTAGCAATGGAAGGGTGTGTTTTTGAATGGAGGGCTGTAACAAGTGGCATTCCTCAGGGATCAGTGCTGGGAGCTTTGCTGTCTGCAATATATATCAATGATTTGGAGGAAAATGTAACTGGTTTGATTAGTAAGTTTGCGGCAACACAAAGGTTAGTGGATTTGCGGATAGTGGTGACGATCATCAGAGGATAAAGCAGGATATAGATTGGATGGTGGCTTGGGCGGAGAGATGGCATATGGAGTTTAATCTGGACAAATGTGAGGTAATGCATTTTGGAAGGTCTAATAAAGGTAGGAAATACACAATAAATGGCAAAACCCTTACAAGTATTGATAGGCAGAGGGATCTGGGTGTACAGATACACAGGTCATTGAAAGTGGCAATGCACATGGAGAATGTAGTCAAGAAGGCATTTGGCATGCTTGCCTTCATTGGCCGGGGCATTGAGTTTAAAAATTAACAAGTCATGTTGCAGCTTTATAGAACATCAGTTCGACTGCACTTGGAATATAGTGTTTAATTCTGATTGCCACACTACCAGAAGGATTTGGAGGCTTTGGAGAGGGTGCATAAAAGATTTACCAGGATATTGCCTGGTATGGAGGGCATTAGCTATGAGAAGAAGTTGAAGAAATTTAGTTTGTTCTCACTGGAACGACGGAGGTTGAGGGGCGACCTGATAGAAGTCTACAAGATTATGAGGGGCATGGACAGAGTGGATAATCAGAAGTTTTTTCCCAGGCTGGAAGAGTTAATTACTAGGGGCATAGGTTTAAGGTGCAAGGGGTAAGGTTTAAAGAAGATGTACGAGGCAAGTTTTTTACACAGAGGATGGTGGGTGCCTGGAACTTGCTGCCAAGGGAAGATAGTAGAAGCAGGTACGATAGTGACTTTTAAGGGGCATTTTGACAAATATATGAATAGGATGGGAATAGAGGGATATGGTCCCCAGGAGGATAGGGGGCTTTAGTTCAGCCAGGCATATGGCCGGTGCAGACTTGGAGGGCCGAAGGGCCTGTTCCTATGCCTTAATTTTTTTTTGTTCTTCGTTCTTTGTAAGGGAAATTCTCAGGTCTGTGAGCTCGATCTGTAAAAGTGGACACCCACAATTCTGATTTTCATCAATGAGGTGTGTGAGAGCAGGGGTTGGTGCTGGAGGCAGGAGTCACTATTCCCAGAGTAAGTATGGGGGCTGCAAGGCGCCAAGGGGGTGGGTGAAAGTCCTGCCTTTGTGCTCCAACGCTTCGTTAAATTTTAAAATAGAATTGGAACAAAAAACAGCCCCCACCCCATACAAACATGCCTCCATGCAAATATATGCCATCTTCTGCCCCTCACTTTCCCATTGTTCATCCTAGCCCCTGTCTCAACCTATGTAACTCTCCCCCTACATTGACTATCTTAACCCTTATGTCCCCCATTTCCCTGTGGCTATTTATAGTTCCTAATCCAAAAATGCCAGTTTATGCCAATGCATGTGCTCCAACAGCGCTCTGTACACTTACCGCCGTGACATTCATGTAGTATTGTTTGACAGTTCCTTGACAGCTTGGCAGTTCTTTGACAGCTTGCCAGTTCCAAAGAGTTTATGCACATTTTATGCAAAATCATGTTTAATTTTAACAACCTGAAAGAGTACCTTACCTTTCCCAAAGGGTGCCTTACCCAAAGAATGCTTTACGTCTCTCAAACAGTGCCTCATCTTTTCCAATGGATGCCTTTAGTTTACGCATTTTAGTTTAGATAGGGCTTTAAACTAAATAGTTGGGGGGGGGGAGGGTGGTGGTGGTTCAGGGGTATGGGTAATTACAAAATCAAATGTAAAAGAGAGGGTACGAATGCAGGTTAACAATGAGGATATTCACCTAGTTAAAGGAGTCAGGAGAGGTTAGTAACGTTTCCAGGCCATGTAATAGGACAGAGAGTATAGAAGGTGGCAGGAATCTAACATCAGGCAGAGTAAAAAAGGTGACAAGCACAAGAAGGTCAACGCAGTGCAGGGAGATGGTCTGGGGAAGGATAACCAGTTTGCGACAGGTAGGGACAGAACGTGCAATCACATGAATGCACTAACAAATTGGGTCCAGATAAAGGCCGGTGTAAAGACACTTTACCTGAATGCACGTAGCATTCGAAACAAAGAGAATGAGTTGATGGCACAAATCAGTACAAATGGGCATGATATAGTGGCCATTACAGAAACATGGTTGCAGGGTGACCTGAACGAATAACCAGGGTTATCAGACATTTCGGAAGGATAGACAGGAAGGAAAAGGAGTTGGGGTAGCTCTGTTAATTAAGGATAACATCAGGGCGGTAGTGAGAGACGATATAGGCTCTAAGGAGCAAAATGTGGAATCGTTGTAGGTGAGGATAAGGAATAGTAAGGGGAGAAAGTCACTGGTGGGTGTGGTCTATAGGCCCCCAAATAATAACTTTGAGGTGGGGCAGGCTATAAACAAGCAAATAATGGATGTGTGCAAAAAAGGAACAGCAATAATCATGGGGGATTTTAACCTGCATATTGATTGATTGACTCAAGTCGGATGCAGTGGACTTGAGGAAGAGTTCTTAGAATGCTGTTGGGATAGTTTCCTCGAACAGCACGTTACAGAACCTCCTGTGTAATGAGACAGATAAAATTAAAGATCTTCTTGTGAGGCATCCTCTTGGAATGAGTGATCACAATATGGTTGAATTTCTAATACAGATGGAGGGTGAGAAAATAGAGTCCCAAACCAGTGTCCTTTGCTTGAACAGAGGGGAGTACAATATGATGTGGGCAGCGTTGGCTAATGTAGACTGGGGGCACAGACTAGTTGGTAGGACAGCTGAGGAATAGTGGAGGATTTTTAAGGAGATTTTTCTCAGTACTCAGCAAAAATATATTCCGGTGATAAAGAAGGAATGTAAGAAACAAGATAACCAGCTGTGGATAAATAAGGAAATAAAGGAGAGTATTAAATTAAAAATCAATGCGTACAGAGTGGCCAAAACTAGTGGGGAATTAAAAGATTGGGAAAGCTTTAAAAAATAACAAAGAACCACTAAGAAATCGATAAAGAAAGGAAAGATAAGTTATGAAACTAAACTAGCACAAAATATAAAAACTGATAGTGAAGTTTTTACAAACATATAAAAAGGAAAAAAGTGGCTAAAGTAAATGTTGGACCCTTAGAAGACGAGAAGGGGGATTTAATAATGGGAAACGAGGAAATGGCTGAGGCCTTAAACAAGTTTTTTGTGTCGGTCTTCACGGTAGAGAATACAAATAGCTTACTGAATATTGACAGTAGCAGTAGCAGGTGAGGTCCTTAAAACGATTACTATTAATAAAGAGGTAGTGCTTGGTAGGCTAATGGGACTAAAGGTAGACAAGTCCCTGGGCCTGGATAGAATGCAGGAGGTAGACAAAAGGCAGGTAACAACAGGCCAGTTAGCTTAACGTCTGTAGTTGGGAAAATGCTGGAATCCATTATTAAAGAAGAAATAGCAGGACACCTGGAAAAGAATGGTTCAATCAAGCAGATGCAGCATGGATTCATGAAGGGAAAGTCGTGTTTGACAAATTTGCTGGATTTTTATGAAGATGAGACTAATGCAGTTGACAGAGGGGGACTGGTAGATGTGATGTTTTTAGATTTCCAGAAGGCATTCAATAAGGTGCCTCACAAAAGGTTGCTGCAAAAGATTAGGGTACACGGAGTTGGGAGCAAAGTGTTAGTGTGGATTGAGGATTGGCTACATAACAGGAAGCAGAGAGTTGGAATAAATGGGTGCTTTTCTGGTTGGCAGTTGGTGACTAGTGGCGTGCCACAGGGATCGGTGCTGGGGCCTCAACTGTTTACCATATACATAGATGATCTGGAGGAGGGGGCTGAATGTAGGGTAACAAAGTTTGCTGATGACGCAAAGATGAGTGGGAAAGCAAATTGCATGGAGGATGCGGAAAGTCTGCAGAGAGATGTGGATAGGCTGAGTGAGTGAGTGAGGATCTGGCAGATGGAGTATAACGTTGGCAAGTGTGAGGTTATCCACTTTGGAAGGAATAATAGCAAAATGGACTATTATTTAAATGGTGAAAAATTACACAAGCTACTGTGCAGAGGGACCTGGGGGTCCTTGTGCATGAATCGCAAAAACTCATACTGCAGATGCAGCAGGTGATCAAGAAGGCAAATGGAATGTTGGCCTTCATCGCGAGGGAGATGGAATATAAAAGCAGGGAGGTCTTGCTGCAATTGTACAAGGTACTGGTGAGGCTGCAACTGGACTACTGCGTGCAATTTTGGTCCCCTTATTTGCGAAAGGATATATTGGCCTTGGAGGGAGTACAGAGAAGGTTCGCCAGGTTGATACTGGAGATGAGAGGGTTAGCTTATGAGGAGAGATTGAGTAGATTGGGCCTGTACTTGTTGGAGTTTAGAAGGCTGAGGGGAGATTTTATAGAGACATATAAGATAATGAAGGGCTAGACAGGGTAGAGGCTGAGAGATTATTTCCACTTAGAAAGGAAACAAGAACTAGAGGGCACAGCCTCAAAATGAGGGGAGTCAATTTAGAACAGAGTTGAGGAGGAACTTCTTCTCTCAGAGGGTAGTGAATCTTTGGAATTCTCTGCCCATTGAAACAGTGAAGGCTACCTCGTTTAATGTGTTTAAGTCACAGGTAGGTAGATTTCTGATCAATAAGGGGATTAAGGGTTAAGGGGAGCAGGCAGGTAAGTGGAACTGAACCACTATCAGATCAGCCATGATCTTATTGAATGGCGGGGCAGGCTCGAAGGGCTAGATGGCCTACTCCTGCTCCTATTTCTTATGTTCTTATATTGTTACCTCTCCCAGACGTGTCCTGGGACCAGATCCAGAGAGGTACCTGTCATTTCCAAAGGGATACCCTGGCCATCCAAATGGATCCATCAAGTTCAGTCCAGTTTTTACCTGGTCTAATGTGTATTCTCTGGATTTCGCACTCTGGGCCTTCCAAAATCTTACTTCACCAGAGGCGGCTGATGATGGAAATGGGCAGCTCTAACCTGCACAAGTAAACCCTGTCCAGATTCCAGACTCACGCACTCAAAAATAGGAAGTGCCATGTTTGAGGGCAGGACTTTCAATTTCGGGCTTGTCTGTCATTATCGCCACAAAAAAAGGTTGTTGTGGTGAAAATCTGGGCCTCAGTATCTGATACAAACTTCCCTTTTCAGCGTTTTCCTAATCATAACATACTCCAACATCCATGTAGATTATTGATTTAGGAACCCCATCCTTGTTCCTATTGGGAACATATTAATTCTCTATCTCTCCCTTGTCTGTCTAACAGTGCTCTGTGACACTGATGAACCCTCAAGTAGCTGTTTCCAATCCACTTTTCCCAAGTGACATCTCAGCTAGTAAAATTGATCTTTCCCTAATTTAAAACTTTATGTTTGATCCATCTTTACCGTTTTCAATAACTATTTTAAATCAAAGTGAATTATGACCAGTGTTACCAAATACTTTCCCACTGATACCCCCTCCCCAGATTTGTTCTCCAATACTAAGATCAGAACTACCATTTCTCTAGTTAGGTTTATGTACTGATATAAAGTGTTCTCCTGAATATGTTATAAGAATTTTGCACCCCCTGTACTTCTCCACTGAATTTATGCCCTTTTGTTTCTGCATTTTTTCAGTAATTTGCCACAAATAGTGTGCTTGCTACTCTTTTATATCTCAGCTCAATCTATTTTGCTTCATTTAATTATCTTTCTTGCACATCACCTGTAATTGTTTACTAAACCAAATTTTCGTTCCGCTCCCCCACCATCCCTTCCTATCCTGTCTGAAAACCAGGTAACCAGGAGTATTGAGCTATCATTCCTGCTCTTCCTGCAGCCTCATTTCAATAATAGTTGCGATTCTATTGTTCTAAGTGTGTTCTTTGTTCATCTGCGTTATTCATGAGGCTCCTTCCTAGAAGGAATAAACAGTAAAACAGAGAAATAAGAACTGTTTTCTTCCTTCTGCGTTGCATTGAAGAAGGTCTTTTCCTTTCCGACAGTGGCGAGAGTACAGAGGAGATTCACAAGAATGACTCCAGGGATGAAAAGTTGTGGCTATGAAGATAGATTGGAGCGGTTATTCTGTTTTCTTGGAGAAAAGAGGGCTGAGAGGAGATTTGATAGAGGGATTCAAGATCTGAGGGATAGGGACAGGATAAATAGTGAGAAACTGTCTTCACTTGAGAGCATCTCTTGAGTGGATACAGTTTATAGGGGTCATGGATTTAAAATAATAGGCAAAAGGAGTAAAAGTGATGTGAGGCGAGATTTTTTTTCACCCAGAGGGTGGTAGGAGTCTGGAATAAAGTTCCTGGAAGGGTGGCGGAGGTACAATTGAGGTATTCAAAGGCATTGCTATATAAAAAGAAAGCATTTTCAACATTATGGGGATAAGGCAAAGGAATGGGACTAGGTAGAATGTTGTTTCAGTAAACCAGTACAGACTCGAGGGGTTGAATTGCTGCCTTCTGCACCGTGAAGATTCTGAGACATCTTTGTTTGTTTATAACGTATGTATCTGTGACACCTGGAATCCAGGTATCATGTCTCAAAAGTGTTTAAAACATGTATATGTTTAAAAATGAAATGTACTAAAGCAGAACAACCCTCTGATTTCTCAATTCCAACATTTTTGAATACTATAAGCTAGTGAGTCCCTCCTGTTTTCTTAACTGGAATTTTTAGTTTTTTGCCTTGATCTTGAAGCTGGACTCCTGAATCCATGCTGCCCATAAAAGTCTGAAGGGAAAAGTCAGCAGTTAATCCAGGCATCCGAGTCATTATTAATGTTTCAATCAACATTACAAAAACACAGATTAACCTGCCATCATCACATTGTCATTTGTGGGAGCTTGCTACACCCAATTTGACTGCTGTGTTTCCTTCATTATGATGTGGAGATGCCAGCGTTGGACTGGGGTAAACGCAGTAAGAAGTTTCACAACACCAGGTTAAAACCCAAGCTTGTGGGTTTACTATCAAATAAACTTGTTGGACTTCAACCTGGTGTTGTGAGGCTACCTACTGTGTTTCCTTCATTATGACAGTAGTTGCACCTCAGAAGAACTTCATTGGCTGTAGTTTGGGGCATCTGGCGGTCATGAAAGATGCTATATAAATGTTAGACTTTGTTGGTTCAGGTTTCTGGTCATGGTACAGTGAGCTCATGAAACCTGTAGGGGGAGCTCTGGCCATGCTGCAATGAACTTGTGGGACCTGCAGGGGGACGAGACTGTTCCATTCCTTACTTTGGCCGTTGTGAGTTCTTTACTTCCTTGGTCACTGAGTATGGATCCATGTTTTTCTTAATTAAATAGAAGTGCTTTAGCCTGCTTTTATACCAGCAATAGCGCCTGAACCCGCAGTCAGCCTAATTTCCATCAGAAACACCAGTCAAGATGAAGTTCAGTGGTCAGCAATAATTTCCAATCTCTATTCTGTGTTCAATTTTAATCCTATTGACAGATGTCTCTTTGGCCTCACCCCTCCATATCTCAGTAATCTCCTCCAGTCTCACAAAGCCTCTGAGATATCTGTGCTCGAATAATTCTGGCCTCTTGAGCATCCTGATTACAACTGCTCCAACACTATTGGGCATGTTGTCAGCTGCCAATTTGTAAACTCTGGAGTTCCCTCGCTACACCTTTCTGTCTATCCCTCCCTTGCAATTGCTCCTTTATGACATCCCTTGCCTCTTTGACCAGGTTTTTGGCCATCAGTCCTGAAAAAGCTCCTCAGAAGCTAATGTCCCTTCACCAGATCCTCTTTGTTTACAACTCATCTCCACAATGCTTCGGCTACAAAATTAGAATCCGGAGTGTCAGTAGCCCTGACACTTCTCATCATATTTTGAAGGATACTGGCCCCATCCCAGGCTCAACCGTTCCTAGCAGTCATGTGGGACCCTTGACATAATTCTTTACCAGTACTTTTTCACCATACTTCAATTGTCACTCCTGGCTACTATTGTCATGGCCTTTGTGTTGGGCTTCTTGTTGCTTTTCCACCTTCCCCTCCAATTTTGGGAAGATCAAACTCAGGCTAGTACGGAGTTGCCTGCCCATGAGCAATTCTGTGGGTGCTATTCCTATAGTGGCATTGGGGAGGTTGTCCTATAATTAAATAACCAATGGGATGTTTTTAAAACTAATTTTTAAAGCCTGGACTGCTCTTTCTGCGAGGCTGTTCAATGTTAGATGATATGATGCTGACCTGATATGCTGGATCCCATTTGACTTCATGAACTGGGTAAACTCCTGGCTGGTGAAAGCCGGACCATTGTCAGAGGCCAACACCTCCAGGAGTCTATGTGTTGAAAATGAGGGCAAAGTTTCTCAGCCATTATTTTTGTTGTCACTGAATGCACCCTACGGACATTGGAATGGGCATCCACTATGACCAAGAACATCCAGCCCATGAATAGGCCTTCTTAATTCACATGCAACCTAAGCCATTCCCATCAATGTTATGAAGGGTGTTGAAATATTTAAAATCAGCTGTTGCTGGTGTGTCAGCCATTCGGTAGCATTCTTGCTCCTGAATTATAAGGTTCTGAGTTCGAATCCCACTCGAGACCTTGAGTAGAAAAATGAAGGCCGACACTCTGAGCCCAATTGAGGGAATGCTGCTGCAATAGGGGAGCTGTACGTGCCAGATGTTAAACCAAAGCCCCATCTGCGAATTGGTGGGCAGTATGCACAGCCCTCCTTCATCTCAGTGGGCCGCAAGATTGAAATCCGGCTTGTTCACTAACTGTGACCCAGTGAATAGGATTAACTAATTTAATAAACATTGAATATTTCATAGTGAGTTATAGAAAATCATTTATATATTAATAGAACTATCCACTTCAAAAGAATTATTCACACTTTGGCTACAGAGGGAGCGCATGGCTCTCACAGTCAATGTTGTGTGTAATTGGCACGCACCTTACTTCATTTGCCCTTGCTTTATGTGCCTATCACTTCAGTCATACCAGTAGGAAAAATAACTACACAGACGGAAATCAGTGAAATGTGGCAACCCTGCATATGGGCAACGGTTAACCAAAGGTCTCATGGATCTTACTCAGATGGGCTGCATGTGGCCCCTGGGCTTGTCCACCACTGCTGTAAAAGATCCATCTGAAGAAGAGTAAGAGAGTTCTCCCTGGTCTTTTGGTCAATATTTATCTCTCAAATATGATCGCAAAAAAACTGATTCTCTGGTTATGTACAACTGATTGCTTTTTCCTATATTAAGGTAAGGAAAAACACTGAATTGACAGTAAAATACTTCAAGATGTCTGCTCTTTGTGAAAAGCACTACATAAATGCATTTTTTTCTTTTCCTTCTGTTGTTTTTCTTTAGGAAATAAGGGTGAGTATCCTCGATTATTTCCTCCCAGGATTTCAACTAAGCTTTTGCCAAAGTTACATCTGCTCATGGGAAAAGCCTGAAGAATTTTCACCCCCAAGGTTTCAGTTTACCAAGGATTAAGGAGGAAGGGAGCATAAAATGTGATTGTGTGTCTTGTAGGAGTTGAGGATAATGACGTAACAAATAAAATGTGTTTTGGAGAATATTCCAGAGAGACAGGAAGTAAAAGATCAGATCGAGCTTGTATGAGAGGAGCTGGGTGCATAGCAAGTTGTGGATGACCTGAGGAGGCCACCACAAGGCTGGGGTTGCACTGGACATTGAGAATGAGTAGGCAGACTATGGTTCAATTAAGTATCTGCGGAAATCTTTATTCAAGCTCCATGTATTTTCTGAACATTGTGTACAGTACGGGAGACAGATAATGAGTACAATGGCAAATTTCCTAGCCGTGTATCACAAAGATTCAGAGTTTCATTGCTGCAGCACAAACTCATTTTTTGTTATAATGTTTAATCAATAATCTTGTTGTTGTTTTGAAGAAATCCAAGTGGTCTCCAAAGAGTTATGCATCGACTGCTTTAAGAAGTGCCTCTGCTTCTCAGGGAGAGAAAAACCATTCTGCGTGTTTATATTAGTGCAGTGCACGAACAGACACTTAAGTGCTCTTATTTCTGAATAAAAGACATTTTTCTTTTATCCTTACTGATTGGTTCTCAGAAAGTGTTTGTTCTCAGTATGTGGGCAACAGTGGCAAGGACACATTTATTACCCATCTCTCTTGTTGCCTTGAGAACATGGTTGCTAGGTTACATTAGTGGACATTAAGAGTCAACAACAAAGCAGGAACTAGAGTCAGACGTAGACTAGACCAGGACGAGCTGGCACTGTCCATTCCCTGAATGACTTTAGTTACTGAACCACTTGGCTTTTGAACACATCACCTTTCCTTTGCTCGCCATAGGAACAGGAAAATGCCGTTCAAGTTGTCTGCCATTCAATTAGTTCACAATTATGGTCATCAACTATCACAACTGCTACAGTACTGCACCAGTATAACTAATGCCTCTTGCAGGGCTGACAGAGAATGTATATAACCAATTGTTAGTATAGCCCATTCACCAATGCACTATATGTTTCACAGAAGACAACCAACATTTTCAACGTCTTTCGCTGTGATGGATCAACCTCAAATCCTATGTGCATTAATGGCCTCAGATTGAATGTTCTATCCTTTGCAAGTTCAAGAAGCTTGTCTTTTCCTTCTTTGCCAAACACTTCATTCAGCTCCTAATTCTTTATAAGCCCGAGTCAACCCAACACGTGTATCATGCCCATATTTGGGAAGGCTCTCCTATCAACTTGTACTCACTTACCCTTGTTTAAAAAGGGTAGGAGGGATAGCCCGGGTAACTATAGGCCGGTGAGCTTAACGTCAGTGGTAGGTAAGTTGATGGAGAGGATTCTTAGGGATAGGATGTATGCGCACTTAGAGTGTTGCGATCTAATTAAGGATACGCAGCATGGCTTTGTCAAGGGGAAGCCTTGCCTTACAAATCAGGTAGAATTCTTTGAGGAGGTGACAAAAACGGTCGACGAAGGACGAGCCGTTGATGTCGTCTATGTGGATTTCAGTAAGGCGTTTGACAAAGTCCCTCATGGTAGGTTGGTACAGAAGATTAAAGCTCATGGGATATGTGGTCAGGTATCTAGATAGGTAGAGAACTAGCTTGCAAAGAGGAGTCAGAGTAGTGGAGGGGTCTTTTTCTAGCTGGAGGTCTGTCACTAGTGGGGTGCCGCAGGGCTCAGTACTGGGACGTCTTCTCTTTGTAGTGTATATAAATGATTTGGAAGAGGGAGTAGGTGGTGTGATCAGCAAATTTGCTGATGACACCAAGATGGCTGGATTGGCGGGCAGTGAAGAGCAGTGTCTGGCAATATAGCGGGATATTGATAGGCTGGTTGATTGGGCAGATACATGGCAAATGGAGTTTAATCCGGATAAATGTGAGGTGATGCATTTTGGCCGGAATAATGTAGGGGGAGTTATATGGTAAAGGGTAAGCCCGTAAGGAGTATAGAATCGCAGCGAGACCTGGGGGTGCAAGTGCACAAGTCTTTGAAGGTGGCAGTGCAAGTGGAGAGTGTGGTGAAGAAAGCCTATGGTATGTTAGCCTTTATAGGAAGGGGTATAGAATATAAGAGCTGCAGTCTAATGTTGCAGTTGTACAGAACGTTGGTTAGGCCGCATTTGGAGTACTGCGTCCAGTTCTGGTCGCCTTACTACCGGAAGGACGTGGAGACTCTGGAGAGAGTGCAGAGAAGGTTTACCAGGATGTTGCCTGGTATGGAAGGACTGGGGTATGAGGAAAGATTGAAGAAATTGGGGCTCTTTTCCCTTGAAAGACGCCGACTGAGGGGGGATCTAATAGAGGTATATAAGATTATGAAGGGTATAGATAGAGTAAACAGAGGTAAGCTATTTCTTATGATAGAGACACGTAGGACAAGGGGCCATGGACTTAAGGTGAGGGGGGAGAGGTACAACACAGATATTAGAGGGAGGTTTTTCACACAGAGGGTAGTGGGGGTATGGAATGCTCTGCCAAGTAAGGTGGTGGAGGCAAACACGCTAGAGTCATTTCAGAGTAACTTAGATAGGCACATGAGTGGGTTGGAGATGGGTGGATATAGGAGAACCTTTTAAATAAGGGTCATTAGCATTGGGGCGTCCCTGGTAATGTAAATGGGTATGGTATGATAATAATGTTTTTCTCTTTCATTCACAGGTTTTAAGTCGGTCCACCTCGTGTCCAACGAGGGGCATACACGCGATGGGTCGTAGTGGGGCTGCTCTTAGTTGTTCAAGATTGGCCTAGTGCTTCATGTCGTTAGTGTGTGCCTAAACTGGACAAGATACTGGGCAAGACGACAGCTCAGTGACTATCGCTGATTGCTGTGCAGACACATGGATTTGGGCCGGTGTCTGTGGGAGTTTGTGCATTCTCCCCGTGCTTGCGTGGGTTTTCTCCGGGTGCTCCAGTTTCCTCCCACATCCCAAAGATGTGCTGTTAGGCTGATTGGCAGGAATAAATTGTCCCTAAATCAGTTTCCCTCAATCTGGATGGCCATAAAACATTAGACAGGGGTCGTGGGTGGAGAGGGGGACTGGTGGTGTTGAGATGGCGGCGCGGGCTCGTTGGGCCGAAGGGCCTGTTTCCCGGGCTGATTTTGTTCTTTGTTCTTTGTTCTTTGCACACAGGATTTGAAAAGTATATTACCTATTCAGGATTTTCTCCTCCTTCCAACCCTTTTCTCAACTGCACCATGTCTGTTTTCTCTTCATTTTTTTGATATTGTTTAACTAATGCTGAATTTTCCACATTTGTTATAGAATCATAGAAATCCTACGTGCAGAAAGAGGCCCTTTGGCCCATCGAGTCTACACCGACCACAATCCCACCCAGGCCCTAACCCCATAACCCTACATATTTACCTGCTAATCCCTCTAACCTACGGATCTCAGGACACTAAGGGGCAATTTTAGCATGGCCAATCAACCTAACCACACACCTTTGGACTGTGGGAGGAAACTGGAGCAAACCCATGCAGACATGAGGAGAATGTGCAAACTCCACACAGACAGTGACCCGAGCCAGGAATCGAACCCAGGTCCCTGGAGCTGTGAAGCAGCAGTGCTAACCAATGTGCTTCTGTTCCTGTTATGTATGTTGGGGCATAGCCCCTTTAAGGGAATGAGTCGTGTGGGTTGGGCTGTTGGGATCCACCTAGAGTGGGCAGTCTACATTTGGGGTGTGGTGTGACAAGACATAACAAAGAGCTGTGTTCTCTGATGCCTGATTGTGGAGTAGTAATGGGATTTAACACTGGCGATGAGGATGGGATGTTATGATAGGAGCATACGCAATAAGGTGGATGAACTTGCAGCCTGGATTGGTGCCTGGAACTTCGATGTTGTGGCCATTTCAGAGACATGGATAGAGCAGGGACAGGAATGGTTGTTGCAGGTTCTGGGGTTCAGATGTTTCAGTGAGAGCAGAGAAGGTGGTAGAAGAGGGGGAGGTGTGGCATTGTTAATCAAGGACTGTATTACGGTGGCAGAAAGGACGTTTGATGTGGACTTGTCTATTGAGGTAGTATGGGCTGAGATTAGAAACAAGAAAGGAGAGGTCACCCTGCTGGGAGTTTTTTATAGGCCTCCAAAAAATTCCGGAGATGTAGAGGAAAGGATTGCAAAGATGATCCTGGATAGGAGTGAAAGTAACAGGGTGGTTGTTATGGGGGACTTCAACTTTACAAATATCGATTGGAAAAGCTACAGCTCAAGCAGGTTAGAGGGGTCAGTTTTTGTCCAATGTGTGCAGGAAGGTTTCCTGACACAGTATGTAGATAGGCCAACAAAAGGTGAAGCTACATTGGATTTGGTACTGGGTAATGAACCAGACCAGGTGTTAGACTTGGAGGTAGGTGAGCACTTTGGTGATAGTGACCACAATTTGGTTACGTTTACCTTAGTGATGGAAAGGGATAGGCATATACCGAAGGGCAGAAGTTATAGCTGGGGGAAAGGTAATTATGAAGCTATTAGGCAAGATTTAGGATACACAGGTTGGAGTAGGAAACTGCAGGGGCTGGGAACAACTGAAATGTGGAGCTTATTCAAGGAGCAGCTACTGCGAGTCCTTGATAAATATGTACCTGTCAGGCAGGGAGCAAGTGGTCGAGTGAGGGAACCATGGTGTACTAAGGAAGTTGAACCTCTGGTGAAGAGGAAGAAGGAGGCTTATGTAAAGGTGAGACGTGAAGGCTCAGTTAGTGCACTGGAGAGTTACAAATTAGCCAGGAAGGAGCTAAAGAGAGTGTTAAGAAGAGCTAGAAGAGGACATGAGAAGACTTTGGCGGATAGGATCAAGGAGAACCCTAAAGCTTTCTATAGGTATGTCAAGAATAAAAGATTGGTTAGGGCAAGATTAGGGCCAGTCAGAGACAGCAGTGGGAAGTTGTGCGTGGAGCCTGAAGAGATAGGATAGGCACTAAATGAATATTTTTCGTCAGTATTCACGCAGGAAAAAGTCAGTGTAGTCGAGGAGAATACTGAGATACAGGTTTTTAGACCAGATGGGATTGAGGTACTTAAAGAGGAGGTGTTAGCAATTCTTGAGAGTATGAAAATAGATAAGTCCCCTGGGCTGGATGAGATTTACCCTAGGATTCTCTGGGAGGCTAGGGAGGAGATTGCAGAGGCTTTGGCTTTGATCTTTATGTCATCATTGGCTACAGGTATACTGCCAGAAGACTGGAGGATAGCAAATGTTGTCCCCTTGTTCAAGAAGGGGAGTAGAGACCATCCTGGGAATTATACACCAGTGAGCCTTACTTCTGTTGTGGGCAAAGTTTTGGAAAGAATTATAAGGGATAGGATTTATAATCATCTAGAGAGAATTAAATTGATTAGGGATAGTCAACATGGTTTTGTGAAGGGTAGGTCATGCCTCACAAACCTTAGCGAGTTTTTTGAAAATGTGATCGAAGAGGTGGATAAGGGTAAGGCAGTTGACGTGGTGGATATGGATTTTAGCAAAGCGTTTGATAGGTTCCCCATGGTAGGCTACTGCAGAAAATGCAGATGCATGGGATTGAGGGTGATTTAGCAGTTTGGATCAGGAATTGGCTAGCTGATAGAAGACAGAGGGTGGTGGTTGATGGGAAATATTCAACCTGGAGTTCAGTTACAAGTGGTGTACCTCAAGGATCTGCTTTGGGGCCACTGCTGTTTGTCATTTTTATAAATGACCTAGATGAGGGTGTAGAAGGATGGGTTAGTAAATTTGCTGATGACACCAAAGTTGGAAGAGTTGTAGGCAGTGAGGATGGATGTTACAGTTTGCAGAGGGACATAGATAAGCTGCAGAGCTGGGCAGAGAGGTAGCAAATGGAATTTAATGCAGAAAAGTGTGAGGTGATTCACTTTGGTAAGAGTAACAGGGGTACAGAATTTAGGGCTAATGGAAGGACTCTTGGTAGTGTCGACGAGCAGAGAGATCTCGGTGTACATGTGCATAGATCCCTGAAAGTTGGCACCCAGGTTGATAAGGTTGTTAAGAAGGCGTATGGTGTGTTAGCTTTTATTGGTAGAGGGATTGAATTTCAGAGCCATGAGGTCATGTTGCAACTGTACAAAACTCTGGTGCAGCCGCATTTGGAGTATTGCGTACAGTTCTGGTCACTGCATTATAAGAAAGATGTGGAGGCATTGGAAAGGGTGCAGAGGAGGTTTACCAGGATGTTGCCTGGTATGGTGGGAAGGTCTTATGAAGAAAGGCTGAGGGACTTGAGGTTGTTTTCGTTAGAAAGAAGAAGGTTGAGAGGTGACCTAATTGAGGCATACAAGATGATCAGAGGATTAGATAGGGTGGATATTGAGAGCCTTTTCCCTCGGATGGTGATGGCTAACATGAGGGGACATAGCTTTAAATTAAGAGGTGGTAATTATGGGGTGGATGTCAGAGGTAGGTTGTTTACTCAGGGGGTAGTAAGGGCGTGGAATGCCCTGCCTGCAGCAGTTGTGGACTCGCCAACTTTAAGGGCGTTCAAACGGTCAGTGGATAGGCATATGGATAACATTGGAATAGTTTAGGTTAGAGGGTCATTAGATTGGTTCCACTGGTCAGTGCAACATCGAGGGCCGAAGGGCCTGTATGCGCTGTAATGTTCTATGTTCTATGCTTTATGATGGCCTAAAAAAGTGAAGGACAGGAATTTTCAGCATGACTGTCTGGAGATTCACAGTGCACATTAAAGAACGAAATCCTCAAAGGACAGGTAGGACCATGAGGGCGAAAGGATGTCATGGGAGGTAGAGAGCTAACGGACTTGGGTGCCATCAAAAGGTTTAAAGTTGTTCTCCACGACTGTCACTGGCATTGTGTTCTGGCGATTGAAAGAACTCGGTGGTCAGGTGTGGCAATACTGACCAGTTATAGAGTCATAGAGGTTTACAGCATGGTAACAGGCTCTTCGGTCCAACTTGCCCATGCTGCCCTTTTTTTCAAACCCCTAAATTAATCCCAATTGCCCACATTTGGCCCATATCCCTCTGTCCCCATCTTACCCATGTAACGGTCTAAATGCTTTTTAAAAGACAGAATTGTACTCGCCTCTACTATGGTCTCTGGCAGCTTGTTCCAGACACTCACCATCCTCTAAAAAAAATTGCATCTCTAGACCCTTTTGTATCTCTCCCTTCTCACCTTAAATCTATGCCCTCTAGTTTTAGACTCCCCTACCTTTGGGAAAAGATATTGACTATCTTGCTGATCTATGCCCCTCATTATTTTATAGACCTCTATAAGACCACCGTTCAGCCTTCTACGCTCCAGAGAAAAAGTCCTAGTCTATCCAGCCTCTCCTTATAACTCAAACTATCAAGTCCTAATAGCATCCTAGTAAATGTTTTCTGCACACATTCTAGTTTAATAATATATTTTCTATAATAGAATGACTAAAACTGTACACAGTATCCCAAGTGTGGCCTTACCAATGTCATGTACAACTTCAATAAGACCTCCCAACTCCTGTATTCAATGTTCTGACCAATGAAGCCACGCATGCTGAATGCCTTCTTCACCACCTTGTCCACCTGTGACTCTACATTCAAGGCGCAGAAAAAATTTGCTAGGATGCTACCGGGACTTGATGGATTGAGTTATAAGGAGAAGCTCAATGGACTGGGACTTTTTTTTCTGGAGCGTAGGAGGCTGAGAGATGACCTTATAGAGGTTTATAAAATAATGAGGGGCATAGACAAGTTAGATAGCCAATATATTTTCCCAAAGATAGGGGAGTCTAAAACTAGAGGGCATAAGTTTAAGGTGAGAGGGGAGAGATCAAAAGTGTCCAAAGGGGCATTTTTTCACACAGACGATGGTGAGTGTCTGGAACAAGGTGCCAGAGGTAGTAGTAGAGGTGGGTACAATTTTATCTTTTAAAAAGCATTTAGAAAGTTACATGGGTAGAATGGGTATAGAGGGATATGGGCCAAATGCGGGCAATTGGGACTAGCTTAGGGGTCTTAAAGAAGAAAGGGTGGCATGGACAAGTTGGGCCGAAGGACCTGTTTCCATGCTGTAAACTTCTATGACTCTATGATTCTATGTGATTGATGTGAAGGGTTGCATAAACTGCTGACGAGGCTAGGAGCAATAACAAAAGCACTGAGACTGGAAAATATTGTCTCAGCTGAGGTCTTTCTTTGGACTCAAACTATTAAGGCAAGTTTGAGCCTGAGTTGGTGACTGTTTTGAAACCTCTGCACCGGTCGCTGATGAAGGGGTAGGCATGGCAGTGTGCACTGGAGTGTGAGAAAGTGTGCCAAGTAGTGAAGATGTATGGAAGGAATCTGGAATCCTAATCAATTTCAACCCAGCTGGTCTGTGATGAGTTGCCATATGCTTTAGGACCAGTCATATCCCTTGCAATCCCTCTCAAAAGCTGAAGAGAATAATGCAAAGAGAGAAAAGGAGACACTGGTTATCATTTATGGAAAAGGCAGACGCATTATCTAGATACTGTTGCCGTGTCAAAGTGAAGACCTGGACAAAGTTATCCAGATCCTGTATTTCTCACAAGAGGATAATGTAGCATTGACAGCTGCTAAGGTTAAACAAGGTACAAGGAAGGATCCCCATACTGTGTCAAGTAGTCAAGCTGGTCAGCAAAGGGCAAGCAAGCCAACTGAAAGATCCAGAACTGAGTCCAAATGTAAGTTGAGAGTGGAAACTGTGGGTGAAGGTCAGTTGTTTGTTGGGGGGCATGTGCATTGTCATTCTCCAGCCTTTGTGGAGGAAAGTATTGGAGCAATTGCACCAAGGGCACCTGAGGTGGTTTGGATGAAAGAGGTAGCTTTCAGCCAAATCTGGTGGCCAAAGATAGTGGCTCAAGCACCAAGATTAGGAACACACCATCTGTGGCACCATTACACCCATGAGAATGGCCAAAGGGGCCTTGGGAGCAGGTCCACATAGATTTTGTGGACCAAGAGAAGTCCAGATGCTGCTGGTAGTGGTTAATGTACACGTGAAGTAATCTGTATGAAATAGACAACCTCGGAAGTTACCTTGGACAAGCTCAATGACATGGTTGCTAAGCTTGGTTAAGCTAAGTTACTCCAACCAAATTGTAAGTGACAACGATCATAGTTCGCGTCAGCAGACCTTGAGGAATATATTGAGCTTATAGCATTCACCATGTAAAGCTTGCTTGGGAGACAGTTGCGGTCAACGTTTGATCTTTTGAGGCCTGATGAGATGAGACAAGTAGTGGAGAGGAACCAGGGGGCTCAGGCCATTGAGCTGGACATGCCAAGCTGAGGGCATTTCAGAAAGGAGACCAGGTACGGGTTAGAAACTATGCTTTGGGATACAAGTGGGTTCCAACTGCAATTGCAGCCAAGACAGGGCCATTGTCTTACACAGTGGAAACCTGGGATGCGTTAGAGTGGCACTGACGTGCAGACCAACTGTTGGCAGCCCCACTCCAAATGAGAGGAACCCATCTATAAATTTGGAAGCATTCCCATTG
This sequence comes from Carcharhinus amblyrhynchos, assembly GCF_965287045.1. NCBI lineage: Eukaryota > Metazoa > Chordata > Chondrichthyes > Carcharhiniformes > Carcharhinidae > Carcharhinus > Carcharhinus amblyrhynchos. The sequence continues at coordinate 52,482,156 of NC_137339.1, read as the reverse complement.
GTGCAAATGGAGATATTAGAGGAGGGAGGTCTGGAATCAGCAGCTGTTATAGTCATGGAGAGGATGGAGAACTCAACATTGGTGAATGGTGACGTGTGGGAAGAGGAGCCAATATTGATAAGTTCGTTAAGACCACATTCGCCAGAGAGGATCACAAAACTGGTTTCAGTCACCAGGAAACAACCTCCACTGGATCATAGAGCCCTGACAGGCTGATCATGTCTACGTAAGCTGGACATCAGGGTGGGGAATGAACCATGGACTATATTATACTGTAAGTACACTATGGGTTTTTTATCAAACAGTACGATGCAAAAAGAGAAAAACTGTATGTAAATAATTTAAAATGCTGTTAGTGTCACAAGACGTTTTGTTGATCATTGCCCATGCATAGAGTTGCCACACTCTGCTGATTTCCATCCGTATAGTTTTTTTTTCACCGGTATGACTGAAGTGATAAGCACGTAAAAGATAACAACCACTGGCAGCAAGCAGAAAGATAGATTATCACCTAAATCATTATACAATTGCATTAATTTGACACCAGTGCTGCCATTTTCATATCAGATGATCCAGCCTGCACCCTATCTTAACACAGCACAACTGAATATGACGTTAAATGGTGTGAAGGACCACCCCCCTCCACTCCCCCACTCCCCCCCCCCCCCCCCCCACAGTCTCCACTCCCTCCCACTGCCCCCACCACTATTTAGAGATTCTTGCGGGTTAGTTGCTGAATTATTTTTCTTGGCTGCTAAGCATCCACATGCATTTTTGGAGTTTTTCTATCCTTGCCTAAAAGAAGGAGAGACTTCATTTACATATTTACAGCCAGTGAAGTACTTTTTGAAGTATACGCACTGTTGTAACATAGGAAACATATCAACAAAATTACAGTCAGCAAACTCCCACAAATAGCCATGTGGTAAGGACCAGGTAATATGATTTATGTTTGGGCACTGGAATAACTTCTTTTCTCTGCTTCAAAATATTGCCATGTAATCTCTTATATCCACCTGAGTAGGCAATGAAACATCAGCTTAATATCTCATGGAAGACAACGGGGGCTACCCTCCCAAAAAAAATTTAAGTGTTGAATTTGCATAAAAACTGGAGTGAATCATGTCTTTTTCAGCGGAAATCTCAAAATAAATCTCCCACACTCTGTGCACTGCAATTGCACTAGCGTGATTCACTCCAGAAATAAGTGGGTAGGGCCTATTCCCACTGAAGAAGCCAGCACCATAGTGCTGAGTGGGCCGCTGTACATGTTCTGATCTGTCAGCACTGAGATTGGCTTATGTGCAGTTGTCCCTGCCAGCCAGCCTCCTGATTGCTGGCCAGCCCCATGATCCCTGCAAATCCAGCTGTATAACTCCCCCTACAGCCCAATTGCTGGCCACCCAATCATACCCAGACCCAACCCTAGCCCACCTCGATCTCCCAGCCCCTCATACCCCAATGGCCAGCCCTGATCGTTGGCCTCCGTCCCTCCATCCCCCACCAATCCCAACTGCAGAGTGCCAGATGGACCCCTCCCCATTCCCACCAATTGTCTCCCAGAGGCCCTGCCCCTTGGCACTGCCCTGTGCTTGATGGGCAGTGCCAAGATGCCCCCTGGGCATTGGCACTTTGCCCCTTGGGCAGTGCCAGATAATGCCAAGGTGGCAATGCCCAGAGAAACACCCCCTGTGCCCAACCCTCTGAGGGGGTCTCAAATGCACCCCCCCCACCCCCATTCCAGGCTGTCAGCTCCCTGCAAATGGGGAGTTATAGTTAACCCTGATGGAGTGAGCCATTCCTGGCTGGGAGTGGGGGGAGGCTAGTGGCCTGGAGATTTCAGTCCCAGGCCGCTAATAGTATTGAAATAATATTTAAATGAGCTGCTGAATACATTAGGCAGCTATATGCCAATTTCCAATGCAGAGCTGATGGTACTGTAAATCCAGCACTGGGAGACACGCGGAAGCAGTGGTGCCAAGCGGACAGCCCACAAAACGGCTTCCGCTCAAGCCTCCCAGCCTGCTGCTCTAAAAGATCTACTAACTGTGTGGAGTTTGCAAATTCTTCCCATGTCTGTGTGGGCTTCCTCTGGATGCTCCAGTTTCCTTCCACATTCCAATGATATGCAGATTAGGATGATTGGCCATGAACAATTACCTCTTAGTGTCGGCGGGGGTGGGGGGAGTCTATCAGGGTAAGTACATGGAGTCTGGATGGGATTGTTATCAGTGCAGGTTCAATGGGCCAAATTCTATGACTCTCTGACAGAAGATCCCACCCTGGCCCTAACACATAACCTCATGTATTTAGCCCATTAATCCCCCTAAACTACACAACTTGAGAAACTAAGGGACAATTTAGCACGGCCAATCTGTTTTAGGTAGCAAAATCCTAGATACTGATGAAGTTATCTAAAATCATTTCTTTTTGATTAACCCTTGTCTTTTCTCCTGCTTTTTCTGTAGCCTTGGTTCTGACCTGCCTTGTGAACCTTCTAGGAAAGCAAAGTTTTGTTATGTTGACAGGTACATGTAGAGGAAGCAGACTCATTCTCAATGCCCTCCTCTTTCTCCAAGAATTTTCTGTGCTTTTACTTGGCACTGTATGTCTAAGGATGCCTAACATGGCTTGCAAACTACCATGCTTTCAATCCAGTTCAACCTAAGATAAATTTAACTCAGTAACCTACGGTTAGATACCCACAAACTACTCACTGGAAAATCGAGAAGAAATCAGATTGCAAGTTGTGCACTAAATGATATTTGTAGACGACAATTTATTGTTAAATGCGTATTCACAAACATTTATTAACATGTATAAGTATAATCAAAGCTATAACAATTGAACAAGGAATTGCCTGATGGAATGAATAATAAAAGGTTACACCAGCACTTCAATGTATTTCTATGAGGATTTCCTTAATCCTGCCTGCCGAGGCCTTCTCATGACCCCTTCTGGCTCTCCCAATTTCCTTCTTAAGTTCCTTCCTACTAGCCGTATACTCTTCTAGATCTCTAACATTAGCTAGCTCCCTGAACCTTTTGTAAGCTTTTCTTTTCTTCTTGACTAAATTCATTACAGCTTTCGTGCACCACGGTTCCTTTAGCCTACCATAACTTCCCTGTCTCACTGGAACGTTGCTGTACAGAACTCCAGACAAATATTCCTTGAAAGTTTGCCACATTTCTTCTGTACATTTCCCTAAGAAAACCTCTTTCCAATTTATGCCTCTAATTTTCTGCCTGATAGCCTCATAATTCCCCTTACTCCAATTAAACATTTTCCTAGTTTGTCTGATCCTATCTCCCTCCAATGCCAATGTAAAGGAGAGAGAGTTATGATCACTATCCCCAAAATGCTCTCCCACTGAGAGATCAGACACCCGTCCAGGTTCATTTCCCAATACCAAATCAAGTACAGCCTCTCCCCTTATAGGCTTATCCACATATTGTGGTCAGGAAACCTTCCTGAACACACAATAATAAACTCCTCCTCATCTACTCTCTAGCACTTGATCTTTCCCCTTCCTAACCATGACCCACTTGCCTGCCTCCTGAGGCCCTGGTGTGACCACCTGCCTGTAACCCCTATCTATCACCTCCTCACTCTCCCTGACCAGACGAAGGTCATTGAGCTGCAGCATCAGTTCCCTAACGCAGTACCTTAGGAACCGCAGCTCAAAGCACCCGGTGCAGATATGGATGTCCGGGAGGCCAGGAGACTCCAGGGCCTCCCAAATCCGACACTGAGAACAACAGACTGGCCTCACACTCATAATTCCCCTTTTCTTCAAATTCCACAGGAAAAGAAACTAAGAATTAATCCGACCCTGCCTCACCCTTTCCACCTAAGCCCGTTGAGCCAAAGCTTTTCAGCTCTCATTCTGCTACCTGCTCACTCTGCTGCCAGCTACTGACTCTGCCTGCTGTATAGTGCGGCCTGCTTTTTAAACCTCGCATGCTAACAAACCCTTCCCAGGTCGCCCTGCGACCTACTTCCACTTTACTGTTAAAGAAACTTGTAAAAAAAAAGAGAAACCCCATGAAAAACTAAGAAAAATAGCCAATCGCTTACCTTCACACTCCTGCCGCAAATCGCTCCTCTCTGATTTCTCCGATGAGCAAAGAGCCTAGCCTAGCTCCTGGCACTGCCCAATCGGCAATGATAAGGGAGTGGTGTTGGGGGGAGCCTGCCAGGGGCGTGGCCTACTGGGGCTGATCAGTGGGGGGGCCCACTGCACACTCTGCAATGGGAATGGTAGGGGAGGGAGGGAGGAGGTGTTTGGGGGTGCACATGGGAGGGAAGATTGGGGTTGGCCATTGGGGTTGGTGATTGGGCCTGGCACAGGCCAGGACAGGGGAGGGGTCAGGCAGGACAGTGATGGTGGTGGAGGGGGGTGGGGAGATCGGCGATTGGGTGGGAAACAATTGGAAGGCTGGCAATCAGTGATGGGGTACCAGTGCGCGTGCACTGATCTCCCCACTCTCAGATCAGTGCATGCGCAATGGCCCACTCAGCACTATGCTGCCGGCCTCTCCAGCAGGATTAGGTCACCAACCCCGCCCACCACTTCAACATGAATCTCCTTGAGGTACTGCGTGGAGTACAGAGTGCTAAAGATTCATTCCACTCAATACGCCCCAAAAAAGGGCACGAAAATCTCTCATTTTCTACTGTTGGGCAGTTAGTTTTTTTGGAGGAGAATCCTGGCCTGTATTTTTCAAGAAGGAGTTAGATATAGATCTTGGAGGCAAAGGGATCAAAGGATGTGGGAGGAAAGCAGGAACAAGCTATTGAGTTGGATGAGCACTATGATCATAATGAACAGTGGAGCAGGCTGAAAGGGCCAAATGGCCCACTTCAGCTCTATTCTCTTACCAACCAATTTTCCTGGTGCAATTTATCTTGATCTCTTACTGCTTTAACTTGTTAACAACCTTTGGCAGATTTTAAACAACTGAATGCAAGATCCAGAATAAAAATAATTTCGCCTTTAAGTTACAAAACATCCTTAACAACAGAAAAAAATGTTAAAAACCTGCAGATCAATAGCTGACAGTTAATTGCACAAATAAATATAAGATCAATCCTACCTGAAGGCAAGGTATTTGGAAAATTCCATGATCAGTAATCTGGTTGATGATTTCAATTGTGTTCACTAAATGCTCTTATTTAGTGTTCAATTCAACAGACTAACTGTGTTAAAACAATGAGAGAGGGTCTTATTAAGACATAAAATTCTGATAGGGTTGGACTGACTTGTTGCTGAGATGTTGTGTCCTTTGACTAGTCATATCTGGAACAAAAGATTACAATTCCAGGATACAGGGTGAGGTGAGCTATTTAGGACTGAGATGAGGAAACCTTTCTTCACTCAGAGGATGGTAAACCTGTGAAATTCTTTACCAAATTAGGCTGTCAAGGCTAAGTCACTGAAAATATTTAAGAAAGAATTGGATAGACTTCTAGACACTAAAGGCATCAAGAAATGTGGGAAAATGTTGGTGTATTGTGTTGAGTTAGAGAATCAACCATGATGTTATTGTATGGCAGAGCAGGTTTGAGGAGCCACATTAACTTCTGCTCCTATTTTCTATGTTTGTGTTTTATGTGATAAACTTTCAAGCTTAAATTCAATTTAGGACAGTTCTCTCCCAGAACCTTGAAGGCATAATTCAAGTAATTTACAAGTTACTGTTCATACAAATTTGACTTTTCACCTTGATCTGTCAATTTTAAAAATCCTATTATTTTCACCAAGCATGAATAATGTGAAAAGTGGAAATGTTTCTGCTGAAGGATGTCAAAGCCTTGATTGGATACAAGAGATTTCCTGGAATAGTACCAGAAACATGGGATTTCAGTTTTGTTATGGAAACAACTTTTAAAAGGGAATTATATGTGATATAGAACAGGGCATTAAAAGGAATGAGCAGAAACACACACACACACACACACACACACATATACAGACATTCATACATACACACTCAGGTACACACACATGCATATACACACAAGCATTAATACATATACCATATATACAAACACACATGCATAAACAAACACACATATTTATATGCGTATATACATATGCATGCACACATACATATACACACACTCATACAACGTATGCATACATACGTGCACACATATATGCACACATATATACAAACACACACTCACACACACACATTCAGCTACACACAATTGATAAGGAAATAAATATGAAGGGGAGTGTGATGAATTGGAGAGATCTTTCAAAGATGTAACATAGACATGATGGGCCAAGGGGCCTCCTTGTGTACTGTATGATTCTACGATTTGATTTGTGCTGGGGTTACGTCCATCAGTCCGCACCATTGAGATAAATCATTGATATTGTTCACCCAAAGTAACTGACCTATAACCATGTCAGAACAAATGAGTGCATCATTCTGTATCTGTAAAACATTATTTAAATGATTTGCAGATCAATCAGGAGACAGTCAATAAGGATAAGAGGAGAATTTATTTCCAGATACGTGTAATTGTTTTTGTATTGACTGGTATGACTGTGGGGAAAAGAGTGTTAATTAGCTAATCTCACTGTGTACAGGAGGAGCACATGTTCCTTACTTGAGCAGTGTTCAGTGGTGTGTTTGAGAGAAGACTAGGAAACTGAGGTTATGGAGCAAAATGGATGCACCCAATTAGGATAATGGAACAAACTAGAGGAGAACTGTTTTAGTGGCTGTTAAAATGTCATCACTACTAGTATCTGTTCAACTGACACTAGGCATTCTTCCTGCGCCAGAGATCTGCAAGCCAGAAATACCTAGTGATATACCGCCAATGAAGCAGCATGCCACTCTGATGATATTCCAGAAATAGCTCTCTATGTGCATTGTCTCATTAAATTAGACATGGGCTGAATATAAGAAAGGAGTTTATCAACATTCAGTTTAGTCAACTCATAACACCACACCCCCAATGAAGTTGATAACATTAAATATTTTTCATGTTTCATGGTGATGACATTGCTGCATATTATGGTCATTGAAACTTCATCTAATGCTAATATTCAAACAATTAATTGTTTTAAACCATTACCACACAACAATGGTCAGATCAAAACTAGCACTGTCTCCAGCTATACTGAAACCAAACCTCATGGGAATATAACATGCCATAAAACCCATCTATTATACCTCGTTAGCTAATTAACTTTACCTAATTAATATTTAATGCATGACATAAACAAAATGCGTTATGAAGACCCATAGGATATCATTTATTTCCCACACGTAGCACTGACTGGGATTTGTTTGTGATTTTATCAGTTACCAGGCCAGTTCATTTATGGGCTATCACTAACATCCTCAACTCATACCCCAACTATATCTTCTTTCCATTCCAATCACACTTTTTAAAAGCAATTATTTAAACCTTTTTACCTGGATATGATAAGCATTCTTCCACTAGGTCCCCATGCCCTGCTCCTGGAGTATTCCCTCCACCTGACATTCCTTTCCATGACATATCCCAAATATTATCACCTCCCTCATCACCACCATTACCAATGACACAATCTCCTTAATAATGACATCCACTTTCATTTCATTATCTTCTCCCTCATCATCACCTCACCTTCACTGCTACCAGCTCCAGACAGATTTCTCATTTCTACCTCCACTGCCACGATCATCTCTACCCAGCATTCAGTCACCTCCATTCACTCTCCACTGTCGGCAGTCATTAACATCGATCGAAATATTTTTCCTCAACTTTCCAAGTGCTCATTCTAAGCCCAAGCTTAAAATTAATAATATGCATTCAAGCCAGGATGTGGTGCATCCCTACCTCTGAGCCGGAAGCTCCAAGTTTGAGTCCCACCCCAGGGCCTGATGGCCAAGGAAGATGCATTCATAACACGGTCAAACAGGTTGAGTGACAACCTGCAAATCCTTCCAAACATGCTGGTGGTAAGAGTGGGAGAGACTTCTGGTCAGTCACGCATGATGTGGAGTGATCCTTTCAATCTATAGGCCCCTGGCGACAGACTAGCGAACGTTTCAGGAATAATGGACTATGAAAACAGATAGACGTTTACCTTGGTCCATTACTAGGTGCGGGGAATGAAAGAAGTTTCAAACCAGGAGCAGCTAAATTGCAAATTGGCCTCAACAAATCCATTAGATTTATATCTTAATACAAATGTATTACAATACAAACAGTGTGAATCATGACTAAAAATTGATATGCACTGCTTTTAGTTGAGGAGGGGGTCATAATTTTTCCCCATGCTTGTTGAGGTGGAAAATGACTGGTATTCCAATACTCATAGAAGGCTGCCTGCAAATTTCTGAAGGCTGCAGCATTTATCTGATTGTAATGCTGGGCTAATTTCTCACACCGCTGGCTACCTCTGCATTCAGTAGGGAACCAAGCAGTATATGCTAACTGCATGAGGTGAGGCAAAGTTCCTGCTCTTAAAGGCAGTTGTCACTCTTAAAGGGAAATTGCACTCAGTTATAGGAAGTACTGCTGGTTATTATTGCTGCAACTCTGAACAAGGAAAATGAAAAAGCAAGGCAGGGTGAGGGCTCCAGGATCAAAGACATGGTTGCTGGAGGCATTAATAGTAGAGATAGGCGATGGAGAGATGCCATAGTTGCAGGGATAGTGGGGGTGTCAGAAAACCTCCAAGGGCCACCCTCCTATGTCATTGGGAACAGATGGCCAGGGTGAGCAATATCCAACATTTGGACTCGAGGATCTGGCAACAGTGCCATAAGATATTTAAGAACCTCATGCAAATAATCAATGCCAGTGAATACATTTTCACTTGGCACCTCCTACCCACCAGCCTCTCATGATGCCCAATGGACCACAGCTACATCACTCACCCAGCAGCTAATCCCTGGCAATCAGACTCACCTTTAATATCCATTTCACCTCCCACAAATACCATGATATCAGCCTCACACCCAGCTCTGGCTGCCTTCATGTGACTGACTGTGGGATCCTCCTGTGCCCAAATTGTCTGTGAATTTCCGACATTGTCTCAGGCACCACTTCATTGGTTGTCGAGCTCTTTAGGATGTCTACAAAGCCAAATCTTTCTTCTTTCTTTTGAAACCTGGCCAGCGCTGAAATGATTGAAGGCATTTTAGCTCTCATTTTTTGATGATTAACATTGAATCACTTGCTTTAGTCCAAATCAGATTGACAGCAAAGTCCAGGGTCTCACCTGGCATCTGGATGAACAATTCCGATGAGTGTTTCAGTAAAGCTTTATGGGTTAATGGATTGGGTTAATCCAGTCCTTGCAATCAGATACTGAAAGCCAGTAAAGAAGGGGAAATAAGAATAAACTAGCCTGTGGATTTTTCATCAATTAATATTACTTTTGTTGGAAAATCAGGCCTATGAACTTCATATTTGTGCTCCCTCAAAGCACTCGTTCACAGAATCCGTCCTATTCTCCCCTCTCCCTGAACTGCACTCTCTATCATCTATTCAGCTGTTGACTTCAAACATTGCCAGTTTGAATTTCTACTCACTGAGCCAGGAGATTTCTGCCAATTTCAACTCCGGCAAGAAAAAATAATAAGAATTACTTTGTGAGAAAATATTCTCCTTAACTGAAATTTCAGAAAGTCTCCCGGGATAAGTGACATTGTGTCAAGGAGCCTCAGAGAAATATTTTCTCCAAAAACCACATCTAAGAACTCCAGATTCCACAATTCATACCAGTATTCTGCTGGGAACAAAACCATTTTCCAAGGAATAGAGTTATGCCATGGACTGGAGCCAAACCCACATCCCCTGCAATGATCAGGCTCTGAAGGAGGAAGGACTGGAGACAGAACGAGTGACTCAACCCATATTTTATATCTTGTTTGGAATACATTCTTGTGATCCTCTGCTTGATGACAAGAGAGTTTTTTTTCAAATTCCTTTCTGTGCTCATTGGTGAGGGATTGATGTGAAATCAAGAGAATGGCATATTTTGCTTTTGCACATTTAACTTTTGCTATCCAGTATCAACATTATGAGGGCCCGAAAGGCATGGATTTGGACTAAAGCAAGGCATCCTTTATATTGCCTGAACAATGAACGCTTTCATGTGCTGGTCATGTGCACCTAGAACTTTGGTATCACAGACAGAAAAAAAACATGGTGCATCGAGTAAAACTCAGCACAGGCAGCATCTGTGAAGAAAAACAGAGTTAACATTTCAGTCAATGACCTGATGGCCACCATGAAAGGTCATCATTAATTGTTTCTCTCTCTCCACAGATGCTGCCAGACCTGCTGAGTTTATCCAATTTTTTTGTTCCTATTTCAGATTTCTAGCATCGACTGTATTTTGTTTTTATCTAGTTCACCATCTGTTATCCTATAACTCGTATGTTCCAATGATAATGGAGCTAGCGACTAAAAACAGCAATCAATCTCTGTCAATTAGTCTACAACGGAGTCAGACTGGAGGGGCTGGATTATGCACTCCACCCTCCCCCAGTTGCCAGTGAGTAACGGGGTCACGGTCTCTCCTTTAACCTTTACCAGGGTGGGGAAGGGTGTAAGGACTACAACACCTCACTAAACCCAGCCCCAAGCCAGGGAAAATCCCAATGGTGGAGAACTTTGGGAACCATAGGCATTAAGTTGCCTGTTCCTTCCACACATGTGTAAGCACACGTGTCAATTACCCATATAGAAATGGCATTTTGGAATATAACACAAGAAATCTCTTATTTTTATTGAAGTAAGTTGATGCTAACTGTCTTCACCATCGTATGTGGTGAGCTTATAAACCAACTTTCAAATCAATTAGTAACTAGGAGCATTGGTGTTAATTCATTGGAGACATGCAATTGCCAGTGTACACGTTCCAATGTTAGACAGGTATTACTAGTAGATTTCAGACAATACCTGCACTAATTATTCTAGAGCAGATCCAGTTGAGGTAAGTTGGGTATTCTCTAACATGTTTTTTGCAGTGTGGGAATGAGCTTCACTTGAAATAAACATTAGTAATGTCACAGGTGTTTGGGCTAGAACTAGCCAACAAGAAGAAAGAGGAAAGATGACCCTGCTCACATAGGAGAGGGAGACTAAGACCTGGTGAACTGACCCTATATGAACTCTAAATGAATCATAGAACCCTACAGTGCAGAAACAGGCCCTTTGAAGCTGCACCGACCACAATCCCATCCAGGCCCTATCCCCATATCTCTACACATATACCCGCTAATCCCTCTAACCTACACATCCCAGGACACTAAGGGGCAATTTTAGCATGGCCAATCAACCTAACCCACACATCTTTGGACTGTGGGACGAAATCGGAGCACCCGGAGGAAACCCATGCAGACACGAGGAGAATGTGCAAACTCCACACAGACAGTGACTCAAGCCAGGATTCAAATCCAGGTCCCTGGAGCTGTGAAGCAGTAGTGCTAACCACTGTGCTACCGTGCCACCCATAGAATGTGCAAATTCCACACAGATACATCAAAGCCAAAAACATATCAGCAGGTGGAGACGCTATAGAGAATTTATAGCTAAACTGTGCTAAATGTTAGCAACAGATTTGGAATTGCTTTTGGTGGATCTAACTGTAGTTATCACCACCATGGCTAAAGTTACAGGTACTGGAGCTAGGGTGAATGAGTTGATTGCAAGCTTTTGCTTGTGTCACTGATAGAGACTTCATCAGAGTTACCATTCTGGATTCACCTCAAGCTTCCTGTCCCTCACTTGCCATCAGTAGGTAATGGGCCATTCTGGATCTCTCTTCGACAGAGTGGGTGTAATAATTGGGACATCAGGAGTGTAATGGAATTCCCCACCCCATTTTTCCAGTAGCTGCAGCAATCCTCCAAAAGTTCTGTATCACCCAGGAGGAAGTTTGATCCACACCCACCCATCACATTAAACATTAACTCCCTCTGCCATCACCACACAATAGGTAGAATGTGACTTTCTGAAATTCAGCGCAGCAAATCGACAAGATATCTCCGACTGTTGCTTCAATTACACAACCACCAGAATTGCACGACATGATCCCTGATAGAGTCACAGCAATATCATTTGGGTCATGGTCTCGGCCTCTCTGCACGGCAGCAATGGTGACAGCAGAGGCTCTGGCAGCACTGCCAGGAATCCACTGGATCAATGGTAAGGATATATACAAATACATTCAAATATTACCAAAATTTGATGAAAAGGACATAGGAGCCTTTTTCATCTCCTTTGAGAAATTGGCTACACAGATGAAATGGCCAGAGGAGTTGTGGGTAATGCTAATTCAGACCAAGTTGGTAGGCAGGGCTACTGAAATGTTTGCAATGCTGTCAGAAGAGGTGTCTGGAAAGCATGAAGAAGTGAAGAAGGCTGTTCTGAGTGCTTACAAATTGGTACCAGAAGCATATAGACAAAAAGTTCAGAAATGTAAGCAAGGAACCAGGTCAGACATATATCAAGGGTCCAATTTTACTGCCTTCTTATTTAAGGAGGTCATGGATAGTTTATGTATCAAACATTTTACTTCAAGTGTGTACCATCCTGAATCCTAGGGATGGAAAAGTGGCATCAGACCCTAAAGACCATGTTGCCAACATTACCAACAGTATTGGGATAAAGGGATCCCATTTGCATTATTTGTTATTAGAGATGCTCCAAATGAATGGACTCAGTTTACTCCATTTGAGTTGATATTCAGACATCAAGTAAGAGGTCCTTAAAACTAATTAAGGAAAAGTTGGTAGATCCAAAATCAGAAACCTCACAATTGGTTATGTATCTGTGGTGAGAGAAAGGTTAAACAAATTAGGTGAATTAGCTTAACAACATTCAAAGGTGGCAAGCACAGCAGGAAGCAGATAAGAAATGTTAAAGTCGTAAATTTTTCTGTGGGAACAAATTATTGGTGCAGTTACCAGCAGTAGGAGATCCCTTCAAAGTGAGGTTTAGTGGTCCCTATCAGATTGAGAAAAAGTTAAGTCAGGTAAATTATCTGGTAAAGATACCAGACAGAAAAAAAAGTTTATAGGGTATGTCATGTAAACATGTTGAAGCAGTACTATTATAGAGAAAAGGGTTCGGATTGAGGAATCAAATCCCAAGGATGTGGAATTTGATATGCCTAAAAATATATTAAAAAATGAAGAAGTCCTTAAAGATTGGAATAGGGTAGTGAGCTATCTGTCTCAAGATCAGAGCACTGAAGGATAAGTATGTCAATTTTTGGGAACCTTGGACAATGAGAGATATTATGAGCCTTGTCAAAGAGAAAAAAGAAGCATTTGTCAAGGTTAGGAGGCTGGGAACGCAAGAAGCATGTGTTGAATACAAGGAAAATAGAAAGAAACTTAAGGAGTAAGGAGGGCTAAAAGGGATCATGAAAAATCATTGGCCGGCAGGATTAAGGAAAATCCCAAGGCTTTTTATACATATATAAAGAGCAAGAGGGTAGCAATGGAGAGGTTGGCCCACTCAAGGACAGGGGAGGGAATCTATGCGTGGAGCCAGAGGAAATGGGCGCAGTATTAACTGAGTACTTTGCGTCAGTATTCACCAAAGAGAAGGACTTGGTGGATGATGAATCTGGGAAAGGGTGTGTTGATAGTTTGAGTCATGTTGAAATCAAAAAGGTGGAGGTATTGGAGTTGTTGAAAAACATTAAGACAAACAAGTCCCCATTCCTGATGGGATATACCCCAGAATACTGAGAGAGGCAAGGGAGGAAATCGCTAAGGCCTTGAAAGAAATCTTTGTAGTCTCACTGGCTACAGGGAAGGTCCCAGAGAATTGGACTCTTTTGTTCCTTTGTTTAAGAAGGGTAGCAAGAATAACCCTGGTAATTATAGGCCAGTGAGCCTTACATCAATTATGTAAATTATTGGAGAGGATTCTTTGAGACAAGATTTACTCCCACTTGGAAATAAGTGCATGTATTAGTGAGAGACAACATGGTTTTGTGAAGGGGAGGTTGTGTCTTACTAATTTGATCGAGTTTTTCGAGGCAGTGACAAAGATGATTGATGAGGGTAGGGCAGTGGATGTTGTCTACAGGGACTTCAGTAAGGCCTTTGACAAGGTTCCTCATGGCAGACTGGTGCAGAAGGTAAAGTTGTATGGGATCAGAGGTGAGCTGGCAAGATGGATACACAAATGGCTAGGTGATAGGAAAAAGAGGATAGTAGTGGAAGGGTGTGTTTCTGAATGGAGGGCTGTACCTAGTGGCATTCCTCAGGGATCAGTGCTGTAACCTTTGCTATTTTTAATATATATAAATGATTTGGAGGAAAATGTAACTGGATTGATTAGTAAGTTTGCGGACAACACGAAGATTCGTGGATTTGTGGATAGTAATAAGGACCATCAGAGGAGACAGCAGGATATAGATCAGTTTGAGACTTGGGCAGGGAGATGGCAGATGGAGTTTAATCCAAACAAATGTGAGGTAATGCATTTTGGGAGGTCTAATACAGATAGAAAATATACAGTAAATGGCAGAACCCTTAAGAGTATTGATAAGCCGGGGGGGTCTGGGTATACAGGTATACAGGTCAGTGAAACTGGCATTGCAGGTGGAAAAGGTAGTCAAGAAGGCATACGGCATGCTTGCTTTCATTGGCCGGGGCATTGAGTTTAAAAATTAGCAAGTCATGTTGCAGCTTTATAAAACCTTAGTTTGGCCGCACTTGGAATATCATGTTCAATTCTGGTCACCACATACCAGAAGGATGTGGCAGCTTTCGAGAGGGTATAGAAAAAAATTTACCAGGATGTTGCCAGCATGGAGGGCATTAGCTATGAGGAGAGGTTGGAGAAACTTGGTTTGTTCTCACTGGAACAACGGAGGTTTAGGGGTGACCTGATAGGAGTCTACAAGATTGAGTGGCATGGACAGAATGAATAGTCAGAAGCTTTTTCCCAGGATGGAAGAGTCAATTACTAGGGGGCATAGGTTTAAGGCGCAAGGAGCAAGGTTTGAAGGAGATGTACAAGTTTTTTTACACAGAAGGTGGGGGGTGCCTGGAACTTGCTGCCAGGGGAGGAAGTGGAAGTAGGTATGATAGTGACTTTAAACGGGCGTCTTGGCAGATACATGGATAGGCTGGGAATGGAGGGATATGGTCCCCAGAAGGGTAGGGGTTTTAGTTGTTGGGCAACATGGTTGGTGTAAACCTGGAGGGCCGAAGGGCCTGTTTCTGTGCTGTAATTTTGTTTGTTCTTTGAATTGAAAAAACTTGCTACTGTGCTGTGAAGATCTGTGTAGAAATGGGGTAGGTAGTACTAATGCCAGAGTACATGAGGTTGACATAGGGAATGCTGTTCCGATAAAACAACATCCTTATTGGCTTAATCCTTTCAAAGCAGTGCAGGTTCAGAACAAAGTGGAAGCAATGCTACAAGACGATATAAAACCGAGTCAAAACAAATGGGTTTTGCCAAATCTGGTAGTACTCAATGATTCTGTATAGATTATCAAAAGATCAACACAGTGAATTAATTTGACTCCTATCCAATTCCAAGGCTGGCGGATTGAGCTGAAAAAGTAGGACAAGCTACTTTCTTCACAAAATTGGAGTTACTTTGCAGTTACTGGCAAGTACCTGCATCGGAGAAAGCTAAAGAAGTTTATGCTTTTGTGACCCCAAATGGGCTATATCAATCCAAAGTATTTTCATCCTTTGGGATAAAAAACACATCAGCTACTTTTCAAAGGCTTATGAACAGCATTGTTGCAGAATTGAATAATTGTGCTGTCTATTTCATTGACATGGTGATCTCCTGGAAAGATCACATGGAGCAGTTGGTAGGGCTCTTCAAGAGACTATGGGAGGCAAAGTTAGTCATAAATTTGGTAAAGACAGGATTTGCAAAGGCAGAAGTGCAACATCAGATACCGACAGATGACACCAAGAAACGTGAAGATGAAGACTATGGATGAATTTCCGAGACCATCATTGAAAAAGAAAGTGCTATGATTCCTGGGACTGATTTTATCAAAAATTTGTATCCAACTTCAATAGCATAGTGGCATCGTTAAAGGATATGTTGAAAAAGAACACAAAAATTTGGTGGTCAGAACAATGCCAGGAGGCATTGGAGAATTTAAAAAATGTATTAACCACCATACTCATTTCAGCCACGCCAGATTTCCTGAAACCCTTCGAAGTTGCCATTGACACCAGCGATGTAGGGGTTGGAGCTGTGTTCTTACAGGAGGATGAGGGTGGAATTGAAAGGCCGATCAGTTACTTTAAAAAAAACTCAATATTCATCAGACAAAATACTTCACCACTGAAAAGGAGTTATTGAGTTTAGTAATGGCCTGACAACACTTTGATATTTCTGTTACGAACAATATGTCGGAGATAATTGTGTATACCGATCACAATCCTTTGACATTTACATTACTGGACAAATTTAGTGACAAAAACACCTGATTGTTTAATTGGAGTCTCATGTTACAAGCATTTAATTGTTGAATTGTGCATGTTTTGAGTTGTAAAAACGTTATCACGGATGCATTGTCAAGAATTTAAGAAAAAAGTAAATGAAGACATCTTTTCATATTGATGGTTCATTTTTCCTTAAAGGGGAAGTGTTGTGAAGTTGAGTTTGTGACGTGTGGTCCCTTTAAAAGCTGGTTTTGTGTCTGTGCTATAAAAGCTGTTTTGTTAGTGTTTGGATGTTAAAAATGTAGGCAAACAGGGTATACTGATTGCAACATTTGTAACAAGGACCAAGCCTTGGTAACAGACTTTGCAGGTTTTTGAATTTTCTCAGCATATCAGGTTAAAGAAGACACTCAGCTATCAGGAACGTATCAAATTTGAATTTGCTGTTGCTCACTCATCAGACCAATCCTGGTGTGTAATCCTAGCTTAGGAAAATTGTTAGGTCATCATGTTTATAACAAGGGAACGCATGTGGCACTGTGGACAGCATGGTGGCACAGTAGTTAGCACTGCTGCCTCATAGTACCAGGGAACCAGATTCAATTCCCAGCTTGGGTCACTGTCTATGTGGAGTTTGCACGTTCTCCCCTTGTGTGTATGGGTTTCCTTCGGAGGCTCTGGTTTCCTCTGAAAGATGTGCAAGTTAGGTGCATTGACCCGAACAGAACGTGGCAAGTTGGGGAATTCCACAGTAACTTTATTGCAGTGTTAATGTAAGCCTTGTGATTGATGAATAAATAATAAACTTTAAACTCAACTGCCAGCCTGCAGTTCAACTGAAGGGCTGCCATCTCTAAACACCTAGAGGGGGCAAGAGTGGCTCCCTACCAGCTTAAAATATCTCTTGACAGAACTCTCCATCTATCTAACAAAGGCTACCAAAATCAGAAAGAGTTTACAGACAGTGGAATGCACAGTAGAACTCTAAAGGTTTTTACAAAGGCCTAGTTGCATTTTTTTTTTGAGAGTGACTAGTTTCTGTTACTATTTCTTTTTGGGTAATGAATAGACCTAATATTTATTTGAACAGCATTCCAGAAGTATCTAACTATTAATCCATTGATTACTTGTTTAGTTAAAGTTCCTGGTTGGTTGAATAAATAATTTGTTAATTAGAACATAGAACATAGAACACTACATCATAAACAGGTCCTTCGGCCCACAAGTTGCACCGATCACATCTATACCTACCAAGCCATAGAACTATCTGTAACTCCCAATCCCATTAGATCCCATATACTCATCCAGAAGTCTTTTAAAAGACCCCAGCAAGTTCGCCTCTACCACCACCGACGGCAGCCGATTCCACTCACTCACCACCCTCTGAGTGAAAAACTTACCCCTAACATCTCCTCCGTACTTGCTCCCCAGCACCTTAAACCTGTGTCCTCTCATAGCGACCATTTCAGTCCTGGGAAATAGCCTCCGAGAATCCACCCTATCTATTCCTCTCAAAATTTTATAAACCTCTATCAGGTCACCTCTCAACCTTCGTCTCTCCAGGGAGAAGAGACCTAACTCCTTCAACCTATCTTCATAAGGCATGCCTCCTAATCCAGGTAACATCCTTGTAAATCTCCTCTGCACCCTGTCAATAGCTTCCACATCCTTCCTGTAGTGAGGCAACCAGAACTGCGCACAGTGGGGTCTGACAAGGGTCTTATAAAGGCAGCATTACCTTCCAACTCCTAAACTCAATCCCTTAATTAATGAAGGCCAGTACACCATACGCCTTCTTGACCACATCCTCCACCTGCGAGGCCGATTTAAGAATCCCGTGGATCCAGACCCCAAGATCCTTCTGCTCTTCAACACTGCTAAGACTCCTACCTTTGATCTTGTACTCCTTCATCCCAATGGTCCTGCCAAAATGGACCACTACACATTTATCCGCATTGAAGTCCATCTGCCACTTCTCCGCCCAGTCTTACATCCTATCTATGTCATGCTGCAACTTCTGACATCCCTCCAGACTATCCACAACACCACCAATCTTCGTATCGTCGGCGAACTTACTAACCCATCCCTCCACTTCCTCGTCCAGGTCACTTATGAAAATGACAAACAGCAAGGGTCCTGGGGCACTCCACTGGTGACTGACCTCCATGCAGAAAAAGACCCATCCACAACCACTCTCTGCCTTCTGCAGGCAAGCCAGTTCTGGATCCACAAGGCCAAAGCCCCTTGGATCCCATGCCCTCTCACCTTCTCAAGAAGTCTTGCATGGGGGACCTTATCAAACGCCTTGCTGAAGTCCCTGTAAACCACATCCACCGTTCTTCCTTCATCAATGTTTTTGGTCACATTTTCAAAGAACTCAACTAGGCTCATAAGGCATGACCTGCCCTTGACAAAGCCGTGCTGACTATTTCTGATCATTCTAAACTTCTCTAAATGCTCATAAATCTTGTCCCTCAGAATCCTCTCCATCAACTTACCAACCACTGAGGTCAGACTCACCGGTTGGTAATTTCCCAGGCTATCCCTGTTCCATTTCTTCAAAGTAGGAACCACATCCGCAATCCTCCAATCCTCCGGAACCTCTCCCATCTCCATCGATGATGCAAAGATCATTGCCAGGGGCTCTGCAATCACTTCCCTCACCTCCCACAGTAACCTGGGGTACATCCCATCCAGTCCTGGTGACTTATCTACCTTGATAGAATTAAAAAGTTCCAACACATCCTCTTTCTTAACGTCCACATACTCAATCTTTTCAGTCTGCTGCAAATCTGTAGTACAACCTCCCAGATCACTTTCCACCGTGAATACCGAGGCAAAGTACTCATTAAGCACCTCTGCCATTTCTTCCGGTTCCACACAGACTTTTCCCCCTTCACCTCTTATAGGTCCTATCCCTTCACTTCTCATCCTTTTACTCTTCACATATCTGTAGAACGCCTTGGGATTCTCCTTAATCTTGCCCGCCAAGGCCTTCTCATGACCTCTTCTGGCTCTCTTAATTTCCTTTTTAAGCTCCTTTCTACAAGCCTTATACTCCTCTAGATCCTTAACATCTCTTAGCTCTCTGAACCTATTATACGCCTTTCCTTTCTTCCTGACTAGGTTCGTGCACCACGGTTCCCGCGACCTACCAAAACCTCCTTGTCTCATTGGAACCTTGCCGTGCAGAGCTCCAGTCAAACATTCCTTGAAAATCCGCCACCTTCCTTCAGTACTTTTCCCCAAGAACACCTCCTTCCAGTTTACTCGTCCAATTGTCTGCCTGATGTCTTCATATTTCCCCTTACTCCAGACAAACACCTTCCTAGCCTGCCTGATCCTATCTCTTTCCAATGCTATCGTGAAGGAGATAGAATTATGATCTCCATCCCTGAGATTCTCTCCCACCGAGAGTTCTGTCACCTGTCCTGGTTCATTAGCCAGCACCAGGTCAAGTACAGCCTCTCCTCTCGTAGGCTTATCCAAGTGCTGTGTCAGGAAACCCTCCTGAACACACCTAACAAACCCCTCCCCATCCAAACCCCTTACCCTAGGGATATTCCAGTCGCTGTTTGGGAAATTAAAGTCTCCCATCATGACAACTCTGTTATTACTACATCTCTCTAGGATCTGTTTCCCTATATGCACCTCAACTTCCCTGTCACTATTGGGCGGCCTATAGAAAACACCCAGCAAAGTTATCGACCCTTTCCTGTTCTTAACTTCCACCCACAGAGACTCCATAGACAGTCCCTCCACAGCATCCACCTTCTCTGCAACCATGACACTATCCCTGATCAACAGTGCCACTCCGCCACCTCTTTTGCCCCCCTCCCTGTCCTTCCTGAAGCATCTGAATCCTGGCACCTGAAATACCCAGTCCTGTCCCTGAGACATCCAAGTCTCTGTAATGGCCATCACATCACATTCCCAAGCAGCAATCCACGCCCTAAGCTCATCTACTTTGTTCACTACACTCCTGGCGTTAAAATAGACACACCCTCAGACCTTTGGTCTGGGCACTTCCCTTCTCCATTAACTGTCTAACCCCCCTCTCATACTGTCTACAGTCCTTCTCTACCTGGGAGCTAACTGCCTCACTCTCAGTCTCCTCATCTCTATTCCCTCCGCCCAACCTTTCTAGTTTAAAGCCCCCCCCAGTAGCCCTAGCCAATCTTCCCACCAAGATATTGGTCTCCCTGGGATTCAAGTGCCACCCGTCTTTACTGAACAGGTCACACCTGTCCCTAAAGAGGTCCCAATGATCCAGGAACTGGAATCCCTGCCCCCTGCTCCAGTCCCTCTGCCACGCATTCGCCCTCCATCTCATTCCATTTCTGCTCTCACTCTCCTGCGGCGCAGGCAGCAGTCCTGAGATTACTACCTTCACTTTCCTCTTTCTCAGCTGTCTACCTAATTCCCTATAATCCCTTTTCATGGCCCCTTCCCTCTTCCTGCCTATGTCAGCGGTCCCTATATGAACCACAACCTCCGGCTCCTCACCCTCCCCTTTCAGGATGTCAGGGATGCGTCCAGAGACATCCCGGATCCCAACTCCAGGGAGGCAAACCACCATCCGCGACTCCCGTCTGCGTCCACAAAAACACCTGTCTGATCCCCTCACTATGGAACTCACTGTTCCAGTTTATGGTAAGGAAAAAAAAACTACCCAAGTCTCTTTGTAAACTGCTTCCGGTTTCCGGTATAAAATTTGAATAAAAAAAAACTAGCAAAACTAGCAAATTGTTCACTGAAAGTGAGTGTCAAGTCTTTCTGTTAATGCAACTCTAAACATTAATGAAGAACAGTTAGCTCCTTCCCAAACACGTTTAACAGATTACGAAGCGAGGGGGATTCAGTATGTCTTCTCAAAAGGCAATCAACACTTGCATCATAACAAAGAGGGAGAGAGCAGCTGATTACTGTGTGTCTAAAGGGGCAGTGGGTGATTACCGCATATGTTAGGGGGAGAGGATCAAATTATTGTTTGTGTAAAGGGGGTTAAGGTCTGATTACTGTGTGCATGGGGGCAGAGGGTCTGATTGGTCTGTAAGGGGAAAGAGGGGCTAATTACTGTGTGTGTCAGGGAGAGAAAGGTTGATTAGTGTATGTGTAAGGAGGGACAGAGGGGCAGGTTATTGTGTGTAAGGAGGGGAAGAGGGCAGATTACTGTGTGTCTAAGGGACAGATGGTCTGATTACTGTGTGTGTAGGGGAGAGACAGACTGACTACTACGTGTGTCAGGGAGAAAGGGGCTGATTGTAGAGAGGGATGAGAAGCTGATTGCTGTGCATGTGAAGGGGGAGAGATGATCATTACTGTCTGTGCAAGGGGGAGAGGGTCTGATTACTGTTAGTGCAAGGGGAGTAGGGCTGATTATTGTGTGCGTAATGGGGAGAGTGATTGATTACTGTCTGTGTAAAGGGGAGTGGCTCATTACTGTGTATTTAAGCAGGGGGCAGGGTGCTAGGTTACTGTGTGTGTAAGAGGAGAGAGCTGATTGCTGTGTGT